>NC_061119.1:70844033-70859077 GCF_002878395.1 Capsicum annuum | reverse complement strand
ATTTGGATTTCATTGCTTTCTCAGCTTCCCATGTGATCTCCTCCACTTGCTGGTTTCTCCAAAGTACTTTTACAAATGATATTTATTTATTCCTTATCTTCTTAACTTGTTGATCAAGAATGGAAATAGGTATTTCCTCATAGGTGAGATCTTCCATAACTTGTACGTCTTTAGTAGAAGTGATATGTGATGGATCTCCAATGCACTTTCGAAGCATTGAGACATGAAATACAGGATGAACTGTTGAGAGCTCTTGGGGTAGCTCTAACTCATATGCGACCTGGCCAAACCTTCGAATAATCTTATATGAGCCTGTATAACGTGGACTTAGTTTTCCTTTCTTACCAAATCTCATCACCCCTTTCATTGGTTATACCTTCAAGAATACCCAATCACCGATAGAAAACTCTAGCCCTCTTCTTCTAATATCTGCATATGACTTGTGTCGACTTTGGGCTATTTCCATCTGCTGTTGAATTACTTTAACCTTTTCCATAGCTTACTAAAGAAGATCTGGCCCGAACAAGGTAGTTTCACCCACTTCTAACCATCCAATTGGTGATCTAAACTTTCTTCCATACAAAGCTTCATATGGTGCCATTTTGATACTTAAATGATAGCTATTGTTGTAGGTAAACTCGATAAGAAGTAAATAATCATCCCAACTACCCTTAAATTCTAATACACAAGCTCGTAGAATATCTTCAAGTGTTTGTATGGTACGTTCTGCTTGTCTATCTGTTTGAGGGTGAAAAGTTGTACTCAGATTCACTTGTGTTCCCAAATTTCTCTGAAAAGACTTCAAAAAATTTGTAGTAAATTGGGCTCCCCGATCTGATATAATAGAGATTGTCACTCCGTGTATTCAAACTAGCTCTTTAATGTATAATTTCGCATACTCTTCAACTGTGTAAGTGGTCTTTACTGTTAGGAAGTGTGTGGATTTGGTAAGCCTATCAACTATCACCCATATGGAATCAAACTTTCGAGATGTACGAGGAAAACCAATGATGAAATCCATGTTGATCATGTCCCACTTCCAGATTGGAAGATCTATTCATTGTATATAACCCCCGGGCTTCTGGTGCTCTACTTTAACTCTTTGACAATTTGGACATTCGGCTATAAATTCTGCAATGTTCTTCTGCATGTCACTCCACCAATATATTTCTTTCAAATCTTAATACAACTTAGTTGAACCTGGATGGATGGAATACCTCGAACGATGTGTCTCTATATAATTCTCTTTCTTAGCCCGTATACATTTGGCCAAAATAATCTAATTTGCCATTGAAGTACTCCTTCTAGCGTAAGCTCAAATGCCTTAGTCGTACCACATTGTACATTCTCCTTAAGCTATAATAAAATTGGATCTACATATTGCTTCTCTTTCACTTCATCTACTAATGAAGACTCGGCTGTATTATGCATAATAGGCCCCTCATCTGGAGTTTCAAGAAGGCGAACCCCCAAATTAGCTAGTTGGTGGAGATCTTTAATAATCCCTTTCCTTTCTATAGAGTCCATCATAGCCTTATGACTTAGCATATCAGCTACCATATTTGCTTTTTATGGATGATACAAGAAATCAATATCATAGTCTTTTAATAGTCAAGCTACCTCCGCTGCCTCAAATTTAGATCCTTCTGGCTAAAGATATATTGCAAACTTTTATGGTCAGTATATATGTCAACATTAATCCCATACAAGTAGTGGTGCCATATCTTTAAAGCAAATATAACTGTTGCTAGCTTGAGATCATGCGTAGGATTGTTTTTCTCATATGGCCGCAACTGTCTGGAGGCCTATGCTATTACTTTACCATGCTGGATCAATACACATCCTAAGCCAATTCTTGAAGTATGAGAATACACTTCATATCCTTCTGTGCCTTCTGGAAGTACCAATACGAGTGTATAAGTCAACTTATTCTTCAGATCTTGGAAACTCCTTTCACAGGCATCATTCCATTAAAACATGGATACTTTGTGTGTTAGCTTGGTTAAAGGTGAAGAAATTGAAGAAAAACCTTTAACAAACCTTCTATAATAACCTGCCAACCCAAGAAAACTACGAATCTTCGTAGGCGTTGCGGGCCTTGGCCAATTTTTCACGGCTTCTATCTTTTGAGTATCAACCTTTATTCCTTCACTAGATACAATATGAGCCAACAATGCCACCAATTTTAACCAAAACTCACATTTAGAGAACTTTGCATATAGCTTGCGATCATGAAGAATCTGCAATACCTGTCATAAATGATTGGCATGGTCCTCTTCTGATCTGGAATAAACTAGAATATCATCTATAAAACTATCAGAAACACATCTAAGAATGGCTTAAACACTCTATTCATCAAATCCATAAAAGATTCGGGTACATTTGTTAGCCCAAATGATATAATTAGGAACTCATAATGATCGTACCATGTTCAGAAAGCTGTCTTGGATATATCCTTCTCTTTGACCCTCACTTGGTGGTAACCTGACCTTAAATCAATCTTTGAGAAGCACTTGGCGCCTTGTAACTGATCAAATAAATCATCAATTCTTGGGAGGGGATATTTATTTTTAATAGTCACTTTATTCAGTTGCCGGTAGTCAATACACATTCTCAATGAACCATCTTTCTTATGCACAAATAACACTGGTGCGCCCCAAGGGGACATACTAAGCCTTATGAATCCTTCCTCTATCAAGTCTTTCAATTTCTCTTTCAATTCTCGTAATTCTGTCGGACCATTCTATACGGAGGAACTGAGATTGGTTGGGTGCCTGGAATCATATTAATACCAAACTCCACTTCTCGTTCAGGAGGCAAACCTGGAAGGTCTTTAGGAAATATATCAGGAAATTCATTTACCACCGGAATAGTTTGAAGAGTTGGTGGCTCCTCATCTGTATCCTTCACTCTAACTAGATGATATAGGTAACCTTTGAAAATTATTCTTTTTACCTTAAAATAAGAAATAAATTTACCTCTTGGCGTACCAATATTACCTCTCCTTTTAAGGAATGCCTCCTTTGGAAAATGGAAATACACCCTTTTAGTTCGGCAATCTATTATGGCATAATAAGACGTCAACCAGTCCATACCCATTATAACATCAAAATCTACCATTTTTAGCTCAACAAGATCATTCATTGTATCGCGACCAAAAATAGTTATAATACAATTTTGATAAACCCTTCTAGCTATAATGGATTCCTCAACAGGCGTAGATACTTCCAATGGCTTAGCTAGCAATTCTGGTGCTCTTTTGAACTTTCCAGCAACCAATGGAGTAACATATGATAAGGTAGAACTGGGATCAATTAACACATATACGTCAAGTGAAAAAATAGACAATGTACCTATAACCACATCTGGAGAAGCCTCTAAATTTTGTCGATCCGCTAAAACATACGTACGATTCTGAACTCCACTAGAACTAGTTTCTACTTTATCACCCCTAACACGACCCATAGGTTCTGCACCCCTACCTGAATAAGGTACCGATGATGATAATGTAACGGTTAATCCAATAGATCGTGCCATACCACATATGCCCCTTTGTGGGTATTCTCTCATCATATACCTCAACATACCACACCAAAATCAAGTATTTTTCTCAAACTGACATGTACCTAAATGAAGATTTCCACATTTTTGCATGACTGTGGAGGAGGTCTTAATTGGCTCATACTTCCTTACCCTTGATATCCCACTGTTCGTGAACTGTGATTCTTATTTCTTTTCCCAAATTAATTACCTTTGGACCCTTAAAACTGTGGTGGAGAACTAGCTGCAGAATAAGAAGATAATGGCCTAGGTGGTCTATTAGAAAATCAAGGCCTAAAATCACCTTGGGATGCCATAAACAGCCCCGTAGATCTAGCCCTCTCGGAATATCCTCTTTCCAATTCTTGTGTTCTTCTCCTTTGCCTCTGATCCTCCACTTTTTGTGCAAAAGATTATATCCTTGCTATGTCCATGTCTTTGTTCAAAGAAGCAATAGTAAAATCTCTAACCAAATATGGATCCAACCTATCAATATATCGATGAACTCTATCATCCATAGTAGTTATAATATTAGGAGCATACCTAGATAAGGAGTTAAATCGGAGGCTATACTCTCTCACACTCATATTCCCCTTGTGAAGATTTAAGAACTGATCTACATAGGCCTGTCTAATCTCTAATAGAAGGTAATGATCAAGAAATGCCTCTTTTAACTCTTTCCAAGTAGCTTAAGGTGCATCAATACCTCTAGATTATTTCTAGTCTTCATACAAAAATATAGCCTCCCCCTTGAATCTATATGTTGCTAACTCAATTGTCTCTTCACCTGATATATGAATAACATCTAGAGCCCTTTGGATTTGATCAATGAAGTCCTGTGGGTCTTCATTAATATCTGATTCGGTGAAGTTGGGAGGATCCAACTTAAGAAAGACTTGCATCCGAAGGCTAGCTACCCTATCTGCACCACTATAACCTGTAGTAGGAATGGCTTGCCCTTGAGCTTATCCAGCAACTATACGAGCCAAAAGTTGCACCGCATTTCTAAGATCTTAATCAGTAGCATTAATAGGTGGCTCTGAGGATGTGGTTCTTCTCCTTCTTAGCTCTTCTGGAGTGGAAGAAGTTTCTGATACATACTCAGCTTGAGCCTCACTTTCATTAGCTTGTATAGGTGGTGTCTTGATAGTTTTTTCTCTGGTATCCACATCTATTAGCTTGCCTATACTCTTACTCCTCGTAATCGACGTCCTTACTATAATAAGAGAAACAAAAAGATTCAATGGTTAAATATTACTTGTTCTAAAACATGGGCTCTATTAGATGATCTAAGATATGAAGAAAAGAGACAATCCCTAAATGTCCCATAGCTTTATGTTTATAGATGTAGTGCACAACACACCCATAAATAAGACTCTACGTAGACATGACTTTGTATACTCCCTAGGATGACTCGCTTTGATACCACTTTTGTCACGCCTCAAATCCTATTAGGGCAGATAGGCACTCGTATCCCTAAAGGCCCGATAGAACCAACCTATAAACTTGGAATTCACATGCATGCAACTATAATAGGCAAAGGTTTTGCCATATACGAATATAATGCCTTAATGAAAAAAAAATATAAACGACAAGCCCTAAAACTATATGCATAATAGACTTGGCCCTTAGGGCCATAACATCTATAAGATAACACACTACCATGCTTAACTTTGCATTGGTCTACAAAGCCTCTAGATGATACACAAAATTTATCTAAGGTCGGAACAAACCCCAGCCACACTATTAACTTTTATACAATACCAAAAATATATGGAACCGACTCAAAAAGGCCCAAAGCAAATTGGATCTCACCAATAGCAGATGGATATCCTGAGCTCCTACTGAGGAGGTGTGTTTGTCGAAGCACTCTATGCCTCTAGCATGAAATATAAGTCCCCCGATAAGAGGAGTCAGTACGAAAAAAATGTACTGAGTATGCAAGGAGAAAAAGTAACCATACATGACATAAAGGCTCAATAAACATATGGAACAATTGTAAGAATAATGCTAGTATACCACCTTTACATTTACTTGTGGATCAGGGTACATTACATTTCTTTCTTTCTTTTACCTTCTTACTTTTTTATCTTTGTAATCCATATGATACAAATGACTAGCTGATCAGTGGTAAATAACAAATCAGGATTAGCCCATGCTACGCTTATGCCCCTGAGCTGCCACTTGTAAATAAATATTAGGATCGGCCCATGCTAGGCTTACTCCCCTGAGCTGCCACCCATTTTACAAATTTTCGTTACTTAGTTTAATTAGCCTTTTGAGATTATTAATTTGGTGGTCACAAACTTATGGTACCTTGAAACAATGATCTATCAATAAGAGATACTTAAATAGGTAATCAATGCAATAACAATGAAGAAAGGAGTTGTTGGCACACTAATGAAGTGTTTAGGAGCTAAAAATAACACATGGGTCTTATTTGAGTAACCGGAGAAATTCTGAAATTTACTTGTAAAAATAGGCATGTAGAATAGGTAGCAAGCATGTATCGATGTGGTTTAACACATTAGAGTGTGGGAATAAGTTCATTAGTAACATGGGATATCATAGGTGCTATTATGTAGCATGTGTTTTTGGATGACCTTGGAAGCATACTCGATGGAACAAGTATCCGTTTTCATGCCAAGAGTACAAAATAGAGTGTGCCTTACATACCTGGTTGTAAAACTCGAATACCAGACCAACTCGACTCTCCACCCTTTTATATTACTTATCTACAATGAAATATATAGCAAACTAATATTAGCAACCAAACGTCACATTTCAGCTATTTAACTTTACCAAACTAGTGGCCCGGAAGTAAGTCCTTAATTTATCAACAAAGGGTGTAACTTTAACCCTATTATACTCCAATTACATCCATATACCATACATATTCATATAATATCCTCCGACTCAACCTCGGCTTCATTTCATCTTCCAGTCAAAACATACAAAACGAAATGAGCAATAGACATACACAATCATAAATTCAGTGGTGTATCACCACATCCATCTTCTATAATTCAATACAAACTAATTACACCTTTTTGAAATAGAAACGGGGCATCCCACAACACAAACACACAAAACAGTCCGCAACAACATCCAATTATTCTTTAATAGCAACCCAATATGTGCAATCCTCTATCAACACATGTATATGGAAAAAGGACAAAAGTGGACAGCAACCATAACTTCATATCCTTGGTATTTTATTGTCTTAATGTGTATTTTATCAATAGCTTAATCCCTTCACACATACATCAAAAGAGAAAAGAGAAATCCCTTAATAACTAAGAACAATGGACTGCCCAAACTTATAGAGAGGGCTGTCTGGAAATTAATCTTAAAGAACACATAGTTTCCATGGTACAAGCTCATGAATTGTTCACTTACATTTAGCTTTGAAGGGAGGTCAATCCCAATAACCCTTGTGGAATTATAAGGTTTTTTCATTGCCAATAGAGAACAAGAGAGAAAAACCTAGAAACTGGAAATTTTGTCTAAGTTAAAATAAGAAAAATTGCTGATTTCAATCCATAAATAGGAGCTGCTCTTAGTCGAATTTATTGACTACTTTTGGGAAATATTTTGTCAATTAATTTATGTATACACTTTCCCAATATATTTTTCCTTTATGGATCAAAAACTATTGGGCCTTAGCTACCAATTGTCCCTCCTTTTCTTCTCTTTAACTTGGTATTTTGCAGATTTGAGTATTGGGCCTCTTTTTTTCATTTTCTTTCTCTTTTACTTAATTTGTACTCAAATGAGTACATTAATATAAGGCCTATTCTGATACATGGTCTTGATCCCATTAACTTGGTCCAAATAGCTCAAGTAAGTGATCCACCTACTTGCTTAAGTAAGTCAAGAAAGTGCCTTAACAAAATACTCAATTTTTAGTTCTAACTGTTTAATCTAAATTAAAATTTGTATATACTTGGTCACATTAAAACACAAGGGAAGTATTTAGAACTCCATCTACACTACAAAGATATATTAAGTTCCATATAAATAGAACAAGTACACACAAAAATATGGGTTGTTACATAGGGAGTCAGATAAGCCGCATTACATAGTGTCTTGATCATCGATGTGAAGAGTGCCACATATAGGAGAAAAAGGCTATGGAGCATTTTAGGAAAATCATCTCTTTCTTTCATAATTGATCGTGCTTACATTTGTATCTATTTTCTATTAATTATGCTCTTTTATGATAGAATATTCCTCCTCCCAAAGCTTATGCTCGTAGAAATGATAACCAACCACCTCAACCCATAGATCCTTTGAATAAGAATGTGTCACATGCAGAGTTTTGAGCATCTTTTCAGGCACTAGCCCAAGATATGAATGGTAATGATCAAGGTAATCATCAGGCTGCAGTCCCACCTAAGTAGGATTGGGGTTTAGCCATGATTAAAAATTGAGACATTATGTGAATGAACCTTCTAGAATTCTTTGGGTCAAAAGCAGGAGAGGACCTACATCTGTATCTTGATGAGGTGAAGAAGATCACCCAAGTGATGCATGTTACTGAGGAAAAGAGAGTAGAATTTGAATCTTATAGGCTAAAGGATGTTGCTTATGATTGGGTAGTGATGTGGAAGAAGAGTAGAGGGGATAATGCAACTCCCATGACTTGGCATACGTTTTAGGATGCGTTCTTAGACAAATTCTTCCTACATAAGATAAGGGAAGCTAAGATAGAAGAGTTTGTGAACTTAAGGCAGGGCTCCATGACATTCAAGAAGTATTACCTCATGTTCAACCAGTTGTCTAAGTATGCCCCGGATTAGATGGCTGACCCTAGGTCAAGCATGAGTAAGTTTATGACCGGTGTGTCTGGATTGGTAGTTAAGGAGTGTAGAAATGTTATGTTCAATAGAGACATAGATCTTTCTAGATTGATGATGCATGCTTAGCAGATTGAGGTAGAGAAGATAAAAGAAAGAGAGAGAGTAAATAAAAAGGTTAAAACAGGGCAGTTTGAGTATGGCCAGACTAGATCTCATGGGGGGAATCACCCATAGTTTCAGAACGTTCGTCTATGCTAGCGTTGTTTTCAGCTAGTGCTCCTTCTCCCAAAGGTAGGTAGAAGAAGTGGGGTAAGTCTTCTATGTCTAGATCTCATAATAGTGTAAGTGATAAGCCCAATTATCTTCCATGTGCTATGTGTGGTAAAAACATATCTCAGTTAGTGCTTAGCCAAGCAGATGGGTTTTTTTGGTTGTGGCAAGTTGAGTCATAGAATTAGAGAGTGTCACTATGCTAAACATAGAAACAAAAATGTTCATCCTCAGACTCAGGCTACCAGATCACCATCCCATGTAGTTCGCCCAGCCTCTCCTTAGGGTGCTTTATCTAGTACTAGTGGTGGACAGCACCAGAATCGGTTCTATGCTTACCATCCTGCCAAGAGTAGAAAGATTTGCCAGATATTGTTACTGGTATGCTTCGTATTTTTCATTTTGATGTGTATGTGTTGTTAGGCCCCAGGTCGAGTTTCTCTTATGTGACCCCATTAGTTGTCGTGAATTTTGATATAAGTTTTGAAAAGATTCCTAAGCCTTTCTTGGTTTCTACTCTAGTAGGTGAGTCAATTCTTGCCAAACTGATTTACAAAAAGTGTCATATCACTGTTCTTCATAGAGTCATGTTAGCAGACTTTATAGAGTTAGACATGGTTGATTTTGATCTTATTCTTGGTATGGACTGGCTCCATTACTTTTATGCTTCTATATATTATCGCACCCGAGTGGTGAAGTTTCAATTTCCAGATGAGCCAATAGTTGAGTTGTCTGGTACTTCAGTGTCTTCTAAGAGTCATTTCATATCTTATATTAAGGCCAGAATGTCGATATCTAAAGGTTGCATTTATCATCTAGTTCGAGTTAAAGATACTAAATATGAGACCCCAACAGTTTAGGCAGTCAATGTAATAAATGAGTTTCCAGAAGATCTCCCAGTGGTACCTCCCGATAGAGAGATAGAATTCGAATTAACCTTCTCCCAGATATTCAACCTATTTCCATCCCTCCTTATCATAGGGCTCTAGCAAAGCTTAAGGAATTTAAGGAACAACTCAAAGATCTTTTAGATAAAGATTTCATAAGGCCTAGTATTTCCCCATGGGGCGCTCCCTTCCTATTCATGCGAAAGAAAGATGGTTCTTTGCATATGTGCATTGACTATCGTCAGCTAAATAAAGTCATAGTCAAGAACAACTATCCTCTTCCTAAAATTAATGACATGTTTGATCAATTGCAAGGTGAAAGTTATTTCTCAAAGATAGACCGTAGATCTGGCTATCATCAACTTAAAGTTAAGGAATGTGATATTCTGAAGACTGCTCATTTGGTCATTTTGAGTTTCTAGTCATGTCTTTTGGGCTAACCAATGCTCCAGCGGCTTTCATGGACCTCATGAATCGAGTGTTCAATCAGTATCTAGAAATATTTGTCTTAGTGTTCATAGATGATATCCTTGTGTACTCCCGTAGTGAGGATGACCATGCAGACCATCTTAAATTTATCTTGCACACTCTTAGAGATCATCAATTGATCACCAAGTTCAGCAAGTGTGAATTTTTGCTAAGGTCAATATCCTTTCTCGATCATATTATTTCTGCCATTAGCATTAAAGTTAATCCTCAAAAGACAAAAACTATAAGAAATTTGCCCACACCTATCTCTCCGTCAGACATTAGGAGTTTCTTAGGTCTAGCTGGCTATTACCACTATTTTGTTAAAGAATTCTCATCTATTACATCTTATATGTCTAGATTAACGCAAAAGAAATTTAAGTTTCAATGGTAAGATTCTTATGAGAAGAGTTTTCAGGAGTTGAAGACTCGATTCACTTCAGCCCCAGTGTTAGCATTACCGGATTGTACCAATTATTTTGCAGTGTTTTCTGATGCCTCTAGAGTTGGTTTGGATTATGTGTTGATGCAGAGAGGTAAGGTAATAGACTATGCCTCTATACAGTTGAAGCCTCATTAAAAGAATTACCCAACCCATGATTTGGAGTTAGCTGCTTTGGTTTTTACTTTGAAAATCTAGAGACATAATCTATATAGTGTGCATATTGATGTGTTCATGGACCATAAAAGCTTGCAGTATGTGTTTACTCAAAGAGAGTTGAACCTTCATCGGAGAAGGTGATTAGAGTTGCTAAAAGATTATGTTCTGAGCGTGTTGTATTATCTAAGCAAGGCCAACATTATGGCAAACGCCTTTAGTAGATTGTCTATGGGCAGTGTTGCTCATGTAGAGAAAGATAAGAAAAAATTAGCTCGAGAAGTTCATCGTTTGGCTAGATTGGGTGTTAGGTTGGTTGATTTAGCTGAAGGTAATGTTTGGGTTTAGAGTAGTTCCAAGTCTTCCTTTGTTTCAGAGGTGAAGAAAAAACAAGACATGGATTCTAGTTTGGTCAAACTGAAAGAGTCAGTTAAAGGCGAAAAGGTGGAGATTTTCTCCCATGGAGGAGATGGCGTGTTGAGATACCAGGGTAAATTATGTGTGCCTTGTATAGATGATTGATACAAAAAATTATGGCTGAAGCGTAAGGTGTGTGTTATTCTATTCATCTCGGTGCTACCAAGATGTACCACAATTTGTGGGAAATTTATTGGTGGAGTGGTATGAAGAACGATATAGCAGAGTTTGTAGCAAAGTGTGCAACTTGTCAACAGGTTAAGGTAGTGCACCAAAGACGTGGTGGTACGTAGAAAAAGTTAAGTATCCCCACTTGGAAGTGGGAAGAGGCGAATATGGATTTTGTGACTATTTTACCCCAATCGCATTGTCATCATGATTCTATATGGGTTATTGTAGATAGATTGTCTAAGTCAGCACATTTTTTGCTAGTTCACACGTCTTATACAGCTGAAGACTAGCTAAGTTTAACATCTGAGAGTTAGTCAGATTGCATGGAGTTCCCTTGTCTATTATCTCAATAGGGGTACTCAATTTACTTCCCAATTATGGAGAGCCTTTCAGAAGGGTCTTGGTACCTAAATCTATCTTATTTTAGCTTTCCACCCTCAGACAGACGGTCAAGTAGAGAGAACTATCCAAACTTTAGAGGATATATTGAGGGCGCGTGCTCTTGATTTTAAAAGTATTTGGGATGAGCATTTGCCATTGATTTAGTTTGCTTATAATAAAAGTTACCATTCTAGCATTCAGATGGCCCCGTTTAAGGCTCTGTATAGGAGGAGATGTAGGTCACCCATAGGTTGGTTTAAAGTGGGTGATGTCACTTCTCTTTGGCCTGATGTAGTATTGGAAGCTATGGAGAAAGTCAAGTTGATTAGAAATAGATTGAAAATATCCTAGAGCCATCAAAAAACTTATGCGGATGCGAGAAGGAGAGATCTTGAGTTTGAAGTTGGTGATTTAGTGTATCTAAAGATTTCACCCATAAAAAGGGGTTAGCTATGGTGATTTAAGCTAGCTAGACCTTTGGTTTGGGTCCCAATGCACCTGAGCTCATTTCGATCCACCGATTAGAATGTTGAAAATTTGAAATTTTAGGTGTGGGACCCACATTTGGTTAAAACAACCTCAGATTAAACATCTAATTTTGCCAACGCATCTGATAAATTGAATTTAGTGTGGTTACATATTTCATTTGCAAAAATTGGATTTCGGATGCATCAAGAGGCATTTTCCAAAACTTAGAATGTTTTTCAAGTTTTAGCTATCATTTGGTGCAGCAAAGGATCGCGATCACGAAAGGGGACTCGCGATTGCGATGCTAAAATTACGGCTAGCATAGGTGCGCGATCGCGTGACCTGAGGTCTTGGGAAGGGTATTTAAAAGGCTAGTTTTGGCCGATAATTGGCCATTTCTCCATTGTGTTGAGACCCATAAACCTTAATAAAGTGTGAAGTCCTTAAATTATGTCTTGGATGTTGATTGGGAGCTTGAATAACTTGCATAATCATGATTAACGTCGAATATAAGGTATGAATCCATCAATTTTAGTGTTGAATTGTTGATTATTTGACCCAAAACCCCTAATGGATTGAAGCTTAATTTTAGCCCAAATTTGGCTTTATTTACACCCATTTCTTGAGGGTTATAACTCTCTAATGGTATTTGAACAATGTAAAGTGAGGTTGCTTATTATAGATCCTTGTAGTTCGAACCTTCCCTCAAACCCCGCGCATAGTGAAAATTTTAGTGCATTAGACTACACTTTATTTCATTTTGAGTATTTATGATTGTTAAAGAATTATACTAATTTGTTTTGCTTTATTTAATTTGCGTATAGGTAAAACAAAAACAATCATCAAGAGGATTTGGATATGGTGATGATGTGCTGACTCTATAAGTGGAACCTCAAGTAGATTATTCATTTATTGTGGCTCTTGTGACAATATGTAGTTTGATCAAACACAGATTGTAAAGAATAATTAGACTGAAATGACTTGCACAAGATAACCATAGATGGACAATTAAACACGGGGGTTATGCTCGTTACGAAAAATCTTGAAAAGTTCAAATAGATGGAAAATTAAATACGAGGGTTATACTTATTACGAAAAATTCTGAAAAGTTCAAATAGATGGACATTTAAACACGAGAGTTGTAGTTGTTAGAGGAAATCTTCAAAAGTTCAAAATTCATGGACTCCTCAGCATGAACTATGTTGGGCTTCATGTTCATTTTGGGCCATGTGAAGAATCAAGACCTATTCTGACTGATCCCTCTAATTCACCCACCACTAATGTAGAGCTAAATTCTTATGTATTTTCATAATTTTGCCCTTGATGTATATATGTTTTCAAATATAGTCTATTTAGTTTAGCTGATTAATTTATTTTTCTAATGCGAAGTTTCTCTGGAAATCCCAGCCTTTGTTTTCTCATATTCAAAGTTATTACTATAATTTATTTGGGTTGACTACAATTTTATTTGGGTTGACTGATTAAAAACTGGAAAAATAATTGACAAGTATCGAATGTAAAAAATGTTTTTAAGTACTAAATTGAATTTATCAATACATAGTTATATGTTTTGATAATAGTCATTAATTGGTGTCTTCAACACTTCTTTTTAAACAACAACAACAATAACAACAAACCCAGTTTATTTCCACATAATGAGGTTTGGAGAGGGTAAGATGTACGCAGTACATACCCCTAAAGTAAATTCTTAAAATCAATTACGAGTACTTTTCCTGTAACGGGACAAAGGAAGAAATAAAATTTAAATTGAAAAAATTACATTATATCACAATTTAACATAATATAACTAACTAAAATATCCCAACGTCTCCTTTTAGCTCTGAAATTTTAATGTCTTTCAATCGACATAGCTCTGCACACTGCTGAGTCAGGTGATTCATAGCTTTAGACTTCAGTTTAATTTCATTAGTCTTTAGCTTTTCTATTTCATTACCCATACTGTCCACTTTCATTGAAAGCGTAGTTAGGGTTTTGCGTATTTATTCTAAAGCATTATCTTCTATTATATCAGTCTGTGTAGCTTTGTCTTGATATGTAATCTACAATAACACTTTTGTTAGCACTAATTACTTCAATTGTAAATGTAAAATTTAATATATTTAATACTAGTCTCCGAATCTCTTTCATTGTAACTGAATTTTGTATTTTCTTTGTTAACCACCAACGTACCTGTGTATTATCTGTCCGTACAATAAACTGATACCATTTGTAGGGAGTGCGGATAACTTGGGTAAACAAATAGATAAATAGATCTATTATAGCTATGATGGATCTATTTTTATTTGTGCGTGGATATTTCTTAACTTCTCTAAATATTTTTATTTTTAGTGTATTTATTTTAATTTTATTAATGTTCATATCTTGGGGGGTGATTAGATGGTATTTGATTAAATGCTTTACTGTAATATTCTTTAGTTTTTTCTCTTAGTCTTTGTAATTCTTGTGTATTATTTTGGAGGTATTCTAAATATTCTATATCTTTTGTTCTAAAATATTCAATTAAATTCTCTTTCATAAGTATTTCTGTTAATCTTATTTCTTCCATATCTCGTCTCCAATATTTTAAATACTCATAGTCTATCATTTTATCCTAAAGTAGTTGTGATACTGCAAATTTCTTTGTAATAATTTATTCTAGTTGTACTATATTTTTCATATCCATTTTCCAATATTCGTAATTTATCATAGTAGGTTTGATATGTAAGTATTTATAAGAGTAGTTAGGTAGGTGAGATATGTAATTTATTCTAGGCATAAAATATTTATCAAATATTTTTTCTAATATAATTTTTCTTATATCTAAAATTTCTATATCCTTAAGTACATACAAAGCAAGTATTTTAAATTTATCTACCATTTCGTCAGATAAATAAGTATTCATTTTTCATATGATGCTTTTTCAAAATATTCCCTTCAATCATACACATAACAAAATATGATCATTTTAGATTACTATATACTAGATTATTCTTAAATAACATGTTCTTCGGTCACTATTAGCATGGTAATCTGGATACTTAT
>NC_061119.1:70795803-70843933 GCF_002878395.1 Capsicum annuum | reverse complement strand
ATTCCCTTCAATCATACACATAACAAAATATGATCATTTTAGATTACTATATACTAGATTATTCTTAAATAACATGTTCTTCGGTCACTATTAGCATGGTAATCTGGATACTTTTCCCTTAAACAGCGCCTCTACTCTGGCTACTCCCCTATCATGGCTTTCTTGCCTCACCGGTTTCACCTTTAGGATGACATAGTTCTTAGGGATATTTCTCCTTTTCCACTTTGGTAATAAACTTCTTAGCATGCTATTTTTTGAATAATTCTACTATAAAGTAACTAACATGAACTTATTTTATCATATCATGATTGTCAAAAATTTATGAATTTAGCTATTCATAACCATAAATAAATATACCTGTTCTGGTAGATTTGATAATTCTGGGCTTTGTTCATCCATAGTTTTTGCTTTCAAATATATCTATCTTTTATTAAATATTCAAAAGATTTTTGTTTACAAAGGAGGGTTTTTTGCTTCAACACATGAAGACTCGCCTCTAACTAAGCAAATGCTCTTCTATTTATAACCTAAGAATGAAAACATGTATACTATTTTGCTTTACACCTGTCCTAATATAACTTTACACGTTTCCTATATACATTTGTCCTAAAAAAATCCAATAATGGCAAGTGCTAAAAGCTAATAAATGAATAATAGAAAAGTCAAAAAGTCTACCCTAGAAATAGTAAGGCTATTAAATGTTTACATGATTCACGTATCTTATTTTCCACAAAGTTAGCTTTTTCTCCAGATGTCGCTTTCTTCCTTTAATATTTTGGTCTCCTTGTCTTTCTATTATTGCTCCGTTGATTTTTATCTTCTAGCTAGCGTCCTTATCTTCTTGGTTTTTTTATTCTAGCTGGACTTCTGGGATAATATTATCTCCTCCATTATATCTCGAACATTGATGGTCTGGATATTTATATCCAATTATCTTGCAATATCTTGTTAATAATTCATCTGAAATAAATCCTTTCCTAATTTCTCTTGCAGTAGATTGTTTTTCTGGGTTAAGTAACCTCATTATCCATTGTCTAACATCTTCCATATCTGTTTGTCATAGCTCTCTTGAATTTTAATAAATCATTTGATGGTCTCTTGAATAATAGCTCCATATTGGGTTTCCATTGATGTAATTATTTACTAATTCTTGAATAATAGTAGCTAATCCAATAAGTCGTTTATTTGCATAAAAATTAGGTATCTTGGGTATCTCTGGCTGCTGCACAATATCTTGTGGTATAATCATATCTCTGGTTAATCCTATTTTTACAACTTGTATAACTGGTTTGATCTCGTCGTATAATATCTCTGTTGGTGCAGTGTAAAACTTTATATAAAACAGATTTCCTATTGTTACTCTTTTATAGGTGGTGAATACTTTATGTAATTCTTTTATAGCTATTAGTTCTTCTCTATCTTGGGTATATATAGTATTTAATAATCCATAGTCGAAACATGTTTTTGTTAAGCTTGGATTGGTTTTGAGCAGTGCCATTAGCTTGTTGTAACCTTGCAATTTTTGGGTTATATAGTTTGTGTTTGTTTCTTGGATATTTGTAGCTCTGGGGTTAAGGTTTAGAAAAGTTTGTACTTTGTAGATATTTTTTATATATCCTTGGGCTATATGGTTATAAGCTTTTTTATCTAGGTTCAAACTATCTCGATATGTGGTAATTTGTGGGGGTATGTACAAGGGATCTTTTTGTGCTTTTGGTATAAATGGTTTTTAAAATATCTTATTCATGTTCATGTTCTGATATCTTTGTCCACTAACTCCTTTGCTTGTACCTGCAATTGTAGATTGATAAACATTATGGGTTTTATGGAGTGTCCCAACGTCTCCTTTTAGCTTTGGAATTTTAATGTCTTCTGATCGACATAGCTCTGCACACTGCTGAGTTATCTGATTTGTAGCTTCAGACTTCAGTTTAACTTCATTAGTTTTAGCTTTTCTATTTCATTACCCATACTGTCCACTTTCATTGAAAGCGTAGTTAGGGTTTTTAGTGCCTTTTCTAAAGCATCATCTTCTATTATATCAGTTTGTGTAGCTTTGTCTTGATATGTAATCTGCAATAACATTTTTGTTAGTACTAATTTCTTCAATTTTAAATGTAAAATTTAATATATTTAATTCTAGTCTCCGAATCTCTTTTGTTGTAACTGAATTTTGTATTTTCTTTGTTAACCACCAACGTACTTGTGTATTATTTGTCCGTACAAAAAATTTGTTATATACAATATATGGCCCAAATGCTAATAAATATTTATATAATGAACATAATTCATCTCTATTTATTTCCCATTTTATTTCTGTTTCGTTAAACGTACCTGAGTAGTATATACAATGATGTTCTAATTTTTTCTTCTTCATATCTATATTTAAGTACTCCCCCATAACTATATTCACTAGCATCTGCTTCTACTATATATATATAAAATTTATTTTCGTCTGAAAATTGTAATTTTGGTAATTCTTTCCAAAATATTTTTATTTTCTGCACTTATTTTTTATCTTTTTCGTTGTAATTATATTTTATGTCCTATTTTATTTTTTTCTGTAAAGGTTTTAGGTTTTCTGCTAATTTTGGTATATTTTCTCTTACTTGGTTTACTAATCCTAAAAATGATTGTTATTTTTTTTGTATCTAATTCTTCTTTTGAATTTAATATTTTTTGTACTATATGTTGTTGCATTTTTACTCCATTTTTATCTATTTGTATTGCTAAAATCTCTATTTGGTTTTTCATAATTTCGGTTTTCTTTTAACTTAAACTTATTTCCGATTTTTCTATTATATCTGTAAATTGTTCTAATAATTTTAAATGTTCCTCTTTAGTAGTATATCATCTATGTATACTATACAATTAGGTAATTGTTTAAACTAACTATCCATAAAATGTTGATATCTACCTGGTGTATTTTTATATCCAGATGGTAATACGTTCCATTCATAAAATCCTTTAGGTACAGTAAATGCGGTTAATTCCTAAGAATTTTCATCTAACTTTAAGTGGAAAAATAATGATTTACAATCAAATTTACTAAAATAATTATATCCTTGTATTTGTCTTATTTTTAATATTTTATTTGGTATTGGATAATTATATGTCATAGTTTTTGCATTTAGGTTTCTATAATCAATAACAATTCTACTTTTTTCTCTTTTTTGTTCACTATGTCTATTTACTATAATTGCTGGACTATTGTGTTTACTATAGCTTTTTTGTATATACTATTTTTCCAATAATCCATCTATATGCATTTTAAATTCTTTTAAATAATCAAAATTATATGTTAATGGTTTATGAGTTATTATGCTATTTTTATCTATTAATTCAATTTTTATAGCAGTTTTATGTTTTTCCCATCCTTTTAATGGATCTTCACTATATAGTTGTCTTAATTTTTTCTTTATTATTTCTACCTTATCTATTGAAAATATAGTTATTTCTTTTTTATTTACCGAAAATACAACTAGTTCTACTGTGTCTTCTATATTTTTTATATTTTCTAACTTTTGTGTAATTTTTTCACTTCCTTCTATTCATTTAGTTTTCTTTCTTATTTTATTAATAACTCTTTTTGCCCTTACTTTTTGTTTACATGATGTTGTAAACCACCAATCTATTTTAGTTGTTATATGTGGGTATAATTTATCTAAAAATGGCATTCCTAAAGCATATCTTTTGATGTTAGTTCATAATTATAGATTTCTCCTATTATTATTATTTTATCTCATATCTGTATTTTTACATTTTTAGCTTTATATGTAATTAAGCTTCCTTCATTATTAAATCCTTTGACTACTATTGGTTTTTTTAATTTATCCCATTTACTTTCTAGTAAACAGTTGTATCTACATAAGTTTGCTTCTGCTCCTGTATCTTTCATAGGTGTATAATACCTATTATAATATCCTTCTACTATTATTTTTACAAGTACATATATTTTCATATCATATTAAAGCTCTTTTTATGAATAATCTTTCTTTATTATATGTTATATATAATTGTGTATGTTCTATATTGTATGATTTTACTTGTTCTAACCATTTTATTCCTAATATTATGTCTATTTTTTGCATTTCTTCCTTTATTTTAAATTATTTTTTTATTTTTCTGACTCCTATTATTATTTCTTTTTCTGTCGTATCTTTAATGTCTATTAGACTCCTTGGTAGATTTGGGCATATATCACTATTAGATTTTATTTCTTCACTTTTTACTAGATATTTTGCTATATTATTTTCTTCTTATCGTGTGTTTAAGAGTATTAAATATTCTTTTTCATTTATTGTTCCTGTTATATAATATTGATTTAAATTAACTGTCGAAGTTGTTTCATAACTTGTTATTTTTTATGAGCTTGATGATTCTGGTTTTTTATGAGTTATTATTTTTATTGTACTTATTCTATCATTTATTATTACTAAATCTTTTTCTAAATCTATGTCTTTGTAACTATAATCATTATTATCAATTATTTTTACAAATTGTTCTAAAGGACATTCTATTTGTATTTTATTAATTTTATTTTTTCCCGTTATTTTATGTTTTGTTGTTAATACATATAGATTTTTACATCTTTCTATAAATATTTTACTTCCTGGGGTTAGTTCTATTCCTGATATTTTCCAATATAATACTAATGATTTAACTATATTTTTATCTGTTATTGCTACTGAATAATTCTCACTTATTATAAATTTAAATTTTTGGTATATTCAATTTTCTTTTATAGCGGTTATTATACTTTTTTCTATAGGTTTTATAATTCTATCATTTGCTAAATATAATTCTATTGGTGCATCTATTCCGTCTCTAAAACATGCTTTTATTAATATCTTTGTTCCTCCAAGGTGTATATATTTTATTAGTTCTTTAATTTTTATGTCGTTTATTTCTTTATTAATTATTCTTTTTGTTACTAGTGGTATACTAGCTCTTCCTTTTACATATCTACTGTCTATTACATGTTCTTTTTGGCTTACTACGTAGTATTCTTCCTTTTTTCTACTAAATATATTTTTTATTGTTGGTATTTTAAATATTTTTCTACACTTAAGTCTAACTTTTTTCTTTTATTTCGTCAAATATATTACTGTCAAATATTATTTTTTGATCTGTTTCTTCTTCATTTAAATATTCTTCCTTTGTTATTATTTTTATATTTTCTTCAGTTATTTGATTCAATTTTATATCTTCTTCAGTCATTTGATTCATCTAATTCACTATCTATTTCATTATCTGTTTCATTATCCAAAATTTCATATATACTATCTTCACTTTCTCATTCATAATCTATATAATCTATCTGCATATATTCTATATTTTTTATTTTTATTTCTAATATTTTTTTATTTTTTGGGTTTTTTGATAATTTACAATCTCTAACTAAATGTCCTAGTTTTCCACAATTATAACAAGTACATTCTTTTGTAGATTTCTTTTTTCTATATGGTCTTTTATGTTTATAATTTTTTACATTAATATATTTTTCTTGGTTTCTTATATTTATATTTTGATTTTTTATATTTCTTATATTTCTTGTATATTTTTGTTTTCTTATAATATCTTTCTTCACATCCAAATTGAGGTGCTATTTTATCTTTTCTCATGCTAAATTTCTTATTAATATTTTTTCCATTTTAATTTCTTCTCTATATTTTTCACATAGATTTATATACCATTGTTGTAAAAATTTTATTCTTGCTCCTAGAGTATCTACTATTTTTGCTTCATCCCAACTCTTTATTATTTTTATACTAAATGGTTCAGGTAATTTACTAAAACATAATCTCCTTATTTCTTTACTTTCTCCTATATTATATGTTCCTTTATAATAATATTTTTTAAATGCGCACATATATTTATCTATATAACACTTATTACATATTGCTAGTTTTAACATTAAATTTCTATTTATATTTATTTCTTTATTTTGCTCTTTTTCTTCTATTGTTAAACTGCTAAATTCATCTCTTATAACTATTTCATATTTTTTCAATATTTTTGTTGGTAGTATTTTAGTAGTTGTTGGTCGTTTTCCTTCTGTTTTATTATTAGATCTTAGTATTTTCTTACTTGTTTTGACAAGGTTTAAAAATCATAATTTTACTGTTCCTATTAATGTCTTTTCTATATATTCTGGTGTATTTATTGTAGCTATTTTATTATCTAATAATTGTTTTGACATATATCCTACCCATATTTGTATTATTTTATTTGTGTCTATTATACAGTCTAAACCTAAAAAGTTGTAATTAAATATTTGTTTAGGTGTCCATTTTTTATATTCATCCTTTGGATTATATCTTTTAAACTTATTTTTGTAATTATAGGTCGGTTTTCTTATTTCTGATGTACTAGGTATTGTATTTTTATTTAGAGTATTTACTTCTGTATTTATTAGTTCTAGATTTTCTTTATTAATTACTTCTTGTTTTTCATTAATTTCTAGTTTTCCTATGTTTTCTAGTATTTCTGTATATGTTTTACTATCTTCCAAATCATAATAATCTGTTTCTTCAGCATCTATTTCATTTATTTCTAATTCATTGGTTTCTGGTTCTTTATTTTTTATTTCTAAATTTTCTTTAAATTGATTTATCTCGTTTAATAATTTTTGTTCTTTATCTTTTTCTTTCTGTCTCTTTTCATATAAATCTTTTAGCATTTGTAGTTCTTTTTGTAATTCAACAATCCTACTATTTTTTGTTTCTTTTATTTTTTGTATTTCTTCTGTGGTTTGTTGTTTTATTTTATCTATTTCTTTATTTATGTCTATCTCTTCGTTTTCTCTTTCTGTTCTTACCATGACTGCCAACTTATCTTCTAATTTTAACTCTTCTTTTTTCTAACATTAAATATAAATGTTCGCCTATTTTCTTACCCCCCTCTCGCTAGCTCCGGTCACCGGCCCCCGTCGCCGTCGCCAACCGTCGGCGCCGACTCGACCCAACCTTCGGGCCCGACCTCCGGCTCAGGCGCCGACCCTCTCTCCCTCTCTCCCGCACCGGTCCCCGGTCCCCGACACCGCCGCTGTCCTTCGGCGCCGACCCGACTCCACCGCCGGCACCGACCTCCGGTCCGCGGCGCCGACCCCGTCGCCACTCCCCGCCACCCTCTGGCGCCGACCGCCGGTTCCAAGCCGGTCCCCCCCCTCCCTCCCCCCAGTTGTGCAGACCCCCACCCCACCCTTACCTGTCCTACCCGTACCCCCCCTCCCCCGGTGGGGTACACTAGCCCTCCCCCTAGCCGCCACCCGGTCCCCAGCCAGCCGCAGCCCCAAGCGTAATCCGGTGACCTCTAACCTTTGTTATTTTCGTTATTTCATATTTCATTTTATTTCATTATTGCATATTCCATTCTTAGTATTATTTCAGTATTGCATATTCCATTATTGAGTATAGTTTTGTTTCGGGAGTATTCCTTTGAATTTGTGTGAGCCTTGTATTTCTTTGTTGCTACTTCTTTGATACTACCACCGTGTATATCTGTATATTTTTTTATACTTTCGTGTAGTTGTGGCTGTGGGTGGTAATGGGTGGATAGGGTCATGTCCGAGGGGGTTGGGGCGTGGGGCTGTGGTGGGGGCGGGGGATGAAGAGAGGGCGGGAGTAGGAGGGAGGCCAAGGTTTGGCCGCGGAGGGGGGGGGGGGGGGGGGGGGGGGGGACGGTAGGCTGAGGGTTGGGTCTTGGAGTATAGGGACCCTTTAGGGTAAGTCCATAGAGCTCGTAAAGATTCTTAGGAAGAGGAGGATCAACATTGCGTGTGTCCAAGAGACCAAGTGGGTAGGGTCTAAGGCTAGGGATGTGGATGGTTACAAGCTGTGGTACTCTGGGAGCGATAGGCGTAGGAATGGAGTTGGCATCTTAGTAGATGAAGAGCTTAGAGGTCAGGTAGTGGAGGTGAAGAAGATCAACGATAGGTTGATGACTATTAAGTTGGTCATTCGGGGGTTTACCCTGAACGTGTGTAGTGCTTATGCGCCACAAGTGGGATCGTAGGGGGAGGAGAAAACGCGGTTTCGGGAGGCTTTGGAGGAGGTGGTGAGAGGCGTGCCTAGTTCAGAGAAGATTGTTGTAGCAGGGGATTTCAACGGGCACATCGGGGCGCTACCGGGAGGCTTTGGGGATGTGCATGGTGGTTTTGGTTTTGGGGAGTGAAATGAAGAGGGAGCGACCCTATTGGAGTTTGCGAGGGCCTTTGGGCTGGTGGTGGTGAACTCGGGCTTCCCGAAGAAGGACTAGCGCCTGATCACCTTTCGAAGCGCGGTAGCCAGGACTCAGATTGACTTTTTGTTGCTTAGGAAAGGGGATAGGGCGTTGTGTAAGGACTGTGAAGTCATCCCGAGTGAGAATCTTTTGACCCAGCATAGGCTCTTGGTTATGGATTTGGGTATAAAGAAGAATAGAAAGAGGAGGAGTAAGGAGGGTAGATCGAGAATTAAGTGGGGTGGCTTGACGCCAGTGAATGCGTGGGAGATAGGGGAGAGGTTGGCGGGAATGGGGGTGTGGGAGTGTAGGGGGGACGTGGATAGTATATGGGACAGGGCGACAAGGTGCATCAGGGAGAATGCAAGTGAGGTATTGGGTGTTTCTAGGGGTCGGGCCGAGCACCATCGGGGGGATTGGTGGTGGAATGAAGAGGTGGAGAAGAAAGTGGGGACCAAGAAAGGGGCGTATGCTAAGTTGGTGGAAAGTAAGGACGAAGAGGAGAAGCGGGTGTACAGAAAAGAGTACAAGCTAGCGAGGACGGAGGCGAAGTCAGCAGTCACGGCTGCTAAGATGGCCGCTTTTGAGAGCTTGTATGCAGGGTTACAGGGGAAAGGAGGGGAGAAAAAGTTGTTTAGACTCGCTAAGGCTAGGGAGAGGAAGGGTCGTGACCTCGATCAGGTGAGGTGCATTAAGGGGGAAGACGGTAGAGTGTTAGTGGAGGACGGCCACATCAAGAAGAGATGGCAGTCGTATTTTCATGGGCTCTTGAATGACGAAGGGGATAGAGCTATTGTGTTAGGGGAACTGGAGCACTCAGAGGAGTGTCGGGATTTTAGCTATTGTAGACGTTTTAAGGTAGAAGAGGTTAGACAGGCTGTCCGCAGGATGCGAAGGGGTAGGACGACGGGGCCGGATGAGATACCGGTGGAGTTTTGGAAGTTCGTTGGAGAGGCTGGTGTAAGGTGGTTGACTGGATTGTTTAGTGAAATTTTCAGGACGGCGAAGATGCCCGAGGCATGGAGGTGGAGTACCATGATCCCTCTCTATAAGAATAAGGGGGACATTCAGAGTTGCGATAACTAGAGGGGGATTAAGTTATTGAGTCACTCGATAAAGATCTGGGAGAGAGTGGTCGAGGTGAGGCTGAGACAGATAGTGTCTATTTCGGAGAACCAGTTCGGATTTATGCCCGGCCGCTCGACGACGGAGGCAATCCACCTGGTACGGAGGTTGGTGGAGCAGTATAGGGAGAGGAAGAAGGATGTGCACATGGTGTTTATCGACCTGGAGAAGGCTTACGCAAAGTCCCCAGGGAGGTGCTTTGGAGATGCTTGGAGGTGAGTGGGGTACCACTGGCATATATCAGAGTAATTAAGGATATGTATGATGGAGCGAAAACCCAGGTGAGGACGGCGGAAGGAGACTCGAAGTATTTCACTATCCTGGTAGAATTGCATCAGGGATTTACTCTTAGTCCCTTTTTGTTTGCGTTGGTGATGGATGTGTTGACGCGGCGTATTCAAGGGGAGGTGCCGTGGTGTATGCTTTTTACAGACGATGTAGTTCTGATAGATGAGACTCGAGGGGGTGTGAATGACAAATTAGAGGTGTGGAGGCGAACTCTTGAGTCTAAAGGGTTCAGGGTGAGCAGAAGCAAGACAGAGTATGTGGAATGCAAGTTTAATGACGTGAGGCGGGAGAATGAGGTAGTAGTGAAGCTGGAAGCTCAGGAGGTATGTAAGAGGGACAAGTTCAAGTATCTTGGGTCCGTGATCCAGAGTAACGGTGAGATTGATGAGGATGTCTCGCACCGTATTGGGGCGGGATGGATGAAGTGGAAACTCGCGTCGGGGGTGCTGTGTGATAAGAAGGTGCCGCCCAAGCTTAAAGGCAAATTCTACAGGGTGGTAGTCCGTCCGGCCTTGTTGTATGGAGCGGAGTGTTGGCCAGTTAAGAACTCCCACATCCAAAAAATGAAGGTGGCAGAAATGCGGATGTTGCGCTGGATGTGTGGACTGACTAGAGGGGATAGAGTTCAGAATGAGACTATCCGGGAGAAGGTTGGTGTGACTTCAGTGGAGTGCAAGATGTGGGAAGCACGATTGAGATAGTTCGGACACGTGAAGAGGAGGGGCATGGATACCCCAGTCTGTAGGTGTGAGAGGCTAGCGTTGGTTGGTTTTAGGCAGGGTAGGGGTAGGCTGAAGAAGTACTGGGGTGAGGTGGTTAGGCGGGACATGGAACAGTTACAGCTCACCGAGGACATAACCCTAGATAGGAAGGTCTGGAGGATGCGAATTACGGCAGAGGATTAGGGCCAGTTCGGGTCGCTAGTGTAGGGAATTACTTGGTGGGGGTTTTATTCGTGTCATGATTCCGTGTTCCGTGTTCCATGTTGTATTACGAATCTGTGTGCTTTCCCCTGCTTTCCTCTGCTTTATATTACTTATGGGTGCCGTATTTATGTTATGTAATCTGCTTCTGTGCTGCACTATGTGTTTGTGTGGTATCTCGTGCCTTGAGCCGGGGGTCTATCGGAAACAGCCTTTCTACTTTATCAGAGGTAGAGGTATGGACTGCGTACATCTTACCCCCCCCAGACCCCACTAGGTGGGAATACTCTGGGTTTGTTGTTGTTGTTCTTCCTAAATTAGAGAATACTATTTTTATTTTTAATCCTTCGTGATTTTCATATGTTTTTTCGTCTATTATGAATTCTTCTTTATTCATTTTATTTAAATGTATATAGGTTATGTTGGTATATACATTCTAGACTATCTATGTTGATTCTAAATTTGATATTTCTTCTTTTTGTGCATTTATTGAATTTTTACTAACTCCGGTAATTATGTAATACAGTAGTTTTTCTATCCTTATTTTTAATTCTTTACGTTTTTTAGATATTATTTGTTTTAATTCTTTATATTCTTGTAATTTCTCTACGTTATTCATCTAAATAATATTTATAATATTTTGGTGGATATCTAAATCTAATTTTATCATAATTAATAAATTAATCCAATTATATACTATTTCCGATAACTTTAAATAGCATTGGCTTAGATACCAATTGTAGGGGGTGCAGATAATTCAGATATCTTAAATAGATCTATTATATCTCTAATGGATCTATTTTTATTTTTGTGTGGATATTTCTTAACTTTTCTAAATATTTTTATTTTTTGTTTATTTATCTTAATTTTATTAATGTTCATATGTTGGGGTGGGGGGGGGGGGGGTTAAATGGTAATTGATTAAATGCTTTACTGTAATATTCTTTAGTTTTTCTGTTAGTCTTTGTAATTCTTGTATATTATTTTGAAAGTATTCTAAATATTCTATATCTTTTGTTTCAAAATATTCAATTAAATTGTCTTTCATAAGTATTTCTATTAATCTTCTTTCTTCCATATTTTTTCTCCAGTATTTTAAATACTCGTAGTCTATCATTTTATTCTAAAGTAGTTGCTTGTTTACTAATTTCTGTGTAATATTCTATTCTGATTATACTATAATTTATATTTGAATTAAGGTTATTAATACTATTAATTATCTCTCCTTCTTCTTCTCTTAATGAGCTTTTTTATGTTATACAGAGTATTATCTATACTTTTTTCTAAATATTCTAAGGTTTCTTTTATCCATATTAATTTTTCTTTTAGATTTTCCATTATTTCTTTTAGTCAGTTTCTATAATTAATTTCTTCATATAGATTACTTTGGTTTTCTCTAATTTTTCTAATATATTCTAACATTTCTAATTTGTATAATATCCATCTGAGTAATAACTATCTAAACATGAGCAGTAGCTTTCATTATATAAGTGTAAGTTTTCTATAGAACTTAATAAATCTTCATTAAAATAAAATACCTCTTCGTATATAAGTTTTCTTATATCTACTATTTCTATATCTTTAAGTACGTACAAAACAATTATTTTAAATTTATCTATCATTTCATCAGATAAATAGGTAGTCATGCTTTTTCATATGATGTTTTTTCAAAATATTCCCTTCAATCATATGCATAACAAAATATGATCATTTTAGATTACTATATACTAGATTATTCTTAAATAACATGTTCTTCGGTCACTATTAGCATGGTAATCTGGATACTTTTCTCTTAAACAGTGTCTCTACTCTGGCTACTCCCCTATCACGGTTTTCT
Source organism: Capsicum annuum (assembly GCF_002878395.1). Taxonomy (NCBI): domain Eukaryota; kingdom Viridiplantae; phylum Streptophyta; class Magnoliopsida; order Solanales; family Solanaceae; genus Capsicum; species Capsicum annuum. The sequence continues at coordinate 70,831,537 of NC_061119.1, read as the reverse complement.
TGGCTCACCGGTTTCACATTTAGGATGGCATAGTTCTTAGGGATTTTTCTCCTTTTCCACTTTGCTAATAAAATTCTTAACATGTTATTTTTTGAATAATTCTACTATAAAGTAACTAACATGAACTTATTTTATCATATCATGATTGTTAGGAATTTATGAATTTAGCTATTCATAATCATAAATAAATATACTTATTCTGGTATATTTGATAAATCTGAGCTTTGTTCATCCATAGCTTTTGCTTTCAAATATATCTGTTTTTTATTAAATATTCAAAAGTTCTTTGTTTACAAAGGAGGAGGCTTGCTTTCAACACATGAAAGTCTTGCCTCTAACTGAGCAAATGCTCTGTTATTTATAACCTAAGAATGAAAACACGTATACTATTTTAATTTACACTTGTCCTAATATAACTTTACACGTTTCATATATACATGTTTACTAAAAAAGCCAATAATGGAAAGTACTAAAAGCTAATAAATGAATAAAAGAAAAGTCAAAAAGTCTACCCTAGAAATAGTAAAGCTATTAAATGCTTACATGATTCACATATCTTTTTTTTCACAAAGTTAGCTTTTTATCCATATGTCGCTTTCTTCCTTTAATATTTTTGTCTCCTTGTCTTTCTATTATTGCTCCATTGATTTTTATCTTCTAGATGGTGTCCTTATCTTCTTGGTTGGTTTTTTCTTTTATTGTAGCTAGACTTCAGGGATAATATTAGTTCCTCCATTACATCTCAAACATTGATGATCTGAATATTTATGTCTAATTATCTTGCAATATCTTGTTAATAATCCATTTGAAATAAATCCTTTCCTAATTGCTCTTACAGTAGATTATTTTTCTGGGTTAAGTAACATCATTATCCATTATCTAACATCTTCTATATCTATTTGTTGTAGTTCTCTTGAATTTGAATAAATCATTTGATGATCTCTTGAATAATAGCTCCATATTGGGTTTCCATTGATGTAATTATTTGCTAATTCTTGAATAATTGTAGCTATTCCAATAAGTCGTTTATATGCATAAAAATCAGGTATCTCGATTTGGGTATCTCTGGCTTCTGCACAATATCTTCTGGTATAATCATATCTCTGGTTAATCGTATTTTTACAACTTGTATAACTGGCTTGATCTCGACGTATAATATCTCTGCTAGTGCAGTATAAACCTTTATATAAAATAGATTTCCTTTGGTTACTCGTTTATAGGTGGTGAATACTTTATGTAATTCTTCTATAGTTGTTAGTTCTTCTCTATCTTGGGTATATACGGTATTTAATAATTCATAGTTGAACCATATTTTTATTAAGCTTGGATTGGTTTTGGATAGTGCGATTAGCTTGTTGTAACCTTGCAATTTTTGGGCTATATAGTTTGTGTTTGGATCTTGGATATTTGTAGCTCTAGGGTTAACGTTTAGAAAAGTTTGTACTTTGTAGATATTTTCTATATATCCTCGAGCTATATGGTTATAAGCTTTTTTATCTTGGTTCAAACTATCTCGATATGTGGTAATTTGTGGGGGTATGTACAAGGGGTCTTTTTGTGCTTTTGGTATAAATGGTTTTCCAAATATCTTATTCATGTTTATGTTCCGATATCTTTGTCCACTAACTCCTTTTCTGGTACCTGCAATTGTAGATTGATAAACATTATGGGTTTTATGGAGTGTCCCAACGTTTTCTTTTAGCTTTGGAATTTTAATGTCTTTCGATCGACATAGCTTTGCACATTGCTGAGTTAGCTGATTCATAGCTTTAGACTTCAGTTTAACTTCATTAGTCTTTAGCTTTTCTATTTCATTACACATACTGTCCACTTTTATTGAAAGCGTAGTTAGGGTTTTGAGTATTTTTTCTAAAGCATCATCTTCTATTATATTAGTTTGTGTAGCTTTGTCTTGATATGTAATCTGCAATAAAATTTTCGTTAGTACTAATTACTTCAATTGTAAATGTAAACTTTAATATATTTAATACTAATCTCCGAATCTCTTTCGTTGTAACTGAATTTTGTATTTTCTTTGTTAACCACCACCATACCTGTGTATTATCTGTCCGTACAATAAATTTGTTATATATAATATATGGCTCAAATGCTAATAAACATTTATATAATGAACGTAATTCTTCTCTATTTATTTCCCATTTTATTTCTGTGTCATTAAACGTACCTGAGTAGTATATACAATTATGTTCTAATTTTTCTTCTTCATATCTATATTTAAGTACTCCTCTATAACTATATTCACTAGCATCTGCTTCTACTATATATATAAATTTTTTATTTTCATATGGGAATTATAATTTTGGTAATTCTTTACAAAGTATTTTTATTTTCTGGACTTGTTTTTCATCTTCTTCATTGTAATTATATTCTACGTCATTTATAAATTTTTTCTGTAAAGGCTTCAGGTTTTCTGCAAATTTTGGTATATATTCTTTTACTTGGTTTACTAATCCTAAAAATGATTGTAATTTCTTTTTTATATCTAATTCTTCTTTTGAATTTATTATTTTTTGTACTATATGTTGTTGCATTTTTACTCCACTTTTATCTATTTGTATTCCTAAAAACTCTATCTGGTTTTTCATAATTTCGGCTTTCTTTTCACTTAAACTTATTCCCGATTTTTCTATTATATCTGTAAATTGTTCTAATAATTTTCAATGTTCCTCTTTGATTTTTGTATATAGTAGTATATCATCTATGTATACTATACAATTAGGTAATTGTTTAAAATAACTATCCATAAAATATTGATATCTACCTGGTGTATTTTTATATCCTAATGGTAATACGTCCCATTCATAAAATCCTTGTGGTACCGTAAATACAATTAATTCCTTAGAATTTTCATCTAACTTTAAGTGGTAAAATCCTGATTTACAATCAAATTTACTAAAATAGTTATATCCTTGTATTTGTCTTATTTTTAATTTTTTATTTGGTATTGGCTAATTATATGTCATAGTTTTTGCATTTAGGTTCCTATAATCAATAACCATTCTACTTTTTCCTCTTTTTTGTTCACTATGTTTATTTACTATAAATGCTGGACTATTGTGTTTACTATTGCATTTTCGTATATGCTGTTTTTCTAATAACTCATCTATATGCATTTTAAATTCTTTTAAATCGTCAAAATTATATGTTAATGATTTTTGAGTTATTATGCTAATTTTATCTATTAATTCAATTTTTATAGCATTTTTATGTTTTTTCCATCCTTTTAGTGGATCTTCACTATATAATTGTCTTTATTATACTCATCTATATAACACATATTACATATTGCTAGTTTTAACATTAAATTTCTATTTATATCTTTTTCATTATTTTGCTCTTTTTCTTCTGTTGTTACACTGCTAAATTCAGCTCTTATAGCTATTTCATATTTTTTCAATGTTTTTGTTGGTTGTATTTTAGTAGGTGTTGATGTTCCTTCTGTTTTATTATTAGATGTTAGTACTTTTTGACTTGCTTCGGCTAAGTTTAAAAATCATAATTTTACTGTTCCTATTAATGTCTTTTCTATATATTCTGGTGTATTTGTTGTATTTATTTTATTATCTTATAATTGTTTTGACATGTATTCTACCTATAGTTGTATTGTTTTATTTGTGTCTGTTACACAGTCTAAATCTAAAAAGTTGTAATTAATTATTTGTTTTATTGTCCATTTTTTATATTCATCCTTTGGATTATATCTTTTAAACTTATTTTTGTAATTATAGGTTGGTTTTCTTATTTCTGATGTACTAGGTATTGTATTTTTATTTAGAGTATTTACTTCTGTATTTATTAGTTCTAGATTTTCTTTATTAATTATTTCTTGTTTTTCATTAATTTCTAGTTTTCCTATGTTTTCTAGAATTTTTGTCTATGTTTCACTATCTTTCGAATCATAATTATCTATTTCTTCAGCATCTATTGCATTTATTTCTAATTCATTGGTTTCTGGTTCTTTATTTTTTATTTCAAATTTTTCTTTAAGTTGATTTATCTGATTTAATAATTTTTGTTCTTTATCTTTTTCTTCTTTTTCTTTCTGTCTCTTTTCATATAAATCTTTTAGCATTTGTAGTTCTTTTTCTAATTCAGCAATCTTACTATTGTTAGTTTCTTCTATTTTTCATATTTCTTCTGTGGTTTGTTATTTTATTTTATCCATTTCCTTTTTTCTGTCGATCTCTTCGTTTTCTCTTTCTATTCTTACCATGGCTGCCAACTTATCTTCTAATTTTAATTCTTTTTTTTCTAACATTAAATATAAATGTTCACCTATTTTATTATATCTTCTTCCTAAATTAGAAAATACTATTTTTATTTTTAATTCTTCATGATTTTCATATGTTTTTTCGTCTATTATGATTTCTTATTTGTTCATTTTATTTACATGTATATAGGTTATGTTGGTATATATATTCAAGACTATCTATTGTTGATTCTAAATTTGATATTTCTTCTTTTTGTATATTTATTGAATTTTTACTAACTCCGGCAATTATGTTATACTTTAGTCTTTCTATCCTTATTTTTAATTCTTTACGTTTTTCAGATATGATTTGTTTTAATTCTTTATATTCTTGTAATTTCTCTACGTTATTCATCTAAACAATATTTATAATATTTTGGTGGATATCTAAATCTAATTTTATCATAATTAATATATTAATCCAAATATATACTACTTCTGATAACTTTAAACAACATAGACTTTGATTCCAATTGTAGGGGAGTGCGGATAATTTGGATAACTTAAATGGATCTATTATATTCCACTTAGGTAATAAACTTCTTAACATGCTATATTTTGAATAATTCTACTATAAAGTATCTAACATGAACTTATTTTATCATATCATGATAGTTAGGAATTTATGAATTTAGCTATTCATAATCATAAATAAATGTACCCGTTCTGGTAGATTTGATAATTCTGGTTTTTGTTCATCCATAGCTTTTGGACTCGAAGCACAATATTGCAAAATGGGTATTATTAGACTTATATTGATAAGTAGATTACTATTTTTATAGTGTATTGGCATTTTGGGGATTTTGAAGTGAAGACAAGCATGCGGTTCATGATGTGAGGTTTCCTGGTTTGGCTTTGTGGTAGGCTCCTATCCACTTTTCTTCATAGATGATGTGTGATATATATTGTGTGTGAATACGAATGTTAGGCTTGATTATGGGTAGTATAACTTAGCCATGATTGTTGATGTTTGGAGATTTGATGGGGGTTTGGACCCATAAGATATCATGTTTATAGCCCTATTGAATCCTATTTCCTTCCCTCTCTAGTTTAGATTAGTTCTAGCGTGGTTATGGTTAATGTTGATGTGGTTTTTGCATTTGAAGCATGAAGTGTATATTTAACCTTATTGGGCCAGTATGGTAGTCTTGAAACAATAATTTTGATAAAGTGTACTTGATTACCCTTGTTTCTAATCGAAGTTCCTGTCATATGCTTGAATGTGGCTTACTTAACATCTTGAAGTTGAACTAGATACCTTACCCTAGTTTGGGATATGGTACGCCTAATTATGGACATTGAGGTTTAGAAGTAGGATTGTCCGCCCTATTTAGTTCGAGACTTGTGTTAGCCTTATGGACTTAGTTGCGGATATTAGACCTAGATTAGGCTAGTAAACCATAGTATAACGTTACTTCATGACTTGGTATCTTGTATAGATGTTCACCGGATTGTGGCTTTGGAGTTATGGCAATGCTACTCCTTGTGGAAGTGTTATAGGGAATTTAGAGATTATATTCTTCCAAGATATGTTATGTGGCCTATAGAGATGCTATTTCCTCTTAGACTTGATGATTGACAAATGGAGATGCTATTTCCTCTTAGACTTGATGAATAGCCTATTGAGATGCTATTTCCTATTAGACTTGATGATTGGCTTATAGAGATGTTATTTCCTCATAGATTTTAGCATTGGACTATAGAGATCCTATTTCCTCTTTAGACTTGATGATTGGCCAATAGAGATGCTATTTTGTCACGACATGACTAGGGGCTTTGTCGTAATGGGCATCTCAAGTACAACTAGGACCAGAGACCACCCCCGATATCTAGCCCAACCATCTAGTATATACCTTAAGTTAGATGAATTCTGAATAAATGACAAGATAGCATTTATTTGGAAAAATCCATACTCTAGAATAGGTCAATGACGCGACCCACCCACACGCACCCAAACCCAACCGATAACCATAATCAAACCAAAACCAAAACAATAACCAAGTTCCTGTCCATAACATAATACAAAAGGATGGAACAGTGAGAAATTTAGTCAACCGGTACTATCCCCAATTCCAATTCCAATACTAAGGTTGACACCACTACCAATCCCACCCATACCAACCCATAGTAGTTCCAGAAAAGTCTCTAACCAAAAGAAAACCAATATTCAGTTGGGACATGCCCCCAACCATAGCCAAAACTAATATCTATAAAGTATCCAAAATAAATAAAGATGTCCCTGATATGAAATGGATCCTTATGGAATATGAAAGCCCACCACTTAAATCCAACTGAGCAGATCCTAAAATATAATCAGTAAGCAGGAAGAGTAGAATGGACGGTTCCTACATCGCGTGGGAATACAACTACCCGAGGATGGGTTAGCAGGAGAACGCTAACAAGTACTCAAGGTAAGGATAAAATTATGCCATCTAGTAAAACAACCATATGCATATAAACCATACATAATATATATATATATATATATATGTATATATATATATATATAACCATGGAAACAAAGAGAACTAGGTTTAGTATGTATTTAAAATCATTAACGTGGTTATGTATAGCTTAATCATCCTAGAACCACCCACGGGAAATATGGGTTGAGTGTAACCCCGTGAACGGTCCGCGAGGCATATAGCCGTATGAACTGGACATACCATAAAAGTAGGGTATTCCCGAGTACCCTTTTCTCTCTATGATACATATGTATAGTTTACTTATAGGATTTCCATGTACCTCATAGTATCATATTGGGTCGCTATGACCAACCCTCGTGTCGGCAAACATGAGTTTCCAGTGTTCGTCCATTGGACTCGTACCTTCACGGTTAGCTATCACACCCCATCATTATTGCCCAATTAAAATCATTACCATCCAACCAAACCATTATTCCATTATTACTAACCAAGGCTATAAGTAGTGGTATCATCATACAGAATATACCTTACAAGCAATTTCCTTAGCTTACCTTTTTATGTAAATGGATTACAGTGTACCCATAGATTACATTATCGAGTTAAATTGGACGATTCCCATGTAACCCACAAGTGTTCCATTATTAAGTTTCCCTGGTGGAATCCAATATACCCTACAAGGAAGTTTAATTAACCATAACCATGACCACCAACCCATTCTATTTAACCATTTCAAACCATTTAAAGCATTTATGTCATTTAGGGTTCCATTACCAAACTATACCATGCAATAGTTTCATAAAAAGTCTAATAGTATAGAAAAAGCATTATCATAGGCATTTTAATAAATATGTTCGGGATATAGTGTCTCCGAAACCAATTTCAATTACCAATCAGCCATTACCATGAAACCCATTGTATACACCACCATTAAAGCATATAAAAATATAATTAAAACATGGAAAAACCATAACCAAGCATTTAATACTAAACCCCAACGTATAGTTGAAAACCACAAAATCATACAAAAATCTACCATGAAAACTTATATAAACCATCCCTTTAGTGGGAGCTAAAAATGAGGGAGAAGTATCTTGTCTTAGATTATGAATATGATGGAGAGAAATCACCCAAAAAGGCCCCAAATTTCTCCTCTAGATGAAACCCTAACCTTTCTTTTCCCAAGATCCTTAAAGAGAATTAGAGAGTATTTCTAAGTGTTTTAAAATAGAATAATAGGGAAAATAACCTCCCAAGTATGATATAAGTCTTGGGGTCATAATTAGATAGGAGGGGAAATCTCTAGATTACCTCTAACTTAACTGTATAAAATCCCTGCAGGTGGGTACGGCTCTACCATACTAGTCATACCTACCACTTGTACCCTAGACCCCCCATGGACCCTTAAACTGGTCAATATACGAACATCCAATATGAACTGTATCTAAGGGTACGACTAGTACCCTCAACCCGTACCCTAAACAAAACTAAGAGGAGTTGACACTGTCCATCATCCAAGTTGGACAATACAACTTGTACCCTATATCGCGATCCACCGTGAGCCACTCGTACTCAGATCCAACTTAATTTACTAAGTCTCAAATTAAGTAAAGGAAAACCCAACCATATGACCCACCAACTGCCATACGACTCATACCAACCTTTGTTGTACCCATTCCAGAAACCAATCCAACTCACCAGCTAACACTGGTCAGTGTACGACAAAGCCTTACCCACTATACCCCATCATAAGATCGATAACCCCAAGTCGTATCTTAACCAGAAACCAAAAATCCAAGAAATTTTCCAAGGGACCCAATACCCAAGGTCTCAGTCTCCCCCACTAGGACCACTCATCCCCAAATAATGGAAAAAGTAGGTTAAACATAAGCACGATTCATTTGCATTATCAAATATCAATCCATCCTTTAACAAAGTTAGAAAATAAAGATATAACGATCTACTCTAACTCTAAATGAAGTTAGAAAATAAGGATGTGTTCAATAACACATAACTTCCTCATGAAGATCTAGAGCAGAAAAGCAATATAAATATTTGGACTTCATGTCTGCCTCAGCTTCCCATGTAGCCCCATCATCCTTGTGGTTCTGACATAGAACCTTAACTAAGGTCACATCCTTGGTCTGTAATCCATGAGCCTGCTGATCTAGTATCTCAAATAGCACCTCTTCATAAGACAGAGGATTTGAGATATCTAATTATTCTAGAGGAACCAGTGAGGAATGATCACTAAGAAACTTTCTGAACATAGAAACATGAAATACCGAATGAATGGAGCTCAAGCTAGAAGGAAACTCCAATTCATAAGCCACACTACCAACCCTCTGTAAAACCACATAAGGACCAATATACCAGGGACTAAGCTTCCCCTTTTTACCAATCTGCATCACTCCCTTTATGGGAGATACCTTTAGGAACACCTTATCCCCAACCTCGAACTCTCTATACCTTATATTTGTATAGAAATTTTGGCTACTTTAGGCAGCCTTAAACCCCACCTAAATCGCCTTTACCTTTTCCATAGCTTGTTAAACAAAGTTAGGACAGAACATATTTGCCTCATAAAACTCGAACCACCCAATAGGAGATCGATACCTTCTACCATTTAATACCTCAAAAAGGGCTATCCCAATGCTAGAATGATAGCTATAGTTGTAAGCAAACTATACCAAAGGTAGATGCTCAACCCAATTGCCACTATAATAAATCACACATGCACGAATCATGTCCTCTAATGTCTGAATTGTCCTTTCTGCTTGCCTAACCATCTGCGGATGAAAAGCAATACTTAGACTAACCTTAGTACCCAACGCCTTTTGAAAAGGACGATAGAAGTGAGATAAAAATTGTGTACCATGATCAAAGATAGTCAAAATAGGTACTCTATGTATATTTACAATCTCCTAAAGATACAATCGCACATAGTCCTCAGCCAAAAAGTTAGTCTGCACTCGCAAAATATGAGCAGGCTTGACCATCCTATTTACGATGACCCAAATTGAAACAAAATTATTCTGAGACCCAGGAAGACCAGTAACGAAATCCATATTAATTACCTCCCATTTCTATTTTGACAGCTCTATTTCCTGATACAACCCACCAGGCCTTATGTGCTCAACTTTGACTTATTGGCATGCTATGCATTTAGCTATAAAATTAGCCACACCTCTCTTCATACCACTCCACCAATACATCTCCTTGAGATCATGATACTTTTTTATCGAACCAAGATAAAAATATAGTGTGATTCATGCGCTTCAGCCAAAACCCTCTGTTGTTAACTATCGATGTCAGGAATACATAAGCGCCCTTGGTACCTTAAGGTACTATCACCACTAATCAAAAACACCATCATCCTTTGCCCACCAATATCACTCATGATTTTTATAAAGATAGGATCTAATTTTTTCTTCTCCTTGATCTTTACACCAAGATTCGACTAAACTATTTCCTATACCACCATACCACCGTTATTGGTGTCCAAAAGAGAAACTCAAAGATTAGCCAAGCACTGAATATCCTTCACCAATTCCCTCTTTTTTTTCCACCTGATCCAAACTCCCCATGGATAACCTGCTAAGAGTATCAAAACCCATGTTAGCTTTATCTGAGTGGTAGTGAAGACTCATATCATAGTCCTTAAGACGCTCCAACCATCTTCTCTGCTTGAGCTTTAGCTCTTTCTGAGTGAATAAATATTGTAGAATCTTATGATCAGAAAATATGTCCACGTGCACTCTATATAAAGAATGCCGCCATATTTATAAAGCTAAAACCATGGTTAAAAGCTTCAAATCATGAGTAGGATTATTCTTCTCATGTACTTTCAACTGCCCGGAAAAATAAACTATCACCTTCCTATGTTGTATTAAAACGCAATCAAGTCCCACCCGTGATGCACCACAATAAGCCACAAACCCTCATTACCTTCTGGCAATGTCAAAATAAGATTCAAAGTTAGCTTATCCTTTAGCTTCTCAAAACTTCCCTCACAAGTATCAGACCAATAAAACTTTACGTTCTTCTAAGTTAACTTAGTCAATGGGGCAACTATCATCGAAAAAACATTCATGAACTACCTATAATGCCCAGCAAAACCAATAAAGCTTTGAATGTCGATTGGAGTCGTGGGTCTAAGCCACCTCTTAACCACAACCACCATTTTTGAATCCTCACTGATCCCCTCAAAAGAAATAATATGACTAAGAAAAGTCACAATATTCAACAAAAAACTTACACTTGGAGAATTTAGCATATAATTATTGTTCTTTCAAGGTCTGGAACACCATATAGAGGTGATTGGCATGATCCATCTCACTCGTAGAATAAAATAGAATGTCATCAATGAACACAATGACAAAAAGATCCAAAAACTGCCTGAAAACCCTATTCACAAAATCCATAAATATCGTCGGGGAATTAGTCAAATTGAATGACATAACCAAGAACTCAAAGAGCCCATACTAAGTACAAAAAGCCATCTTAAGGATATCCACCTCCCTAATCATAAGATGATAATACCCAGACTGGATATCAATCTTAGAAAAGAATTTCGCACCCTACAATTTATCAAATAAGTCATCTATCCTTGGGAGTGGATACTCATTCTTAACCATTATCTTATTCAATTATCGATAGTCAATGAACATTCGAAGGAAACCATCCTTGTTGTGCACGAATAACACGGGTGCACCTCATGTGGATATACTAGAAGGGATGAAACCCTTATCTAAAAGATCCTTAAGTTGCTTCTTGAGGTCCCATAACTCAACCAGAGAGATTCAATAAAGAGGAGCAGATATTGGACAAGTGTCTGAAACCAAATCAGTACCAAACTCAATCTCTCTATTCGAAAGAACACTAGGAAGATAATCCAAAAAGACATCAGGAAACTTATTTACCACCGAAACTGAACTTAAAGAAGAACCTTCCGAGATAAAATCATTAACCCAGACCAGATGATAAAGACACCCTTTAGAGATTAACCTCTAAGCTATAAGATAATAAATAAATCTCTCCCTAAGAGCTAAGGAATAACCCTTTTACTCAGTAACCGGTTAATCAAGGAACCTAAACACAACCTTATGGGTCCAACAATATAAGGACACACAACAAAAGTTTAACCAATCCATCCCCAGAATATGTCAAAATCCACCAGGTCTAGTTCAAATAAATCCACCAAAGTCTGCTTTCTCTTTTCTTCCTCCACCTGTGCAAATTAACCACCAACCTGGATATATCTAAATCCTTGATTAGTAATGCAGTCTTGGTTTTAAGGATCAACTTTTGAGATAATCTATATGCAAACTTTCTTATCTTTGCCCATATATCAAAAACCAATTCTAGATCATACCTTGACACCTGATGAAATTTCAAGGCATATTCCTTGACAGACATCTTCCCTTGTGTTAGTATAATGCCCCGAGTCTGGTACCCAGAATTCCACACAATGCTCATGATGCTGAAGGACAATAAGCTAACCCATGACTGGTATTTATACCTGTATACTAGATAGGATACTGTATAAATACAGAAATAAAGGCTGAAAGGCCATAAGGTTCAAAGATATGAGAAAACATAACATCTGAAGATATGATATATCAATACAAAAATAACTAAAATAACTGTCTAAATATGCTAGTCCAAAAGCCTCTAAACTGTCTGAATAAGAAGTTAATGGGACATGTCCCTAACTAACTCCAACTACTAAACTAAAGTAATTAATGAGATAATAAATTAATGGTCTTGTCCTCAAAAGACGAGGACTCACTACTAACTCTGAATGCTGAGACTAGAATGCCACTGATGCTCTGAAGCTCGTGCTTTTGAACCTATGGTATAAAACACCATAGTAGAAATACATCAGTATGTTTGAATATACTGGTATGCATGTGAGGTAGGCTGAATGCAAAGGGTTCACATGCATGAACTATACTAACTGACTGAATAACATGAATGTGAGAACATATGCATGAATACATAATAACTGTAACTGAGTTTGTTATAATATAATTACTAAGATTGAGTACTAATAACATGAGATACTAGTAACTGTATAACTGACATAACTAATACTCAGCAAATGTATCTGACAACCTAGATTTTGATTGAACTAGCTGAGTTTCGTGCTGTTCTGAGTTGACTATATCTGACAGTCCTAAAATTCTAAAGTACTATCTTAGTTCTATTACTGAGACTGAATTACTGTATCTGACAGTCCTGATTTATAACTGAAACTGTGGGAAGTATTTATTTAATCAACATGCATCAGATAACACAATATAGCTGAGTTGGGGTCCAATCTATAACCCTAATTGGAATAGTGTCAATACCGTGCCACTGGTAAGGACAATCTTTAAGTAACCCTCATATAACAGGTGACTCTAGTGAGAATGGTAGGAACCCTCATATAACAGGTTAAGCCATCCATCTACCCTTATATAATAGGCTATGATGTATCAACCTATGTTGGCTACGTATTTATAGAATACAAGAATTACTTCTAAGAATCACACCCTCATATAACCGAAGGGTTCCCATCCTTGAGTTCACTTAGTACTAATTTCTACTCCTATTTGGATAGACACTAAACATGATTAACTGAACTAACTAGACTGAGTTAACTGAGTTCCATTGAATGATGAAAATACTACTGAGATTACTGAGTTTTCCTGAGCCATAAGACTAACTGAATTTTATGGATCATGGCTAGACTGAGAGTATCTTGAAAACATGACACTGATTCTAGGAACACAACTAAATTTTTGGGTACAAGTACCTTCAGAACTCGATGGGATGAAACTGACAAAGCATGACTTTCTTGAATACATGACCACATCAACAATCCATAATATAATAAGTTGGAGAATTCATGAAGTTCAAGTTCTAAAGCACCATAATGGCCACACATATATCCATAACTTATTGACTAAGACATTTCATCAAACACTTGACATGCATGAACTTTTACATGAATGGAGATTTCATATTATGATGCTAGTATGACACTTTTCCTTCACATAGGCATTTAATCAAAAACATGGGGAGCATGCTTTGGTTACAATAACTAACACATCTAATAATCATGGATACATCAATCAACTTGTAAATTAAAGGGGTTTATCATGGTTATTATGCAAATCTTCATATACTAGGGTCAATCATTGGATGAATGTAATTTAAAACATGAATCAAAACCCCACAACATCATGAACATGAAATTTCAATTGTATTTAAATCATGAACATTCATAAATAAACAAATCTTGTATTTTGAAAAGAGATTCTTCAGCTTCATGGGTGAAAGGGACCCATGAATCAACACATGACATACCTGGGTTGTGAGTTTCTTGATGTTCTTAGACTTGAAGAACTTGAATTTATTAGTTTCTTGATGAAGGATTTGGATCTTGCTCTTGGGGATTATATTTGAGAGAAAACCCTAATTTGATGTTGTAGATGGATAATGACCTTATGAGCCTTGATCTGATATAATTAGAGGTTAAAACGGGTGGAAAAGACCCAAATACCCTATTAAAATGACTTTAAAATAACTGAATAAACTATGCGATGGTGGGTGAGATAGTTCATCGCTGGGTCGATGGTCCGTCGGTCCTGACCATCGCACCTGGGCAGAATAGGGGTTTATTGCCTCTGCTGCGATGGCTTGGGCGATGGTCCATCGCTAGCTCGAACATCATCGGCTTGAGTCATCGCTCTTAGGCAGAAGGTGGTCTCACTGCCTCTGTTGCAATAGCCTAGGCTATGATTTGTCGATAGCTCGATGGTCCGTCGACGCTCACCGTCGCACTTGGGCGGTTTTGATTGCTTTAACGACCATAACTTTCTACCCCCGATACCAGATTTGGACGAAATTGGTATCGTTGGAAAGATAATTCAATTTCCCACATGATAAAAAGTTGAAAGTGGGGAAATTCTATCTGATTTGAATATTAATCATTTAGGAAGTCATGAATAACTCTTTTGTAGACTAGATTTGACTTAAAGAAAGTTTGGGGTATTACACCCAGATTGATAAATATCTCCCCCTTTGCTTCCTTCAACTCTTGCATAAAGAAGCAGTCAAGAAAAGCATTAGAGAAAGTCTCCCATAGAATAGACTCCTCAACATCACCTCTCACCCTGTCCCACTCCTCGTACAATTGGAATGCTATATCCTTAAGTTGGTAAGTAGTAAAATTCACGTCCTGCACATTCGTGGCCTGTATTACCCTAAAAGATTTCTCTATTTCATCCAAGAAACCCTGAGGATCTTCTTCCACTTTCACAACAGTAAAAGTAAGAGGATTCATCTTTATAAATTGGATAACCATTGTGACCTCAACAGATGAAACACCAAATGCATCCCACGAAGCCTGAGCAGCAACTAACTGAGCAATTACATTAATCAATTACCAAAAATTTTTATTAGTCACCTCACCCTGAGGAGGACCATTAGCGACCGGTGGAACTCCAAAAATATAAGGGACCAAACCCCTAGACCGAGTATGGATCCCCTAAGTAGTTCTTGACTCTTCAACATTGTACCCAATTAGGACAATAGAGTTACCTTACATCTTAGATCATCGAGGCATGATCTGAAAAGAAAAAAAAATTAGGATTAAAGAAGATTCCAGGACTTAGACTCAAAGCTTGAAAATGGAAAACCTAGAAAGTGAAACATTCCTAAATTCCTTGTAGCGTTCCCCTTATGAGTGTGGCACGCAACACACCCTTAAAAGAGACTCTACTCAACATGGCTTTGTGGATTCCCAATTGACCATAAACCTAAAGTTCTGATTCCAACTTCAGACAACTCGACTAGGGGCCTTGTCATAATGGAAGTCTCAAGTCCAACCAGGACCAGAGACTATACCCAATACCGAACCCAACCATCCAGCATATCCCTTAAGTCGGATGAATTCTGCATATATAACAAGATAAATTGTATTTGCACAAATCCAGACTCTAGGATAGGTCTATGATCATGACCGACCCAAATAAGCCCAAACCCAACCGATAACCATTACCAAACAAAAACAATAATCTAAGACCAAAACAATAACTAAGTTCCTGTCGAAAACATAATATAAAAGGATGTAACAATGAGAAAATTAGTCAACCGATATCAACCCCAATAACAATGCCAATACTAAGATTAATACCATTATCGATCCCTCCCATACAAACCCATAGTAGCTCTATAAAAGCCTCTAACCAAAAGAAAACTAATATTCGGGTGGGATATGCCCCCAACCATACCCAAAACCAATATCCATAAAATATCTAAAATAAATAAAGATGAAAATGATATAAAATAGAGCTTTACATAATATGGAAGCTCACTACATTAATCCAACTAAGCTAATCACAAAATTAGATCACTAAGTAAGAGGAGTAGAATAGTCGATTCCTACATCGCATAGGAATAAAGCTGCCCAATAATGGGTTAGCGGGTGAACAATAACAAGTACTCAATATAAGGATATAATAATGCCATCCAATAAAATCAAGTAAAATATCCATATACATACAAACCATATATATAACTATATCGGAAAAGGAAATCGGGTTTAGCATGCATTTAAAACCATTAACCTGAGTATGTGTAGCTTAATCATCCTAGAACCACCTATGAGCTATATGGGTCAAGTGTAACCCCCTAATGGGCCCTGATACGTGTAGCTGCACAAACAAGAGATACCATAAGAGTAGAGGATTTCTGAGTACCCTTCGTTCTCTATGATACATATGCACAGTGTACTTAGAGGATTCCTATGTACCTCATAGTATCATATATGGTCTCTATGAACAACCCTCATATCGATAAATATGAGCTTCCAATATTTGTCCATTAGACTCACACCTTTATGGTTAACTATCACACCTCACCATTATTGCCCAATTAAAACCATTACAATCAAAACAAACTCTTATTCCATTATTATTAATAAGGGATATAAGTAATTGTATCTTCATACCGACTATAGCTTGCAAGCAATATACTTAGCCAACCTTTTTATGTAAATGGATTCTTATGTACCCATATATTACATTATCGAGTTAACTTGGAGGATTTCCATGTACCCCATAAGTGTTCCATTATTATGCTTGTTTAGGGAAATCCCATAAATCCCACAAAAAAGTTAAATTAACCATAACCATGTCCACCAACTCATTCTATTTAACCATTCTAAACCATTTATGCCATTTAGTGTTCCATTGCCAAAATCACAAAAAAATCATACCATGAAAACATTGTATAAATTATCCATTTAGTTGGAGATAACAATGATGGAGAGGAATCTTGCCTTAAATTATGAAGATGATGGAGAGAAATCACCCAAATAAGCCCCAAATTACCCCTCTAGATAAAACCCTACACTTCCTTTAGCCAAAAGCGTTAGGGAGTATTAGAGAGTTTTCATAAGTTTTTAAAATTAGAATAATAGTGTAAATGTGGGATCATAATGGGTTAAGAGGGGAAATGTCCAGATTACCCCCAACAACTATGTAAAATCCCTACAAATGAGTACGACTCCACCATACTAGTCATGCCTTCTAATACGAGTGGCACCTACCACTTGTACTGTAGACCCCCCTTAGACCCCCCAAAATGGTCAACATACAAACATGCAATACATATTGTATCCAAGGGTACTACTAGTACCCTGAACCCGTACCCATAATAGAACCAAGAGGAGTTGACACTATCAAACATACAAGTTGGACAATATGACTCATACCCTATCTCATAAACCAAGGTGAGCCACTCATACTCAGATCCAAGTTACTTTACTATGTATCAGATTAAGTAAACAAAAATCCAACTATACGACCTGTCAACCACCATTTAACTCATACCAACCCTAGTCGTACTATTTTAAGAAACCAATCAAACCTACCAACCAACACTGGTTAATGTATGACCAAGCCTTATCAACCGTACTACAACATACGATCAATAACCCTAAGTCATATCTTTAACAAAAACCAAAAATCCAGGAAATTTTCTAAGAGTCCCAAAATCCAAGGTGTTTTATATTTTCTCTTAGACTTAATGATTGGACTATAGAGATGCTATTTCCTCTTAGACTTGAACATTGGCTTATACATATGTTGTTTCCTCTTAGAATTGATGATTTTTCTAAAGCGATGCTATTTTCTCTTAAACTCAATAATTGGCCTATAGAGTTGCTTTTTTTTCATAGACTTGAGGATTGTCTTATATAGATGCTATTTCCTTTTATAATTGATGCGTGTCCTATATAGATGCTATGTCCTCTTAGACTAGAGGATTGGCCTATAGAGATGCTATTTCCTATTAGAATGGATGATTAGCCTATAGAGATACTATTTTCTTGAGTAATGATTGTTGGACCTATAGAGACAATATTCCTCTTAGATATGACAATTGGCCTAGAGAGGTGATACTCCTTATAGTCACGATGTATGACCTATTGATATAAGATATCCTATTGATGATTTCATGTTTATTGAGTTATTCCATCTATATGCAAAATATATCCTATATATGATTAGAGATATGCTATAGCTCATAGATGTTATTATTGATATGAATTTTGGATATGTATTAAGGTCTAAGGATTTGATTATGATATTGTGATTATTCCAGATATGTTATTGGGCTAAGGGTCATGTTAGGATAATAATTGGATATCCGAGAAGTGTCTATCATTGTAAAGGATGTGATTACAGTTTATGACTATCAATATGTTCATATACACATCTTTCCAGTATGGGATGGTGGAAGATGGGGTATGTTGCTTTTGAATTTATTAATTTGATACTGGTGATGACATGCATAGATTTAGTACATTCATGATTATTATATCAATAACTTATGTGATTCGATCTAAAATATGATCTTATGACTGTTCCTCCTAAATAAGTTTTAGTCTATGTGCTAACTAGTTGTCTATTCAGTGACTGTGGTGCATATAGTTTATAAATCTAATGTATTAGTTAATGAATCTTGCTTAGTTAAAATATGGCAGCTAGTGATGGTTGATACATGGCTTATGTTCAGGTCGGCTTTAGCATAGGTGAAGATTAGTTTATATTGATGACTAAGTTCATGATGTCGATTAGTTGTATATAGGAGGAGTTGCAAATTAATGAGGCTAGATAATAAGAGATGTTGTTAATAAGTGGTGACTAGTTAATAATGATGGATAGTTGATAAATAGTTAATTAATTAATAGTTAAATGAAGATTAGTTGGTAAATGATAGTTAGTTAATAAATTATGCCAGTTAATAAAAGATGGTTATGAGTTAAGTGGTAACGCAATGTAAGGTCAAGATTGATATTTGGGGAACAAAACATATACAAGATATGAACCTTAGGCGTAACTGCTAATAGAATGCATTCCATACTAGCAGAGTATACTCTTGATTGAGATAAGTGAGAATCACTAGAGTGCGCACCCCAACCTTTCCTTGGGAACCACTGATAGAAGAAACTTTCAGATTAACCTTTGACATTCCTCCTATAATGATAACAAGTGCAACACTCTACTTTAATAGGTATCACCCGGGAGGTACACTAGGGACATTTGATCTTTCTATACCCAAAACTATTCTATAAAGGAGGAATAAGAGTTGGACAAATGTCCAAAACAAGACCAATCCCACACTTAACCTCCCTATTCATCAAATCAAAGAATACCATGGGGGCATTGGTCAAACCAAAGCACATGACTAATAAATCATAGTGACCATAACGAGTCCTAAAGGCGGTCTTAAGGATATCTGCTTCTCTAACCTTAAGTTGATGATAACCCGACGTAGAATCAATTTTATAGGAACACTTCGCACCTTGAGTTTGATCAAACAAATAGTCGATTCTAGGGAGAGGATACTTATTCCTTATGGTCGCTTTGTACCACAAAAATAATCAATTCACATACGAAAGAAGCCATCCTTCTTGCGTACGAATAACATGGGAGCACTTCAAGGAGACACACTAGGATGAGTTTCCAAAACAAGATAAACCCCAAAATTGATTTCCCTATCAAAAGGAATACCGAAAGGATTACCAGGGAAAACATCAGGAAATTATAAAACCACGGGAATGAGCTCTAGGAAAAAACCTTTTGAGTTAGAACCTTTAACTCAGACCAAATGATACAAATGCCCTTTTAAGATTAACTTATGAACTCTAACATAAGAAATTAATCTCCGCTTAGGCCCCAAAAAACTACCTTCCCATGCAATGATTGGCTTATTAGGAAATATAAACATGACCCTATGGATCTAAATATCTAAGGAAACATAACACGAATGAAACCAATCCATCCTCTGGAAAATTTCAAAATCAATCACACCTAACTCTATTGAGTCTACAAGATTTTTTCTACCACTAACAGAGACCACACCCTCTAGACCCTCTTAACAACCACAAAATTTCCTTTTAGGGTATAAATAATAAGGAGGATTGAGAGAATCTTAGGACCAAAAACCAAGATACACAGCCATATATGGGGTCACATAATACAGATTAGAGTCAAGGTCAAGCAAATAATATACATTAAGAGAGAAATGATTCAACATACCCGCGTCAACACCAGAAGGTGCCTCGAGATCTCGAGGTGTAGTAAGAGAATTAAGGCAGTCTCGACCAATGTTGGAGCTAAAAGAGGCACCCCTAGGTGCAAGCGCTACAAAAGTAGAAATTAGAACATTTTTTTGCCTAAGCAACAATCATTACGGGATACTCCCATTGCATGTGACTAATTGACCATATTTAAAACACTGATTCTTTCCTTCCTAGCAACACCCATAGTGTAATCAATCGTAAAATTGACAAAGAGGATAGGTGAGTGAGGATTGGGCCATTCTAACATGATGTTGGGCACCTTGTGACCTATGAGAATTACCAATTTGAAAATGCCTACCTCTCAATAAGTTTGGGTAGGGAGCACTAGCTGTAGAATGGAATCTAGGACCCACCCAATATTTCCTCTTGGACCACTTTCCACCTACCTGAGCTAATAGAGAAAAAGAGTAATGGAACCCAGCATTTTAAGGTAACTAAGAAGAAGTGTTACCCCTATAAGTAGGGTTAGTGGGAATAGGTGGAACCCCCCGAGGACAGTCAGATTCTATGACCCTTGATCGATCTGAATCCCAAAAATTGGTTGAGCTTTATCCATATTTCTCGCAGTCGTGATAGAATAGCTTATCTGAACATCAGATTTTTTTTAGATACATTATATGAAAAATGATCAAGAAAAAATAAGAGGAATCTAAGACCTTAGAATCTATATATCTTGAGATTGAAACACAAGAAATGGAAACATTCCTAAATGTCTCATAGCCCCTCTTTTATAAGTGTGGCGCGCTACATATCCATAAAAGAGACTCTACTTGACACACCTTTGTGGACTCCCCACTAACCATAAACCTGGGATCTGATACCAACTTGACATGCCCCAAAACAAGACCATGTTGTAAGGGCATATCAAGTTAAACTTCGATCGGATATCACCCTGTTAACTCAACCTAACCATCTATTAAATTTTTAAGTGACGGATGAACTCCAACAAAGTATCAAGTAGGAAAAAAATAAAGATAATCAATACATAGACAATATCTAACATTTCATTAATTACAAGAATTTAGCCAACATACCCAAGTCCACAGTCATCCACAAAGCCTCTAACTAACCAATGCCAGTAATATGTCGGGACATGCCCCCGGACAATAGCTAAATACCAAATCTATACAAGTATATGAATTAAAGTAACAGACTATGAAATGTATGCCATCCGGAGAATTGAAGCTCACCACTTCAATGTCAATGCCTGAACCGCTCAAACACTTGGTCACTGGATAGAAGAGGAAGAAGAAGCTCCGGCCCCTATGTCCAATGGGGACATAGCATTTATAGACGATTATCAGTTGAAGATCTAGCATGTATCTCAAGGATAGGGATAAAATAATGCATTTGTTCAATCTAAGTCAAACCGTCATATGAAGTCACATTTACACTAGTGTAGGCATATATGAAGATAAACATACATATTTTTATATATAACATGCAAGGTCATAGAAAAGTCATAGCAATTATTCTTAAAGCATTCATTCATGAGCCATGGAGTGAAGAACTTTCCACTTTTCACCTTACAAATTTTAGAACCATAAATTTCTCTATTACATTAGTCAAGGAGGTAAAAGCCTTAAACCAACTCAACCAATTCATTAGGCAAGGGACTCTAACCACAAGATATTTCATTGGGTGAGGGATTTTAACCACAAGCCATTTTATTAGGCGAGGGACTCCAACCACAAGAAATTTTATTGGGCGAGAGACTCCAACCATAAGCCATTTCATTGGGTGAGGGAATCCAACCACAAGTCATTTCATTAGGCCAGGGACTTTAACCACAAGCTATTTAATTAGGCGAGAGACTCTAACCACAAACCATTACATTGGGCGAGGGAATCCAACCACATGCCATTTCATTTCCATTGCTAGTTGACGTTTGATCTCTTAACCCCTTTAGTTTATGCCTTATCATTACTACAATTCATTTCATCTGTTAAGGACTTGAACCATTTATCCAAAACAAAACCACTTAAGAACATTTATTGATTGAACACTTTACTAGGCCAATGCCTTAACTAAAATCATCGTTCAATTCATTCGGTGATCATCAAGACCCTTTCCATACCAATCATTTTTCATTAGTACTTTTATACCACACTGTAGTTCTATACACAATTTCAAGTTCATGTTTAGGGGATTGAAACCTTTTATTAGCCATCAAATCAACATGGTCATAACTTAACTAATTACATGGCTAACAACATCATTATGATGTAATTTATCAATCATTCATACTTATTGGGTTATCACACTATATAAATTTATAAATTAATCTATTACATGATTAACAAGGTTCTTATGAACAATTTACCAAGAATTTACATTCATCATGAGTCAATAGATGGTCAACAAGGCCTTAACCAATAATTTACTAAATACTCACATGCATTACAACAATATCTTATCTCATTCATATTCACTTGACCAATGCCCTAGTTCAACTCACCATTAATATATAACTAGATAATTTATTTAGACATTTTCATAAATACTTATGTGCATACGTTCATCAAGACCAAATTCATAATGAAATTCATCATTATTAGGGTTATTCAAGTCCCATATGTTAGAATATATACAAAAAGTACCCATACATACAAGCCATCACGAATAACATGCATAATCACAAGCTCAAGGAAAAATAAACATTATTCATCATTGACAACAAAAACCCTGCTCATTTGATTTCAAAACCTCCATGTACACTTACTAATCCAAGTTTGATATGATTTTTAAGTTATTTAACAAGGGATAGGGTTACATACTTTATACAAGTTGATTCAACAAAGAACTTGACACCTCTCTTGCCTGTAGATGAACCTCCTTCAAACCCTAGCCTCCAATTCTCCAAAATATGCTTGAGAGAGTATTTAGGATGTTTGATCCACTAAAAATGGATGTTTAGGAGGCTACACATTCTTATATAGTGCAGGGACTTAGGGTTTAAAGTGTGGAAACTGACCATAAGGTCCTCAACTAAAAGATAAATAATGAGCCTATCCTTGGGTATGACTCACTTAAGGGAACCGTACCCTAGGGTATGAGTGATGCCCGAAATCATACCCTAGGATCCTCTTAGGTCATCCTTACTGGTTAGGGTACGACTACCCATAATTGAGTTATATCCAAATGTTACGACTCATTCCCTAACTTGTACACATCACTCGTACAAAAAACAATCCATTTTTTTATCAAGACCCACTTTATACAATTGGGTTGTGTATGACTCATACCCTTAGGTACAATTAGAGGGTTGCTCACTCGTACATAGGACAATGAGTAACCCTTGTCACTTTACATAGGGTATGAGAGCGGTGTGGAAGCAAGATATGACTCATACCCAAGGAATACAACTCATGCCCCAAGTCATACCTAGCCCAGTGACATCAAATGAGGAAATTTTCCTCTTAGCTCAAAGCATAGGTTTTTCACTATTGGTGACGGTGAAACAAAATAACCACTTAAAAGTTATCGACCAAACATTTTCTCAGTCTTTTCATTAGGCATTATAAGATAATAGCTTTTGTATCAAAATAGACCTAAAGCATGATCAACGAGTTTATACTCTAAGACCATGTAAAACGAGAAGGCATAAAGAATAACTTATGTTTTATTTAGTTATTTAAAATGTTTATATACAGATATAGAGAGAAAATTAACAAAACTAAATAAGAAATTAATCAAAAATATTCTATCATATCCCTACATATTTGCTAAGCAACGTACACTGCACCTAAACTTGTCTATATTCATTCTATAATATTTATTATTATATTTCATTTATTTATTTCATTGTAATGTACGAGTCTAAATTAAGTTTTTCAATGGTCTACTTTTTTTGATACAACTAATGCTATTAATAATTTCAATATGTTATATTCACACTTTTCCTACTATCTTCAAATCTCTGGTTGACAACAGACAAGATGTGGCGTTAGTCATTAGCTGGGTAACTTGAATATTTATGTCCAATGGAGCGAGCTATTATATATATATATGTGTATATGTATATATATGTATATATGTGTGTATGTATATATACACACACACACATATATATACATACATATATATATATACACACACACATATACTCATTATTAGTGTAGTAGGATTGAGCTTTTCATTAATTTTCTTCTTAAATTTTTGAATCGCCACTAATTGTATTATACATTTTTAGACCAGAATCAGATGAGAAATAAATTCATCAATCTCTAACTTCTCACAATGAATTCTTTTTCCTCGTTATAATCATACTTCTATTACAAAATACAAAATATAATAAAGTTTATTTAATCAGAGAATCAGATTTGTGTTTGGGATAACAATGGTTTGTCACTTCTTTAATTATGATTTACCAATTGACTTCTTCTTTTTTGAAGCTATTTAATAAAATACACTAGTGTAGAAGCTAATTACTCAATGTATCGACAGTTGCAATAATTACATATATTGTTTGACACCTGGGATAGATATATCTAGGATAGATTTTTATGTTAAAAATCCTCAATATTTCACTGGTACCCTTTAATGATGGAACAAATCATGCTTAAAATGAATCCTCACTAATCCTATGTATCTGTGAGCGAACAACAGAAAATGAAATCAAAATTCTCTCTCTACATGCCTTGAGCTGCAAAAATC
This sequence comes from Capsicum annuum, assembly GCF_002878395.1. Lineage (NCBI taxonomy): Eukaryota > Viridiplantae > Streptophyta > Magnoliopsida > Solanales > Solanaceae > Capsicum > Capsicum annuum. The sequence goes on along the minus strand of NC_061119.1, from coordinate 70,806,549 downwards.
AATTTAGTGACTCTTCTAAATGACAAAATTCTTCAATTTCATTGAAATTCAATTATGTGTATAATTATGTATTCTTCAGTTTATTCAAAATTTAATTATCTATACTTTAAAAAAAATAAAAAGATACGAAATAATATAGAACATAAAACACAGATATGAAGATGTAACAGTGTATAGATACACACATACTTTGGTATAATTGTTATGAAATAAAACAAGAATAACTAATATGATAAGAAAAAGAAAAAACAAGATGAAAAAACAAAAATTTATGTGGAAACCCTTGACAGAAAAAACCACAGGCAGAGTAGGAGAAATTCACTATATCAGAAAGGAATACAAGAAGGACCCAGAGTTTTCAATAACACATGAGAACCATCATATTTAAACCAACTCTCTAAGTTGCACTTATATAATACGTGTGTACAAAAAAACTCTAAGACTAAAAACCTATCGGCCCGATCCCTACGCTATCACCACAGACTCCTCCCAAAAAATCTCAAATATGGGTCGCACTGCAATATTTTTAGGGCTGAATCCATAAAATTTGGGTCACAAACTCTAACAATCTCCACTTTTACATGAATTCTAATTTACAACTCAGATCCATTTTGATAAAACTCTTCACCTCTTCCACAAAAGCCCCTAACAGCATATCTTAACTGCTAACACCAAGCAATTCCAAGCAATGCTCAAACATGGCACTTGTTAGTGTCTTGTTCATCTTATCAGTGGGGTTATCATAGTTAATAATCTTGCTTACCACATTATCACTACAAGAAATAGTTTTACGCATAAAATGATACCAAATATTATGTGCTTTGTCCTCTCGTGAAACATTTGATCATTTGTAAGGAAGATACTACTCTGACTATAGAAAAATATTGTAGTAATCTATAAGTCTTTGTTAAGTTCATCAAATAGACCGTTCCACTAAATAAATTCACTCCAAGCCTCTATAATAGCCATATTCTCTACCTCAGTAGTTGACAAAGCAACTGTAGTCTATAGAGTAGCTTTCCAACAGATAGCATAACCAACAATGGTGAAAATATTAGCTGTAGAGGATCTCCTCTTATCAAGATCTGCAAAATCAAAATCAACATACCCATCACTCCATCTTTATTTCGTCCATACTCCAAACAAACATCAGAAAATCCATGCAAGTTTCTGAAAATCCACTAAACTGCTTTCCAATGTTCTTTATGAAGATTTTCCATGTATCTGCTAAATGCACTGACTGCATATGATAAATTTAGTTGAGAACTATAATTCTGCACTTTTTCTAGGTTAAATTTGTTCTTAGAATATTAAGAAATAGCCTCAAAGATGAAGGATATTTATTTCCAATGCATGGGAAATTAAATAAGCTTTTAATTGATACCAAATTCGCCTAATTTCGATACTCAATTGCGAAGTTAGAGCATTTTTAAGTTAACAGTGTGTCACCTGGGCAATTGGCGCATCACGGGGGTGAGTAAAATGATAATTGTCAAATTCTAGTGGCCCTTTATGATAGCTCCATATCATGGAGGGGGACAAATTTCTGAATTATCAATTTCCAGTATTCCAACGCGATATTGGCGCATCGCGCCAGGGGTCAAAATGGCATTTCTATAAGACACCGTGATGGTAGAGCATTGCGTAGAAGTTCTAGGTCCCAATTGTAACAATCTAGTGGGACAATGTGATAGCTCCACATCACGAAGACCCCCAATTTCCATTCGTCGATTTTCAGTGAGTCACCGCGATAGTGGTGCGTTGCGATGGCCAATTAAATTGGGATTTTTAGTTCTCTTTTCCAATTCAATTTAGGAGTTTAAAAAGGGTACTTTGGACAATCTACAAGGCCCCAATCCGTCCAAAACAGAAGATTTATTATATTCAAAATATTTTGTGCTCATTATTCATCATTCTCTTCAAAAGCAAAACACTAGAGCTCTAAAACCTTTACTCTAAGAAATCAAAATCCTCCATAGATTCTCCAAGAAAGCTCTAAATTGAGGATTCCCAAGGCAAGATAATAAAGAATATATCATCAAGAACTCAAATAGGAATCCATAATTCAAGAATTTCCATCTAATCATCAATCAAGGTATGTGGGGATTATGAACAAGGAACCTCTTTCATCCTTGTGCCCAAAACTAGCTTTTAACTACAAATTCATATAATTTTGAATGATATTCCATGAGTTTTAAATTAGGGTTCATACCCATTATTGCAAATTGCAAGATTTGGAGATTTCCAATGTTTTAGAAGTTTAATTGCATGTCTATTTTTATATTTTCATTCTTATTGCGGTAAATTACAGATTTTGAGATGAAATATCATTGTTTTTAATTTCAAGTTGACTATTATGATGTTTTGACATAAGATTGAAGCATGGGTTATTACCCTAAGATTGAATATTATTATTTCAAGAAAGATGATGCTTTAAGCATCCTATTATCAGATTATTTATAGATTTTTAGTAAATATTTGATCTTTTGATCATCAGATAAGTTTTAAAATCCACTTTTTAGATTATTAAAAATTAGAAAATTCATATCACCTTTATTTATAGATTTTATCAGATAAATACATAATTGATTTTAGATAAACCCTTAAGCTAGTTTTAAAGTAGATTTCTAACAGAATGAGTATAGCAAATAAAAAGGGAGTAGTATTTAGCACAGAGTGGAAAGTGTGGGTTTAGCGCATTCTACTTCCATAGAACTTCGTAACCAATGTATGTACAGATTATCAGATTATTCCCACTTCTATGTGGATGATAGTTACAGATGTGATCACTTATCATAGGTTATAGTCCCTAGAAAGAGTATGAAACCTCTCCCTAACGTGTGGTTTCTTCCTTAGGAGGATAAGACGTAGGACTCCATGTAGCTCGCATGGTTTATATCGGTTATGAGAACCTCCCTAATAGTAAAGAATTTCATAAAAAGATTAATAGAAAAAGTTTTTAGAAAACTAAGTGTAAAGGCTCACAAAGTTTACTCAGATTATGCTTTACATACAGATAATAGTTACAAACTTCAGCTTTTAGATTTTAAATTTCAGAAGTGAGCTCTTTCTACACTTAGTCATTATGGTTTACAGATAGAGTATAAGTATAGCTTTCAGAAGTAAACATTATGACTCACTAGATCTATAAAGTATGATTGATTTATTATTCATTATTTCAGCATTTCAGACATTTTAGACTATGTGAGTTATTTCCATTTAGCATGTATTGTTTTATAAATTATGATGATGAGATAATATTTTATTAATGTATTTCACGCATATACTCAGTACATCCTCAAAGTACTGATCCACATATATGTATATGTGATATATTGTATGATAATATAGGTTCACGTGCCTAGTATCAGACACTTTAGTAGTCGAGCATCTCTAACTATATTCGATAGTTGGCGAGTACTTATAGTTTGGGGACTTATTACTGAGATTTTGTAGTTTATCAGCTTATGAGATTTTAGCATTTCTTTTCAGATAGTTGGAGTTAGCTGGGGGTTTGTCCCAGTGACTATCTAGTATTAGTAGTAGAGGATTGCCAGACTGCCAGTTTTGATTCAGATTGTTCAGTATTGATGTTTTAGATATTATTCTCAGATACTGTAGATAGTTTCTGTATTCTAGCATGACTTTTATATCTATATTTTGATCATTATAAGATTTAGGCTCAGTAGTATGCAGAAAGGGTTAGCTTAAGGCTACTCAAAGTCTTGAGCATCGTGTGTTTTCTTAGGATCAGATTTGGGGCATTACAAACTTGGTATCAGAGCCTAAGATTTTTAAAAGTCCTAGGTAGTCAGATAAGCCATATTACATAGTCTTGATCATGGATGTGAAGCGCGCCATATTTATGAGCAAAAGGCTATGGAACGTTCTTAGGAAATCATCTCTTTCTTTCATGATCTATCGTGCATATAGTATTTCTATCTACTTTTAACTCATGATCTTACATGACAGTTGAATATGCCTTCTCGTTGAGCTAATGCCCACAGAAATGATAACCAACCTCCCAAGCTCACAGATTTTTTAAATGAAAATGTATCCCATGCTGGGTTTAGGGATATATTTTAGGTGTTAGCCAAAGCTGTGATTGTCAATATTTATGGCAATCATCAGAATCAGGCTGCAGTCCCACTCCAGAAGAATAGGGATTTAACAACAGCTAGAATTACAGACTTTATAAGAATGAATCCCGCAGAATTCTTTGGGTCGAAAGTAGGTAAGGACCCACAACTTTATCTAGATAAGGTGAAAAATATCACCCAGATTATGTATATTTCTGAAGAGAAGAGTGTAGAGTTAGCATCTTATAGGCTAAAGGATGTAGCATATGATTGGGTAGTGATATGGAAGAATAGTAGAGAAGAGAATATTTTTCCTATAAGTTGGTAGCTGTTTCGGGATGCTTTTGTAGATAGGTTCTTCCTATGTGAGATGAAGGAAGCTAATATAAAAGAGTTTGTGAATTTGAAGTTGAGCTTGATATCAGTAAAGGAGTACTACCTTCTGTTCAATTAGTTGTCTAAGTATTCCCCTGATACGATGGTTGATCCTTGGGATAGTATGAGTAAGTACGTTACAGGAGTGTCTAGATTGGTGTCAAAGAGTGTAGGACTACCATGCTCATTGAAGACATGGATCTTGTGAGATTGATGATGCATTCTTAACATATTAAGACAGAGAAGTCGAAGGAAAGAGAGAGGAAATAAGAAAGCTAGAACAGGATAATTTAAGTATGGTCAGATTAGGTCTCATGGAGAAAATCATTCATAGTTTTGGAATCATTCATCTATGCCGGCACCATTTTCAGCCAGTGCTCCCACTCCCAGAGATCGACAGGAGAAATGGGGTAAGTATTCTAAGTCCAGATCTCAGAATAGTATGAGTGAAAGGACCAATTATCCGACCTATGATAAGTGTGATAGAATCTTCTGGGTGAGTTTTTGGCTGGTTAGAAAGGGTGTTTTGGATATGGTAGGTTGGTTCATAATATTAGGGATTTTCCGCATGCTAAGTAGGGAAATAGAGATGTTCGTCCCCAGACTCATGCTAATAGTACACTAACTCCTATAGGTTGCCCAGGGCACCAGAATTGGTTTTATGCTTTACCATCTTATCAGGAGCAGAAGGATTCACCAAATATTATTACTAGTATGCTTCGTGTATTTCATTTTGATGTGTATGTGTTGTTAGACCCTGGGTCGAGTTTCTCTTATATGACCCCATTAGTTGTAGTAAATTTTGAGATAAGTTCTAAAAAGATCCCTGAGCCTTTCTTGGTTTCTACCCTAGTGAGTGAGTCTGTTATTAGTATACAGATCTATAGAAAGTGTCTAGTTGCTGTCCTTCATAAAGTGATGTTAGAAGACCTAATAGAGTTATATATGGTTGACTTTGATCTTATTCTTGGTATGGATTGGCTCCATTCTTGCTATGCCTCTATAAATTATCGCACCCGAGTGGTAAAGTTTTAGTTTCTAGATGAGCATGTCTTTGAATGGTTAGGTAATTTAGTGTCTCCCAAAATTCATTTCATATCTTATCTTAATGCCCGAGATTTGATCTCCAAAAGGTGTATATATTATTTTGTTCGAGTTAAAGACACTAAGTCTAAGACTATAACAGTTCATTCAGTCAGTATAGTTAATGAGTTTACTAATGTCTTTCCCAAAGATTTGCTAGGGGTATCTTCTGATAGGGAAATAGAATTTAGTATTGACCTTCTTCTAGATACTCAGCCTATTTCTATACCTCCATAACATATGGCTTCTGCCGAGCTTAAGGAGTTGAAAGAGCAACTCAAAGATCTTTTAGATAAAGGTTTTATAAGGCCCAGTATTTCTCCATGGGGCGCTCCCATCCTATTCATGCAAAAGAAAGATGGTTCTATGTGTTTGTGCATTGACTATCGTTAGTTGAATAAAATTACAATAAAAAACAAATACCCTCATCTTAGAATTGATGACTTATTTAATCAACTCCAAGGTTCCAGTTATTTCTCACAGATAGATCTTAGATCTGGCTATCATCAGCTTAAAGTATGGGAATGCGATATTCAAAAAAGTGCTTTTAAGACCCGTTATGGTCATTTTGAGTTTCTAGTCAGGTCCTTCGGACTAACAAATTCCCTTGCAGCTTTCATGGACTTGATGAATAGAGTGTTCAAACAATATTTGGATATGTTTGTCATAGTCTTCATTGACGACATCCTTGTCTACTCACATAGTGAGGATGATCATACAGACCATCTTAGAATTGTGTTGGAAACCCTTAGAGACAACTAGTTGTTCGGCAAGTTCAGCAAGAGTGAATATTTGCTAAGGTCAGTAGCTTTATTTGGTAATATCGATTCCATAGAAGGTATTAGAGTTGATCCCTAAAAGACAGAAACTGTAAAGAATTGGCCTAAACCTATTTCCACATTAGACATTAGGAGTTTCTTGGGTCTAGCCGGTTATTACAGACATTTTATTAAGGGTTTATCATGTATTGCATCTCTTATGTCTAGATTAACCCAAAAAAAGTTAAGTTTTAGTGATCAAATTCATGCGAGAAAAGTTTTCAGGAGTTGAAGAGTTGACTCACTTTAGCCCTAGTGTTAGCATTAACTGATGGTATAGATAGTTTTGTGGTTTGTTGTGATGCCTCTAGAGTTAGTTTGGGTTGTGTTCTGATACTGAGAGGTAAGGTCATATCCTTTGCCTCTAGACAACTTAAGCCTCATGAAAATAATCACCCAACCCATGATCTTGAGTTAGCTGCTGTTGTGTTTGTTCTGAAAATCTAGAGACATTATTTGTATGGTGTGCATATTGATGTGTTCACGGATCACAAAAGCTTATAGTATATGTTTACTCAGAGAGAGTTTAATCTCCATCAGAGAAGGTGGTTAGAATTGTTAAAGGATTATGATATAAGTGTGTTGTATCATCCGAGCAAGGCCTATGTAGTGGAGGATGTCCTTAGTAGATTGTCAATGGGCAGTGTTGCTTATGTGGAGAAAGAAAAGAAGGAGTTAGTTTCAGAACTATATCATTATCTATATTTGGTGTTAGGTTGGTTGACTCAGCTGAAGGGAATGTTTGGGTTCAGAGTAGTTCCGAACCTTCCCTAGTTTCAGTGGTGAAGGAAAAGCAAGATAAGGATTCTAGCTTAGACAAACTGAAGGAGTCACTGAAGAACCAAAAGATAGAGGTTTTCTTTTAAGGGGGAGATGGTGTATTGACATAACAAAGTAGGATATGTGTGCCTTGTGTTGATGATTTGAGGAGCGGATTATGGCAAAAGTGAATGGTGCGCATTATTCTATCCATCCTGGAGCCACTAAGATATACCGTAACTTACAGGAAATCTATTGGTGGAGTGGTATAAAGAGAGATATAGAAAAGTTTGTAGACAAGTGTACAGCTTGTCAGCAGGTTAAGTTAGAGAACCAAAGGCCTAATGGTGCTTTGCAAGAGTTTAGTATCCCTACTTGGAAGTGGGAAGAGGCGAATATGGATTTTGTGACTGGTTTAGCCCGTTCAAGTCGACAACATGACTTGATTTGGGTTATTGTAGACAGACTGACTAAGTTAGCGCATGTCTTGCCAGTTCACACGTCTTACACGGCTGAAGAGTATGCTAAGTTGTATGTCTGAGAGATAGTCAGATTGCATGGAGTTCCTTTGTCTATCATCTCAGCTAGGGGTACTCAGTTTACCTCTCAGTTTTGGAGAGCCTTTTAGAAGGGTCTTGGTACCCAAGTTTCTCTTAGTTTAGCTTTTTAGCAGCAGACAGATGGTCAGGCAGAGAGGACTATTCATACTTTGGAGGATATGTTAAGGGCATATGTTCTCAATTTCAAAGGTAGTTGGGATGATCATTTGCCATTGATTGACTTTACTTATAATAACAGTTATCATTCTAGTATTTAGATGTCTCCATTTGAGGCTCTTTATGGGCAGAGATGTAGATCACCCATTGGTTGTTTCAAAGTGGGTGAGGTTGCTTTGATTAGGCCGGACATGGTGTTTGAGGCCATGGAGAGAGTCTAGTTGATTAGAGAGAGATTGAAAGCAACCCAGAGTCGTCAGAAATCTTATGCCGACATGAGAATAAAAAATCTTGAGTTTGAGGTTGATGATCTTGTGTATTTTAAAGTTTCACCCATGAAAAGGGTGAAGAGATTTGGCAAGAAGGGGAAGCTTAATCCTCGTTATTTAGGCCCCTTTCGCATTTGATTTGTGTTGGGAAGGTAGCGTATGAGCTTAAGGTACCCGCAGACTTATCCTCAGTTCATCCAGTATTCTATGTATCCTTGTTGAAGAAGTGCATGGATGATACAACTATTATAGTTCCACTAGAAAGTACAGATATTCAGAATAGCCTTTCTTAAGAAGAAGTCCCAGTAGAGATTCTTGATCATCAGTTTCGTTGACTAAGGAACAACAAAGTTCCCTTGGTCAAATTTTTGTGGCAAAATCAGTCCATTAAGGGTGATAATTGGGAAGCAGAAGCAGACATGCATGCCAAGTATCCTCCTCTCTTCTCCACGAACTCAGATTCAGCCAAAGGTAATAGTTTACCTTCATTCAGTTCTTTTCCAGTTTCAGATTCAGCTATATATAGTTATCTTCATGAGATTCATGCACTTTCAGATCAGTTTAGTAGCTTATCTTAATTGAGATTTAGTTATTCAGCTTATTTCAGTTGTGCATGATAGCTTAAAGCCTTAGGTTTCTCAGTATCTTCAGCTAATCTAGCCATATTTGAGGATGAATGTTCCCAAGGGAGAGATATTGTAATACACAATGATTTTCCTAGCTTAAATTCATTCCTAGAATGTTAAGAAATATCTTCCAAGATGAAAGATATTTATTTTATGTAGAATTTTCTAGATTTAAACCTTCCAATGCATGGGAAATTAAATAATCTTTGCATCAAAACCAAATTCTCCCAATTCCATTACTCGGTTGCAGAGTTAGAGCATTTTTATGGTTACAGTGTGCTAACTGGGAACTTGGCACGTCGCGGAGGTGAGTAAAATAATAATTGTAAAATTCTAGTGGCCCTACGTGATAGCCCCATATTTCGGGGAGGGACAATTTCACAATTGTCAATTTCTAGTAGCCCAACATGATATTGAAGTATTATGCCAGGGGCCAAAATGTCATTTCTATAAGACACCGCGATGGTGGTGCATCACGTTGAAGTTTCAGGTCTCAATTGACAAAATCCAATGGGAAAACGTGATAGCTCCGCATTGTGGAGACCCCCAATTTCTCAATCGTCAATTTCTAGTGAGCCACTGTGATAGTGGCGCATCGCGATGGCCCATTAAATTGGGATTTTCAGTTCTCATTTCCAGTTCTAGTTAGGAGTTTAAAAGGGTATTTTGAACAATTCCCAAGGCTCGAGTCAGTCCAAAACATAAGATTTATCATATTCAAAATATTTTGTGCTCAATATTCATCATTCTTTTCAAAATAAAACCCTAGAGCTCTAAAACCTCTTCTTCAAGAAATCAAAATCCTCCATAGATTCTCCAAGAAAGCTCTAAATTGAGAATTCTGAAGGCAAGATAATAAAGAATTCATCATCAAGAACTCAAATAGGAAGCCATAATTCAAGAATCTCCATCTAATCATCAATCAAGGTATGTGGACTTTATGAAAAAGGATCCTCTTTCATCCTTGTGCCGAAAACTAACTTTTAACTAAAAATTCATATGATTTTGAATGATATTCCATGAGTTTTGAATTAGGGTTCATACCTATTATTGTAAATTGCTAGATTTTAAAGCATAGGTTATTACCCGAAGATTGAATATTATTATTTTAAGAAAGATAATGCTTTAAGAATCCTATTATCAGATTTTTTTTTTAGATTTTCAGTAAAGCTTTGATCTTTCGATCATCAGATAAGTTTTTGAATACACTTTTCAGATGATTATATATTACAGAATTTAGATCAACTTTATTTATAGATTTTATCAGATAAATGCATAATTGATTTTAGATAAAACCTTATGCGAGTTTTAGAGTGAATTTCCAATAGAATGAGCATAGCAAATAAAAAGGGAGTAGTATTAGCACCGAGTGGAAAGTGTAGGTTTAGCGCATCCTACTTCCACAAACTACGTAGCAAACGTGGGTACAAATTATCATATTATTCCCACTTCTACGTGGAAGACAATTATATAAGTGATCACTTAGCGTAGGTTATAATCCTTGGCAAGAGTATGACACGTCTCCCCAACTTTAGGTTTTTTCTTTACAAGGGTGAGATATTGGACTCTACATAGCTCGCATGGTTTATGTTGGTTAAAAGAACCTCCCTTATAGTAAATACTTTCAGAAAAATTTTAAGAGAAAAAGATTTTAGAAAACTAAGTGTAAAGGCTCATAAAGTTTACTCAGATTATGCTTTACAGAAAGATATCAGTTACAAACTTCAGCTTTTAGATTTCAGATTTCAGAAGTGAACTCTCTCTATACTTAGATAGTATGATTTACACATAGAGTACAAGTACAACTTTCAGAACTAAATGTTCCGACTCACTAGATCTATAAAGTATGATTGATTTATTATTCATTATTTCAGCATTTCAGAAATTCCAGCTTATGTGAGTCATTTTCATTTAGCATGCATTGTTTTATAAATTATGATGATGAGATGATGTTTTATTTATGAATTTCACCCTCATATACTCAGTACATCCTTAAAGTACTGATCCACATATATGTCTAT
>NC_061119.1:70757653-70792803 GCF_002878395.1 Capsicum annuum | reverse complement strand
GTAACCCACAAGTGTTCCATTATTAAGTTTCCCTGGTGGAATCCAATGTACCCCACAAGGAAGTTTAATTAACCATAACCATGACCACCAACCCATTCTATTTAACCATTTCAAACCATTTAAAGTATTTATGCCATTTAGGGTTCCATTACCAAACCATACCATGCAATAGTTTCATAAAAAGTCTAATAGTATAGAAAAAGCATTATCATAGGCATTTTAATAAATATGTTTGGGATATAGTGTCTCCGAAACAAATTTCAATTACCAATCAGCCATTACCATGAAACCCATTGTCTACACCACAATTAAAGCATATAAAAATATAATTAAAACATGGAAAAACCATAACCAAGCATTTAATACTAAACCCTAACATATAGTTGAAAACCACAAAATCATACAAAAATCTACCATGAAAACTTATATAAACCATCCCTTTAGTGGGAGCTAAAAATGAGGGAGAAGTATTTTGTCTTAGATTATGAATATGGTGGAGAGAAATCACCCAAAAAAGCCCCAAATTTCTCCTCTAGATGAAACCCTAACCTTTCTTTTCCCAAGATCCTTAAAGAGAATTAGAGAGTATTTCTAAGTGTTTTAAAATAGAATAATAGGGAAAATAACCTCCCAAGTATGATATAAGTCTTGTTGTCATAATTAGATAAGAGGGAAAATCTCTAGATTACCTCTAACTTAACTGTATTAAATCCCTGCAGGTGGGTACGACTCTACCATACTAGTCATATCCACCACTTGTACCCTAGACCCCCCATAGACCCTTAAACTGGTCAATATACGAACATCCAATATGAACTGTATCCAAGGGTACGACTAGTACCCTAAACCCGTACCCTAAACAAAACTAAGAGGAGTTGACACTGTCCATCATCCAAGTTGGACAATACAACTTGTACCCTATATCGCGATCCATCGTGAGCCACTCGTACTCAGATCCAACTTAATTTACTAAGTCTTAGATTAAGTAAAGGAAAACCCAACCATGTGACCCACCAACTTCCATACGACTCATACAAACCTTAGTTGTACCCATTCCAGAAACCAATCCAACTCACCAACTAACACTGGTCAGTGTACGACAAAGCCTTACCCACTATACCCCATCATAAGATCGATAACCCCAAGTCGTATCTTAACCAGAAACCAAAAATCCAAGAAATTTTCCAAGGGTCCCAATACCCAAGGTCTCAGTCTCCCCCACTAGGACCACTCATCCCCAAATAATGGAAAAAGTAGGTTAAACATAAGCACGATTCATTTGCATTATCAAATATCAATCCATCCTTTAACAAAGTTAGAAAATAAAGATATAAAGATCTACTCTAACTCTTAATGAAGTTAGAAAATAAGGATGTGATCAATAACACATAACTTCCTCATGAAGATATAGAGTAGAAAAGCAATATAAATATTTGGACTTCATGTCTGCCTCAACTTCCCATGTAGCCCCATCATCCTTGTGGTTCTGACATAGAACCTTAACTGAGGTCACATCCTTGGTCTGTAATCGATGAGCCTGCTGATCCAGTATCTCAAATAGCACCTCTTCATAAGATAGAGGATTTGAGATATCTAATTCTTCTAGAGGAACCAGTGAGGAATGATCACTAAGAAACTTTCTGAACATGGAGACATGAAATACCGAATGAATAGAGCTCAAGCTAGAAGGAAACTCCAATTCATAAGCCACACTACCAACCCTCTGTAAAACCACATAAGGACTAATATACCAGGGACTAAGCTTCCCCTTTTTACCAAACTGCATCACTCCCTTTATGGGAGATACCTTTAGGAACACCTTATCCCCAACCTCAAACTCTCTACACCTTACATCTGTATAGAAATTTTGGCTACTTTAGACAGCCTTAAACCCCACCTAAATTGCCTTTACCTTTTCCATAGCTTGTTAAACAAAGTTAGGACAGAACATATTTTCCTTATAAATCTCGAACCACCCAATAGGAGATCGATACCTCCTACCATTTAATACCTCAAAAGGGGCTATCCCAATGCTAGAATGATAGTTATAGTTGTAAGTAAACTCTACCAAAGGTAGATGCTCAACCTAATTGCCACTATAATAAATCACACATGCACGAATCATGTCCTCCAATGTCTGAGTAGTCCTTTCTGCTTGCCTAACCATCTGCGGATGAAAAGCAATACTTAGACTAACCTTAGTACCCAATGCCTTTTGAAAAGGCCGATAGAAGTGAGATAAAAACTGTTTACCATGATCAAAGATAGTTAAAATAGGTACTCCATGTATCTTTACAATTTCCTGAAGATACAATCGCACATAGTCCTCAGCCAAAAAGTTAGTCTGCACTGGCAAAATGTGAGCAGGCTTGAACATCCTATTTACGATGACCCAAATTGAATCAAATTAATTCTGAGACCGAGGAATACTAGTAACGAAATCCATATTAATTACATCCCATTTCTATTTTGGCAACTCTATTTCCTGATACAACCCACCAGGCCTTATGTGCTCAACTTTGACTTGTTGGCATGCTATGCATTTAGCCATAAAATTAAGCATACCTCTCTTCATACCACTCTACCAATACATCTCCTTGAGATCATGATACTTTTTTATCGAACCAAGATAAAAATATAGTGTGATTCATGCACTTTAGCCAAAACCCTCTGTTGTTAACTATCGATGTCAGGAATACATAAGCTCCCTTGGTACCTTAAGGTACTATCACCACTAATCAAAAACACCATCATCCTTTGCCCACCAATATCACTCGTGATTTTTATAAAGATAGGATCTAATATTTTCTTCTCCTTGATCTTTACACCAAGATTCGACTAAACTATTTCCTATACCACCACACCACCGTTATTGGTGTCCAAAAAAGGAACTCAAAGAGTATCCAAGCACTAAATATCCTTCACCAATTCCCTCTTTTTTTTCCACATGATCCAAACTCCCCATGGATAACCTGCTAAGAGCATCAAAACCCATGTTAGCTTTATCTGAGTGGTAGTGAAGACTCATATCATAGTCCTTAAAAAGCTCCAACCATCTTCTCTGCCTGAGCTTTAGCTCCTTCTGAGTGAATAAATATTGTAGAATCTTATGATCAGAAAATATATCCACGTGCACTCCATATAAAGAATGCCGCCATATTTACAAAGCTAAAACCATAGTTAAAAGCTCCAATTCATGAGTAGGATTATTCTTCTCATGTACTTTCAACTGCCTAGAAAAATAAGCTATCACCTTCCTATGCTGTATTAAAACGCAATCAAGTCCCACCCGTGATGCATCACAATAAGCCACAAACCCTCATTACCTTCTGGAAATGTCAAAATAAGATTCAAAGTTAGCTTATCCTTTAGCTTCTCAAAACTTCCCTCACAAGTATCGGACCAATAAAACTTTATGTTCTTCTAAGTTAACTTAGTTAATGGGGCAACTATCATCGAAAAACCTTTCATGAACTACCTATAATGCTCAGCAAAACCAATAAAGTTTTGAATGTCGATTGGAGTCGTGGGTCTAAGCCACCTCTTAACCACAACCACCATTTTTAAATCCACACTGATCCCCTCAAAAGAAATAATATGACCAAGAAAACTCATAATATTCAACAAAAACTTACACTTGGAGAATTTAGCATATAATTATTGTTCTTTCAAGGTTTGAAACATCATACAGAGGTGATTGGCATGATCCATCTCACTCTTAGAATAAAATAGAATGTCATCAATGAACACAATGACAAAAAGATCCAAAAACTGCTTGAAAACCCTGTTCACAAAATCCATAAATATCGTCGGGGAATTAGTCAAATTGAATGACATAACCAAGAACTCGAAGAGCCCATACTAAGTACAAAAAGCCATCTTAAGGATATCCACCTCCCTAATCATAAGATGATAATACCCAGACTGGATATCAATCTTAGAAAAGAATTTGGCACCCTATAATTTATCAAATAAGTCATCTATCCTTGGAAGTGGATACTCATTCTTAACTATTATCTTATTCAATTATCGATAGTCAATGAACATCCGAAGGAAACCATCCTTCTTGTGCATAAATAACACTGGTGCACCTCATGTGGATACACTAGAAGGGATGAAAACCTTATCTAAAAGATCCTTAAATTGCTTCTGGAGGTCCCGTAACTCAACCGGAGAGATTCAATAAAGAGGAGCAGATATTGGACAAGTGTCTGAAACCAAATCAGTACCAAACTCAATCTCTCTATTCGAAAGAACACTAGGAAGATAATCCCAAAAGACATCAGGAAACTTATTTACCAACGGAACTGAACTTAAAGAAGGACCTTCTGAGATAAAATCATTAACCCAGACCAGATGATAGAGACACCCTTTAGAGATTAACCTCTAACCTATAAGATAATAAATAAATCTCTCCCTAAGAGCTAAGGAATAACCCTTTTACTCAGTAACCGGTTAATCAAGGAACCTAAACACAACCTTATGGGTCCAACAATATAAGGACGCATAACAAAAGTGTAACCAATCCATCCCCAGAATATGTCAAAATCCACCAGGTCTAGTTCAAACAAATCCACCAAAGTCTGCTTTCTCTTTTCTTCCTCCACCTGTTGCAAAGTAACCACCAACCTGGATATGTCTAAATCCTTGATTAGTAATATAGTCTTGGTTTTAAGGATCAATTTTTGAGATAGTCTAGATGTAAACTTTCTTATCTTTGCCCATATATCAAAAACCAATTCTAGAGCATACCTTGACACCTGACGAAATTTCAAGGTATATTCCTTGACAGACATCTTCCCTTGTGTTAGTATAATGCCCCGAGTCTGGTACCCATAATTCCACACAATGGTCATGATGCTGAAGGACCATAAGCTAACCCATGACTGGTATTTATACCTGTATACTAGATAATATACTATATAAATACAAAAATAAAGGTTGAAAGGCCATAAGGTTCAAAGATATGAGAAAACATAACATCTGAAGATATGATATATCAATACAAAAATAACTAAAATAACTGTCTAAATATGCTAGTCCAAAAGCCTCTAAACTGTCTGAATAAGAAGTTGATGGGACATGTCCCTAACTAACTCCAACTACTAAAATAAAGTAATTAATGAGATAATAAATTAATGGTCATGTCCTCAAAAGATGCGGACTCACTACTAACTCTGAATGGTGAGACTAGAATGGCGCTGATGCTCTAAATCTCGTGCTTTTGAACCTATGGTATAAAACACCATAGCATAAATACATCAGTATGTTTGAATATACTGGTATGCATGTGAGGTAGGCTGAATACAAAGGGTTCACATGCATGAACTATACTAACAGACTGAATAACATGAATGTGAGAATACATGCATGAATACATAATAACTGTAACTGAGTTTGTTATGATATAATTACTAAGACTGAGTACTAATAACATGAGATACTAGCAACTGTATAACTGACATAACTAATACTCAGCAAATGTATCTAACAACCTAGATTCTAATTGAACTAGCTGAGTTTCGTGCTGTTCTGAGTTGACAATATCTGACAGTCCTAAAATTCTAAAGTACTATCTTAGTTCTATTACTGAGACTGAATTACTGTATCTGACAGTCCTGAACTATAACTGAAACTATGGGAAGTATTTATTTAATCAAAATGCATCAGATAACATAATATAGCTGAGTTGGGGTCTAATCTATCACCCTAATTAGAAGAGTGTCAATACCGCGCCACTGGTAAGGACAATTTTTAAGTAACCCTCATATAACAGGTGACTCTAGTGAGAATGGTAGGAACCCTCATATAACAGGTTAAGCCATCCATCTACCCTCATATAATAGGCTATGATGTATCAACCTATGCTGGCTACATATTTCTAGAAAACAAGAATTACTTCTAAGAATCACACCCTCATATAACCGAAGGGTTCCCATCCTTGAGTTCACTTGGTGCTAGTTTCTACTCCTATTTGGATAGACACTAAACATGATTAATTGAACTAACTGGACTGAGTTAACGGAGTTCCATTGAATGACGAAAATACTATAGAGATTACTGAGTTTTCCTAAGCCATAAGACTAACTGAATTCTATAGATCATGGCTTGACTGAGAGTATCTTGAAAACATGACCCTGATTCTAGGAACACAGCTAAATTTTTGGGTACAAGTACCCCCAGAACTCGATGGGATGAAACTGACAAAGCATGACTTTCTTGAATACATGACCACATCAACAATCCATAATATAATAAGTTGGAGAATTCATGAAGTTCAAGTTCTAAAGCACCATAATGGCCACACATATTTCTATAACTTATTGACTAAGACATTTCATCAAACACTTGACATGCATGAACTTTTACATGAATGGGGATTTCATATTATGATACTAGTATTATACTTTTCCTTCACATAGGCGTTTAATCAAACACATGGGGAGCATGCTTTGGTTATACAATAACTAACACATCTAATAATCATGGATACATCAATCAACTTGTAAATTGAAGGGGTTTATCATGGTTATTATGCAAATCTTCATATACTAGGGTCAATCATTGAAAGAATGTAATTTAAAACATGAATCAAAACCCCGCAACATCATGAACATGAAATTTCAATTGTATTTAAATTATGAACATTCATAAATAAAAAAATCTTGTATTTTGAAAAGAGATTCTTCAGCTTCATGGGTGAAAGGGACCCATGAATGAACACATGACATACCTGGGTTGTAAGTTTCTTGAAGTTCTTAGACTTGAAGAACTTGAATTTATTAGTTTCTTGATGAAGGATTTAGATCTTGCTCTTGGGGATTATATTTGAGAGAAAACCCTAATTTGATATTGTTGATGGATAATGACCTTATGAGTCTTGATATGATATAATTAGAGGTTAAAACGGGTGGAAAATACCCAAATACCCTATTAAAATGACTTTAAAATAACTGAATGAACTATGCGACGGTGGGTGAGATAGTTCATTGCTGGGTCGATGGTCCGTCGGTCTTGACCATCGTACCTGGGCAGAATAGGGGTTCATTGCCTCTGCTGCGATGGCTTGGGCGATGATCCATCGCTAGCTCGAACATCATCAGACTGAGTCATCGCTCTTAGGCAGAAGGTGGTCTCACTGCCTCTGTTGCAATAGCCTGGGATACGATCCGTCGATAGCTCAATGGTCCGTCGACCCTCACCGTCGCACCTGGGCGGTTTTGACTGCTTTCTGTAAAATGGCCATAACTTTCTACCCCCGATACCAGATTTGGACAAAATTGGTATCGTTGGAAAGCTAATTCAATTTCCCATATGATAAAAAGTTGAAAGTGGGGAAATTCTATCTGATTTGAATATTAATCATTTAGGAAGTCATCAATAACTCTTTTTTAGACTAGATTTGACTTACAGAAAGTTTGGGGTATTACACTCAGATAGATAAATATCTCCTCCTTTGCTTCCTTCAACTCTTGCATAAAGAAGCAGTCAAGAAAAGCATTAGAGAAAGTCTCCTATAGAATAGACTCCTCAACATTACCTCTCACCCTATCCCACTCCTCGTACAATTGGAATGCTATATCCTTAAGTTGGTAAGTAGTAAAATTCACACCTTGCACATTTGTGGCCTGTATTACCCTAAAAGATTTCTCTATTTCATCCAAGAAACCCTGAGGATCTTCTTCCACTTTCACAACAGTAAAAGTAAGAGGATTCATCTTTATAAATTGGATAACCATTGTGACCTCAACAGATGAAACACCAAATGCATCCCACTAAGCCTGAGCAGCAACTAACTGAGCAATTATATTAATCAATTGCAAAAAAATTTTATTAGTCACCTCACCCTGAGGAGGACTATTAGCAACCGGTGGAATTCCAGAAATATAAGGGACCAAACCCCTAGATCGAGTATGGATCCCCTGAGTAGTTCTTGTCTCTTCAACATTGTACCCAATTAGGACAATAGAGTTACCTTGCATCTTAGGTCATCGAGGCATGATCTGAAAAGCAAAAAAATTAGGATTAAAGAAGATTCCAGGACTTAGACTTAAAGATTGAAAATGGAAAACCAAGAAAGTGAAACATTCCTAAATTCCTTGTAGCGTTCCCCTTATGAGTGTGACACGCAACACACCCTTAAAAGAGACTCTACTCAATATGGCTTTGCGGGTTCCCAATTGACCATAAACCTAAAGTTCTGATTCTAACTTCACACAACTCAACTAGGGGCCTTGTCATAATGGAAATCTCAAGTCTAACTAGGACCAGAGACTATACCCAATACCGAACCCAACCATCCAGCATATACCCTAAGTCGGATGAATTTTGCATATATAATAAGATAAATTGTATTTGCACAAATCTAAACTCTAGGATAGGTCTATGATCATGACCGAACCAAACAAGCCCAAACCCAACCGATAACCATTACCAAACAAAAACAATAATCCAAGACCAAAACAATAACCAAGTTCCTGTCCAAAACATAATACAAAAGGATGTAACATTGAGAAAATTAGTCAACCAA
Organism: Capsicum annuum; assembly: GCF_002878395.1. Classification (NCBI taxonomy): domain Eukaryota; kingdom Viridiplantae; phylum Streptophyta; class Magnoliopsida; order Solanales; family Solanaceae; genus Capsicum; species Capsicum annuum. The sequence goes on along the minus strand of NC_061119.1, from coordinate 70,784,273 downwards.
TATCAACCCCAATACCAATGCCAATACTAAGACTAATACCATTATCGATCCCTCCCATACAAACCCATAGTAGTTCTATAAAAGCCTCTAACCAAAAGAAAACTAATATTCGGGTGGGATATGCCCCCAACAATACCCAAAACCAATATCCATAAAATATCTAAAATAAATAAAGATGAAAATGATATAAAATAGAGCTTTACATAATATGGAAGCTCACTACATTAATCCAACTGAGCTAATCACAAAATTAGATCACTAAGTAGGAGGAGTAGAATGGTCGGTTCCTACATCGCATGGGAATAAAGCCGCCCAATGATGGGTTAGCGGGTGAACAGTAACAAGTACTCAATATAAGGATATAATAATACCATCCAATAAAATCAAGTAAAACATCCATATACATACAAACCATATATATAACTATGTCGGGAAAGGAAATCGGGTTTAGCATACATTTAAAACCATTAACCTGAGTATGTGTAGCTTAATCATCCTAGAACCACCTATGAGCTATATGGATCAAGTGTAACCCCCTGAATGGGCCCTGATACGTGTAGCTGCACAAACAAGAGATACCATAAGAGTAGAGTATTTCTGAGTACCCTTCGCTCTCTATGATACATATGCACAGTGTACTTAGAGGATTCCCATGTACCTCATAGTATCATATATGGTCTCTATGAACAACCCTCATATCGATAAACATGAGTTTCCAATATTCGTCCATTAGACTTACACCTTTATGGTTAACTATCACACCTCACCATTATTGCCCAATTAAAACCATTACCATCCAAACAAACTATTATTCCATTATTATTAATAAGGGATATAAGTAATTGTATCGTCATACCGACTATAGCTTGCAAGCAATATACTTAGCCAACCTTTTTATGTAAATGGTTTCTTATGTACCCATAGATTACATTATCGAGTTAACTTGGAGGATTTCCATGTACCCCATAAGTGTTCCATTATTATGCTTGTCTAGGGAAATCCCATAAATCCCACAAAAAAGTTAAATTGACCATAACCATGTCCACCAACTCATTCTATTTAACCATTCTAAACCATTTATGCCATTTAGTGTTCCATTACCAAAATCATACAAAAATCATACCATGAAAACATTGTATAAATCATCCATTTAGTTGGAGATAACAATGATGGAGAGGCATCTTGCCTTAAATTATGAAGATCATGGAGAGAAATCACCCAAACAAGACCCAAATTACTCCTCTAGATAAAACCCTACAATTCCTTTAGCCAAAGGCGTTAGGGAGAATTAGAGAGTTTTCATAAGTTTTTAAAATTAGAATAATAGTGTAATTGTGGGATCATAATGGATTAAGAGGGGAAATGTCCAGATTACCCCCAACTTAACTATATAAAATCCCTGCAGGTGAGTACGACTCCACCATACTAGTCATGCCTTCTAATACAAGTGGCACCTACCACTTGTACCGTAGACACCCCTTAAACCCCCCCAAATGGTCAACATACAAACATGCAATACATATTGTATCCAAGGGTACTACTAGTACCCTGAACCCATACCCATAATAGAACCAAGAGGAGTTGACACTATCAAACATAAAAGTTGGACAATATGACTCATACCTTATCTCATAATCCAAGGTGAGCCACTCATACTCAGATCCAAGTTACTTTACTATGTATAAGATTAAGTAAACAAAAATCCAACCATACGACCTATCAACCACCATTTAACTCATACCAATCCTAGTCATACTATTTTAAGAAACCAATCAAACTTACCAACCAACACTGGTTAGTGTATGGACAAGCCTTATCAACCGTACTACAACATACGATCAATAACCCCAAGTCATATCTTTAACAAAAACCAGAAATCCAGGAAATTTTCTAAGAGTGCCAAAATCCAAGGTGTTTTATATTTCCTCTTAGACTTAATGATTGGCCTATAGAGATGCTATTTCCTCTTAGACTTGATTATTGGCTTATACATATGTTGTTTCCTCTTATAATTGATGATTTTTCTATAGCGATGCTATTTTCTCTTAAACTCAATAATTGGCCTATAGAGTTGCTATTTTTCATAGACTTGAGAATTGGCTTATATAGATGCTATTTCCTTTTATACTTGATGCGTGTCCTATATAGATGCTATGTCCTCTTAGACTAGAGGATTAGCCTATAGAGATGCTATTTCCTATTAGGATGGATGATTAGCCTATAGAGATGCTATTTTCTTGAGTAATGATTGTTGGACCTATAGAGACAATATTCCTCTTAGATATGACAATTGGCCTAGAGAGGTGATACTCCTTATAGTCACGATGTATGACCTATTGATATAAGATATCCTATTGATGATTTCATGTTTATTGAGTTATTCCATCTGTATGCAAAATATATCCTATATATGATTAGAGATATGCTATAGCTCATAGATATTATTATTGATATGAGTTTTGGATATGTATTAGGGTCTAAGGAATTGATTATGATATTGTGATTATTTCAGATATGTTATTGGGCTCAGGGTCATGTTATGATAATGATTGGATATCCGAGAAGTGTCTATCATTGTAAAGGATGTGATTACAGTTTATGACTATCAATACGTTCATATACACATCTTTCCAGCATGGGATGGTGGAAGATGGGGTATGTTGCTTTTGAATTTATTAATTTGATACTGGTGATGACATGCATAGATTTAGTACATTCATGATTATTATATCAATAACTTATGTGATTTGATCTAAAATATGATCTTATGACTGTTCCTCCTGAATAAGTTTTAGTCTATGTGCTAACTAGTTGTCTATTAAGTGACTATGGTGCATATAGTTTAGAAATCTAATGTATTAGTTAATGAATCTTGCTTAGTTAAAATATGACAGCTAGCGATGGTTGATACATGGCTTATGTTCAGGTTGGCTTTAGCATAGGTGAAGATTAGTTTATATTAATGACTAAGTTCATGATGTCGATTAGTTGTATATAGGAGGAGTTGCGAATTAGTGAAGCTAGATAATAAGAGATGTTGTTAATAAGTGGTGACTAGTTAATAATGATGGATAGTTGATAAATAGTTAATTAATTAATTGTTAAATGAAGATTAGTTGGTAAATGATAGTTAGTTAATAAATTATGCCAGTTAATAAAAGATGGTTATGAGATAAGTGGTTATGTATTATCTAATAATGGTTAACGAATATATGATAATTAGTTGATAATAATGAATATAGGATAAATGACGATTATAGTCTAGTGATCAACCTTGACTAAATGTTAGATGTTAGCTAGTTAATAAATAATGGTTAGTTGGTATCCCATGAATAAGGTTAATGTTAAGGGTAATAACTAGAGGTCATGCAATTATTAGTGAACTAGTAGTTTTATTATAATAAGAATTAGTTAGCTAATGACGAGTAGTTGGGAATTATTGACTAGTTAGATACTTTGTGGTGATAGGATTAGGTTTATGAGCATATTAGTGTATGATTTCCCATAATGGTAACGGTGATGATATTGATACTCGATAAGGCCAGAGAATACTATTGTGATGATATTGATACTCAAGAAAGGTGGATATTATGATGATATTTTGATACCCGACAAGGTCAGATGATATTATGATGACATGTTGAGACCCGACAAGGTTGGAGGATAATATGATGATATGTTGATACCCAACATGGACAGAGGTTGATTATGATAATAATGGTCATGATGATGATAGTTATGATGAGTTGTGATATTGATTGTGTACCTTTCATTCATTCCTGTATGAGCATCTCCTAGTACCAATATGAACCTTTGTTTATTAGCTGGTATAGGACGATTGCATAGATATGGGTAAAGAATATGCATTGTGTTGTTGTATGTTGATTGAACCTTTCGAGTCTGGGGCAGTGGGGTATACATAGGCTCAATTAGGTTTATGGTTGTTCGGAGTAGCCGGTTGTTTGTGTTGATATTGATATGGTTATTATCATTGTTATGCTTATTATTATGGCTAGCTTATGAAAAATTAGTCATTGATCTAGTATCGAGATTTAAGGTATGTTTTTAGCCTATTTTATATTATGATTACATTGTTTTGTATGATTATATTGTGTCTATCTATGTAGATTAGAAACATTGAGTATGATAGCATTAAATCCTGATAGTATTATACTGAGGTCTTAGCATGAGAATATGATGATCTAGGATATTCTTGATATGAACTCAGGTTTACATGTATATATATATATATATAGCTATGTAAAGTTATGGAAATTTCGTATATCCCTTCCTCCATTTGTTCATATTGTATAGTCGTTCCTTCGCCTTGTATATTGCTATATATCTTTCTTTCTCCCTTTATTTTTATATTGTCCTTAGATATACTATATAACGTGATGCTTATTGAATGTGTCTAGAATTTGATAGATCAAACTGGTACTTTCTTAGCCTTATTATGTTAGACTCTTGGACTTGAATAAAATAGTTGTCCCTTATTATTCTCATTAACTTATTATGAGATTTCTAGACTCTTGGGTGTAGTTTCAATTCTATTTATATGTTGTATATATCTGGTTTATCTTTAGAGATTAGTTGGAAGTTTCCTAATGAGTACCATTCATTTGGTACTTATACTATACTTCTATAGCCTACAGATTATGGTACGATTTATCGCCGTTGATGTTTGAGTTGGTAAGAGAGATATAATCTAATATCTTTGATGAAGCCTCCTAACACCAACGTATAAATGCTCCGCAAGTTATAGTATTATCCATAGCTTTGGAACATGCATTTAGGGCTCGATAGAATTTTTATGGTAAGTTTTTCCTATAATTCTATGATTAGGAACCATTATCAACTTTTTTTTAAACCAAAATCATGCCTTATACATTGATTTAGAATTCAATTATCTGTAATTATGTATCTCTTCTTCAATTATAGCATTTTGGATGGAGGGAACGGTCTAAAAACTACTTCCGTAACTTGTTCCAAGTAGTAATGGACTCATAAGGTAGCTCCCCTGACCATAAAGTAGCTTCACCAGTTAGAGAGAATAGAAAAACCTGAGTCTTTGTGCTTCCTAATCTACCACAGGTATAGTGTATGAAGTGCAAATTCTAATGAAATTAATGAGGTACATGATTACATCATCAGTTGTCAAGCCAAAAAACACACCATTTAGATTCAACAACTGGATCATAGAACTAGTAACGTCGAACTTTAAACCTAGTGGCAATGTAGAAGGAATGATAACACCTATTTATATAGGTTCAACTTATCCCAAGTCCTTCTATGGATCTTCATATAGTGGCAAGTACTGATAGGCTGGGAGTACTTAAGATCTACCCCTTCTACCTCTATCTTAGTTTTTGTTAAGTTTTGATCAATGATTTTCTCCTTGTCTCTAACATTCTAGCTCTGCCTCCTGATCTATACGATGGCCATCTGCATCCCTCCTTGAATTAGCAAAATTTGCTTCTGCTAATAATTAATCAGTGGTTCAATCGATTGTCTCCTGAATCGCACCAGGAGTAAGAGGATTCAATCTAGTAGGATTATCCCAAATCCCATTAAGATAACCTTCACATTCATGTTCTGACATCCTAAGACTTCATTATAGGATTCTCTTTTGATACAAGCACAAGGAGCACCAATAGCATAAGATATTGTCCAAGGTTTAAGCTTCAAAATTGGCAAGTAATTGAAGACTTTTTGGAGGATTTTGAAGCCTTGTTCAAGAGAATAAAGAAAGAGAACTTATGCACTCAGGAGGCGCCTCAAGTGAAGGGGTAATGAAGACATTTTACACTCCAAAATGACACTCAAGAGGCACCTACTTTCCCTATTCATTAAGGGCATTTTTGTCAATTGAGTGTAATAAGTATAAATAGACAAATTAGCTTCTCTTTTCATTAGCCTTTGAAGAATATTGAAAGATTACTCTTTAGATTGTAGTTTTAGTCTTCTTAGCTTAGAGAAACCGAAATTGGAGTGTTTGAATGCATTTGAAGGGTTCTTCATTTGTGTTGAACATTTGGCAAGAAAGGTGTGATTGAGGGAGTGTGAATCAAATTCTTTGGTTCACCTAAGAATGAAGTGTTATCCATCAATGGTGAAGTGTGTCTAGTTGTTTGATACATAATTAGGTGCTAATCATTAAAGGTGGTGTATGTTTCACATCTATCTTTACATTTATGCAATCTTCTTCTTCATCTCCTTTCTATGTGTCGTTTTCTTTGTCTTGTGTATGATGATTTTTGTCCTCTTAGTGTCTATTTTCATTTTTAGATAGTCTTTAGGCTATAATCTCTGGCTCAGTATCAAGTGGGAGTAAGAGATTGCCTTGATTCCTAGTGCTAGGCATACACCGAAATATGCCCCAAGAATAATAGAAAAATAAAAATAAAAAACATCAACAACTTTATTGGGTGAGGGACTCTAACCATAAGCCATTTCATTGGGCGAGGGATTCCAACCCCAAGATATTTCATTAGGCGAAGGACTCAAACCACAAGCCATTTTATGTGGCGATGGACTCCAATCCTAAACCATTTTATTGGGTGAGGGAATCCAACCACAAGCCATTTCATTGGGCGAGGGACTAAAACCATAAGCCATTTCATTGGGCGAGAGACTCCAACCACATGATATTTCCTTAGGCGAGGGACTCAAACCACAAGCCATTTCATTGGACGAGGGACTCCAACCACTAGTTGACATTTGAACTCTTAGCCCCTTTAGCTTATTCCTTAGCATCCATACAATTCATTTCAACTCATAAGGACTTGAACCATTTATACAAAACACAACCACATGAGACCATAAGGTCTTCATGGGGACATTTATCGATTGAACACTTTATTAGGCCAATTCCTTAACTCAAATTATCATTCAATTCTTTTGGTGGTCATCAAGACCCTTTGCAAACCAATCATTCTTCATTAGTTCTTCTATACCCCACTTTAGTTCTACACATAATTTTAAGTTCATGTTTAGGGGATTGAACCCCTTTTTAGCCATCAAACCAACATGGTCAAAATTTAACTAATTACATTGCTAAACACATCGTTACAATTCCATTTATCAACCATTCATACTTATTGGGCCATTACACAATCTAAAGTCATAAATTAATCCATTACATGATTTTATAAGGTTCTTATAAACTATTTACCAAGAATTCACATTCATCATGACTCAATAAATGGTCAACAATATCTTATATCATTCTTATTCACTAGACAAACTGCCAACTTCAACATACCATTAACATGTTACTAGATAATTCATTTAGACATTTTCACAAACACCTTATGTGCGTACCTTTATCAAGACCAAATTCATGATGGAGTTCATCATTATTAGGGTTATTAAAGACCCATAGGTTAAACCACGTACAAAAAGTACTCACACATGCAAGCCATCACTAATAACATGTATAATCGCAAACTCAAGCAAGAACAAACATTATTCATCATTGACAACAAAAACCCTTTTCATTTGACTTTAAAACCACCATGTACACTTGCTAATCCAAGTGTGAAATACATGGTTTTTGAGTTATTTAACAAGGGAGAGGGTTACATGCCTTATACAAGTTGATTCAATGAAGAACTTGACACCTCTCTTTCCTCTAGATGAACTCCCTTCAAATCCTAGCCTCCAATTATCCAAAATGTGGTTGAGATAGTATTTAGGATGTTTGATCCACTAAAATAGATTCTTAGAAGGCTACACACACTTATATAGTGAGAGGAATTAGGAATTTGGGTGTGGGAAATGGCCATAAGGTCCTCAACTAAAAGCTAGAAAATGAGCCCATCCTTGGGTATGACTCACTTAAGAGAACTGTACCCTAGGGTACGATTGGTACCTTAACTTGTACCTTAGGATTATACTAGGTCATCCATACTGGTTAGGGTACGACTAACCACCATCCAGTCATATCCAAAGGTTACGACTCATTCCTTAACTCATATACTTCGCTCGTACCAAAAACACTCCACTTTTTTATCAAGACAAACTCTATTCGGTTGGGTTGTGTATGACTCATACACTTAGGTACAATTGAAGGGTGGCTTACTTGTACCTAGGATAATGAGTAATACTCACCACACTACTTAGGGTATGAGAGGGGTGGGGGAGGGGGAGGATACGACTCATATCCAAGGATTACAACTCATGCCCCTAGTTGTACCTAGCCCAGTGACATCAAATGAGGAAATTTTCCTCATTTGTCAAAGCCTAGGTGTTTTAATTCTATCCCACTTGGATCATTCGTCCGCGAATTACTTGTAAGGAAAGCATAAACACAAGTTAACATATTATCACACATCAAAACAACCTCCAAACAAGGCATACCACAAGGATATAACATTTATCACGATCATCATCAATCAACTATTTATTTCATTGTCTTTGGGATTCAAACCCATCATTTATCAAAAACACTTGATCAATTTGAAGCTTAGGTAATTGAACCCATTGTATACCAAGGACATACATCAAATAAAGAAGATTAACACACACCCCAATCATGAGTTTGCTAAACGGAAGACAAATGCGGATACTTGACTTTATGTCTTCTTCCCCCTCTCGAGTAGCTTCCTCATACTATTGGTTACTCGATAGAGCCTTCACCGAATCCATCTCTTTCATTTACAACCAGAAAACTTGCTGATCCAATATCCTCATTAGGGTCTCCTCATAGGAAAAGAGTCAAAAATGTCAGCATCCTCTAAGGCAAAAACCAAGGAAGTTTCACACACACATTTTTGCAACATAGAGACATGGAAAATCGGGGAAATGGAGTTCAATATAAAAGAAAACTCCAACTCGTAGGTAACATTGCCAATCCTTTTCAAAATCAAATAAGGACTAACATAATAGGGACTAAACTTCCCCTTTATACTGAATCGCATAACTCCCTTCATGGGAGAAACCTTAAAGAATACCCAATCGCCAACACTAAACCTTAAATCCCTATGCCTCACGCCCGCATAGGACTTTCGGCAATTTTGAGTGGTTTTCAATATCTCACAAATCACCTTCACCTTTTCTAAGGCTTGGTGAACTAAATTGGTGTCGATCAACTTACCCTCACCAACTTCCTACCACCTACTAGGAGAACGACATCTCCTACCATATAATGCCTCAAAAGGTGCCATTCCAATACTAGAGAGCAAGTTTGATTCAACCTATAACTTCCCGGAGACACACCACTATGAGTGCTTGACTCTAGCTATGCACACTTCTATGTTCAAGCCTATTCAAAGCTAACAGGAGTTAACTTAACCCACCGGGCTCTACTCCTTACATCTATCCCAAACACTACTCTGCTCCATTACCATTATCATATGTAAACCACAAGTAGACGACATAGAAAGACTATGACCAACTATTATAGCCAAAATAACAAAGGTATGATTGAAAATCCAAAACCATAACACAACTATGCCATAAAATAATTCATACATATGCTTTCCAAACCTCTTATGCACCCAACATGACTATTGGCATATCTACCAACTGCAACACTCAAGCCTAACACTTTTATACCTGTGGTATGATCTATCCTTCCCAAGATCTAGCACCCTCTTTCATTTTGATGAAGGTTTTCACCATACACTCCTTTCCAAAACCATAGTTCTAGAAGTTGCCCTAGAATCTCCCCCACTTAGGAACTTCTACATTTTCCCATTTCAAAACATCACCAGGTTCCCCGAGCCACTATCACCCAAATACTAGAAGGGTCACAGAGGAACTAAAGCATATGAACCACTTATTTCACTCAAGAAAAGGCCCCCCAAAAGAGATGTGACATGATAGGCATGAAAGGTTTCATCGAAACAATCTAGGTCATAAATGAGACCCATCCTAACATGACATACCAAAGGAGGAGTCCTTAGGACTGGACACAAAATGACACACCACCGCATATACCATTGGTAACGCAATGTAAGGTCAAGATTGATATTTGGGGAACAAAACATATGCAAGATATGAACCTTAGGCGTACGTGCTAATAGAATGCATTCCATACTAGCAGAGTACACTCTTAATTGAGATAAGTGAGAATCACTAGAATGCGCACCCCAACCTTTCCTTGGGAACCACTGAAAGAAGAAACTTTTAGATTAACCTTTGACATTCCTCCTATTATGATAACGAGTGCAACACTCTACTCTAATAGGTATCACCCGGGAGGTACACTAGGAACATTTGGTCTTTCTATACCCAAAACTATTCTATAAAGGAGGAATAAGAGTTGGACAAATGTCCAAAACAAGACCAATCCCATACTTAACCTCCCTATTCATCAAATCAAAGAATACCATGGGGGCATTGGTCAAACCAAAGCACATGACTAATAAATCATAGTGACCATATCGAGTACTAAAGGCGGTCTTAAGGATATCTGCTTCTCTAAACTTAAGTTGATGATAACCCGACCTAGAATCAATTTTAGAGGAACACTTTGCACCTTGAGTTTGATCAAACAAATAGTCAATTCTAGGGAGAGGATACTTATTCCTTATGGTCTCTTTGTGCCACAAAAATAATCAAATCACATACGAAAGAAGCCATCCTTCTTGCGTACGAACAACATGGGAGCACTTCAAGGAGACATACTAGGATGAGTTTCTAAAATAGGATAAACCCCAAAATTGATTTCCCTATCAAAAGAAATACCGAAAGGATTACCAGGGAAAACATCCGGAAACTAATTAACCACGGGAATGAGCTTTAGGAAAAAACCTTTTGAGTTAGAACCTTTAACTCAGACCAAATGATACAAATGCCCTTTTAAGATTAACTTATGGACTCTAACATGAGAAATGAATCTCCGCTTAGGCCCCAAAAAACTACCTTCCCATGCAATGATTGGCTCATTAGGAAATATAAATATGACCCTATGGGTATAAATATCTAAGGAAGCATAACACGAATGAAACCAATCCATCCTCTGGAAAATTTCAAAATCAATCACACCCAACTCTATTAAGTCTACAAGATTTTTTCTACCACTAACAGAGACCACACCCCTTAGACCCTCTTAACAACCACAAAATTTCCTTTTAGGGTAGAAATAAAAAAAAGGATTGAGAGAATCTTAGGACCAAAAACCAAGTACACAACCATATATGGGGTCACATAATACAGATTAGATTCAAGGTGAAGCAAATAATATACATTAAGAGAGAAAAGATTCAACATACCCGCGTCAACATCAGAAGGTGCCTCGAGATCTTGAGGTATAGTACGAGAATTAAGGCAGCCTCGACCAATGTTGGAGCTAAAAGCGGCACCCCTAGGTGCAAGCTCTATAAAAGTAGAAATTAGAACATTTTTTTGCCTAAGCAACAATCATTACGGGATACTCCCATTGCATGTGACCCAATTGACCATATTTAAAATACCGATTCTTTCCTTCATCGCAACACCCATAGTGTAATCAATTGTAAAATTGACAAAGAGGATAGGTGAGTGAGGATTGGGCCATTCTAACTTGATGTTGGGCACCTTGTGACCTATGAGAATTACCAATTTAAAAATGCCTACCTCTCAATAAGTTTGGGTAGGGGGCACTAGCTGTAGAATGGAATCTAGGACCCAGCCAATATTTCCTCTTGGACCACTTTCCACTAACCTGAGCTAATAGAGAAAAAGAGTAATGGAACCCAACATTTTGAGGTAACTAAGGAAAAGTGTTACCCCCATAAATAGGGTTAGTGGGAATAGGTGGAACCCCCCAAGGACAGTCAGATTCTATGACCCTTGATCGGTCTGAATCCTAAAAATTGGTTGAGCTTTATCCATATTTCCCTCAATCGTGATAGAATAGCTTATCTGAACATCAGATTTTTTTAGGCACATTATATGAAAAATGATCAAGAAAAAATAAGAAGAATCTAAGACCTTAGAATCTATATATCTTGAGATTGAAACACAAGAAATGGAAACATTCCTAAATGTCTCATAGCCCCTCTTTTATAAGTGTGGCGCGCTACACATCCATAAAAGAGACTCTACTTGACACACCTTTATGGACTCCCCACTAACCATAAACCTGGGATCTGATACCAACTTGACATGCCCCAAAATAAGACCATGTTGTAAGGGCATATCAAGTTAAACTTCGATCGGATATCACCCTGTTAACTCAACCTAACCATCTATTGAATTTTTAAGTGATGGATGATCTCCAACAAAGTATCAAGTAGCGAAAAAATAAAGATAATAGTCAATACATAGACTATATCTAACATTTCATTAATTACAAGAATTTAGCCGACATACCCAAGTCCACAGTCATCCACAAAGCCTCCAACTAACCGATGCCAGTAATATATCAGGACATGCCCCCGACAATAGCTACATACCAAATCTATACAAGTATATGAATTAAAGTAACAGACTATGAAATGTATGCCATCCGGAGAATTGAAGCTCACCACTTCAATGTCAATGCCCGAGCTGCTCGAACACTTGGTCACTGGATAGAAGAGGAAGAAGAAGCTCCGACCCCTATGTCGCATGGGGACATAGCATTCAGAGACGGTTATCAGTTGGAGATCTAGCATGTATCTCAAGGATAGAGATAAAATAATGCATTTGTTCAATCTAAGTCAAACCATCATATGAAGTCACATTTATGCTAGTATAGGCATAAATGAAGATACACATACATATTTTTACATATAACATGCAAGGTCATAGAAAAGTCATAGGAATTATTCTTAAAACATTCATTCATGAGCCATGGAGTGAAGAACTTTCCACTTTTCACCTTACAAATTTTATAACCATAAATTTCTCTATTACATTAGTCAAGGAGGTCAAAGCCTCAAACCAACTCAACCAATTCATTAGGCAAGGGACTCTAACCACAAGATATTTCATTGGGTGAGGGATTTTAACCACAAGCCATTTTATTAGGTGAGGGACTCCAACCACAAGAAATTTTATTGGACGAGCGACTCCAACCATAAGCCATTTCATTGGGTGAGGGAATCCAACCACAAGTCATTTCATTAGGCCAGGGACTTTAACCACAAGCCATTTAATTGGGCGAGAGACTCTAACCACAATCCATTACATTGGGTGAGGGAATCCAACCACATGCCATTTCATTTTCATTTCTAGTTGACATTTGATATCTTAACCCTTTTAGTTTATGCCTTATCATTACTACAATTCATTTCATCTCTTAAGGACTTGAACTATTTATCCAAAACAAAACCACTTGAGATCATCTATTGATTGAACACTTTACTAGGCCAATGCCTTAACTAAAATCATCGTTCAATTCATTCGGTGATCATCAAGACCCTTTCCATACCAATCATTTTTCATTAGTACTTTTATACCACACTGTAGTTCTACACATAATTTCAAGTTCATGTTTAGGGGATTGAAACCTTTTATTAGCCATCAAATCAACATGGTCATAACTTAACTAATTACATGGCTAACAACATCGTTATGATGTAATTTATCAATCATTCATACTTATTGGGTTATCACACTATATAAAGTTATAAATTAATCTATTACATGATTAACAAGGTTCTTATCAACAATTTACCAAGAATTTACATTCATCATGAGTCAATACATGGTCAACAAGGCCTTAACCAATAATTTACTAAATACTCACATGCATTACAACAATATCTTATCTCATTCATATTCACTTGACCAATGCCCTAGTTCAACTCAACATTAATATATAACTAGATAATTTATTTAGATATTTTCACAAACACTTATGTGCATACCTTTATCAAGACCAAATTCATAATGAAATTCATCATTATTAGGGTTATTCAAGTCCCATATGTTAGAATATATACAAAAAGTACCCACACATACAAGCCATCACGAATAACATGTATAATCACAAGCTCAAGGAAAAATAAACATTATTCATCATTGACAACAAAAACCCTGCTCATTTGATTTCAAAACCTCCATGTACACTTACTAATCCAAGTTTGATATGATTTTTAAGTTATTTAACAAGGGAGAGGGTTACATGCTTTATACAAGTTGATTCAACAAAGAACTTGACACCTCTCTTGCCTATAGATGAACCTCCTTCAAACCCTAGCCTCTAATTCTCCGAAATATGCTTGAGAGAGTATTTAGGATGTTTGATTCACTAAAAATGGATGTTTAGGAGGCTACAAATTCTTATATAGTGCGGGGACTTAGGGTTTTAAGTGTGGAAAATGACCATAAGGTCCTCAACAAAAAGATAAAAAATGAGCCTATCCTTGGGTATGACTCACTTAAGGGAACCGTACCCTAGGGTATGAATGACACCCTAAATCATACCCTTGGATTCTCTTAGGTCATCCTTACTGGTTAGGGTACTACTACCCATAATTGAGTTATATCCAAATGTTACGACTCATTCCCTAACTCGTACACATCACTCGTACCAAAAACAATCCATTTTTTTTATTAATACCCACTTTATACAATTGGGTTGTGTATGACTCATACCCTTAGGTATCATTAGAGGGTTGCTCACTCGTACATAGGACAGTGAGTAACCCTTGTCACTTTACATAGGGTATAGGAGCGGTGTGGAAGCAAGATATGACTCATACCCAAGGGATACAACTCATGCCCCTAGTCGTACTTAGCCCAGTGACATTAAATGAGGAAATTTTCCTCTTAGCTCAAAGCATAGGTTTTTCACTTATGGTGGCGGTGAAACAAAATAACCACTTAAAAGTTATTGACCAAACATTTTCTCGGTCTTTTTATTAGGCATTATAAGATAATAGCTTTTCTATCAAAATAGACCTAAAGCAAGATCAACGAGTTTATACTCTAAGACCATGTAAAACGAGAAGGCGTAAAGAATAACTTATGTATTATTTAGTTATTTAAAATGTTTATATACAGATATAGAGAGAAAATTAACAAAACTAAATAAGAAATTAATCAAAAATATTCTATCATATCCCTACATATTTGCTAAGCAACGTACACTACACCTAAACTTGTCTATATTCATTCTATAATATTTATTATTATATTTCATTTATTTATTTCATTGTAATGTACGAGTCTAAATTAAGTTTTTCAATGGTCTACTTTTTTTGACACAACTAATGCTATTAATAATTTCAATATGTTATATTCACACTTTTCCTACTATCTTCAAATCTCTGGTTGACAACAGACAAGATGTGGCGTTAGTCATTAGCTGGGTAACTTGAATATTTATGTCTAATGGAGCGAGCTATTATATATATATATGTGTGTATATGTATATATATGTGTGTATGTATATATATACACACACATATATATACATATATATATATACACACACACACACATATACTCATTATTAGTGTAATAGGATTGAACTTTTTATTAATTTTCTTCTTAAATTTTTGAATCGCCACTAATTGTATTATACATTTTTAGATCAGAATCAGATGAGAAATCAAGTCATCAATCTCTAACTTCTTACAATGAATTCTTTTTCCTCGTTATAATCATACTTCTATTACAAAATACAAAATATAATAAAGTTAATTTAATCAGAGAATCAGATTTGTGTTTGGGATAACAATGGTTTGTCACTTCTTTAATTATGATTTACCAATTGAATTCTTCTTTTTTGAAGCTATTTAATAAAATACACTAGTGTAGAAGGTAATTACTCAATGCATCGACAGTTTCAATAATTACATATATTGTTTGAGTACCGGGATAGATATATCTAGGATAGATTTTTTATGTTAAAAATCCTCAAAATTTCATTGGTACCCTTTAATGATGGAACAAATCATGCTTAAAATGAATCCTCACTGATCCTATGTATCTGTCAGCGAACAACAGAAAATGAAATCAAAATTCTCTCTCTACATGCCTTGAGCTGCAAAAATCAATTTAGTGACTCTTCTAAATGACAAAATTCTTCAATTTCATTGAAATTCAATTATGTGTATAATTATGTATTCTTCAGTTTCTTCAAAATTCAATTATCTGTACTTTAAAAAAAATACAAAGATACGAAATAATATAGAACATAAAACACAGATATGAAGATGTAACTGTGTATAGATACACACATACTTTGGTATAATTGTTATGAAATAAAACAAGAATAACTAATATGATAAGAAAAAGAAAAAACAAGATGAACAAACAAAAATTTATGTGGAAACCCTTGACAGAAAAAACCACAGGCAGAGGAGGAGAAATTCACTATATCGGAGAGGAATACAAGGAGGAGCCAGAGTTTTCAATAACACATGAGAACCATCATATTTAAACCAACTCTCTAAGTTGCACTTATATAATACGTGTGCACAAAAAAACTCCAAGACTAAAAACCTATCGTCCCGATCCCTACGCTATCACCACAGACTCCTCCCAAAAAATATCAAATATGGGTCGCACCGTAAAATTTTCAGGGCTGAATCAATAAAATTTGGGTCACAAACTCTAACAATCTCCACTTTTACATGAATTCTAATTTACAACTCACATCCATTTTGATAAAACTCTTCATCTCTTCCACAAAAGCCCCTAACAACACATCTTAACTGCTAACACCAAGCAATTCCAAGCAATGCTCAAACATGGCACTTGGTAGTGTCTTGTTCATCTTATCAGTGGGGTTATATAGTTAATAATCTTGCTTACCACATTATCACTACAAGAAATAATTTTACGCATAAAATGATACCAAACATTATGTGCTTTGTCCTCTCCTGAAATATTTGATCGTTTGTAAGGAAGATACCACTCTGACTATCGAAAAATATTGTAGTAATCTATAAGTCTTTGTTAAGTTCATCAAATAAACCGTTCCACTAAATAGATTCACTCCAAGCCTCTATAATAGCCATGTTCTCTACCTCAGTAGTTGACAAAGCAACTGTAGTCTATAGAGTAGCTTTCCAACAGATAGCATAACCAACAATGGTGAAAACATTAGCTATAGAGGATCTCCTCTTATCAAGATCTGCAAAATCAGAATCAACATACCCATCACTCCATCTTTATTTTGTCCATACTCCAAACAAACATCAGAAAATCCATGCAAGTTTCTGAAAATCCACTAAACTGCTTTCCAATGTTCTTTATGAAGATTTTCCATGTATCTGCTAAATGCACTGACTGCATATGATAAATTTAGTCGAGAACTGTAATACTGCACTTTTTCTAGGTTAAATTTGTTCTTAGAATATTAAGAAATAGCTTCAAAGATGAAGGATATTTATTTCCAATGCATGGGAAATTGAATAAGCTTTTAATTGATACCAAATTCGCCTAATTTCGATACTCAGTTGCGAAGTTAGAGCATTTTTAAGTTGACAGTGTGTCACCTGGGCACTTGGCGCATCACGGGGGTGAGTAAAATAATAATTATCAAATTATAGTGGCCCTTTACGATAGCTCCATATCATGGAGAGGGACAAATTTCCAAATTATCAATTTCCAGTATTCCAACGCGATATTGGCGCGTCACACCAAGGGTTAAAATGATATTTATATAAGACACCGCTATGGTGGAGCATCGCGTAGAAGTTCTAGGTCCCAATTGTAAAAATCTAGTGGGACAATGCGATAGCTCCACATCACGAAGACCCCCAATTTCTATTCGTCGATTTTCAGTGAGCCACTGCGATAGTGGTGCATTGCGATGGCCCATTAAATTGGGATTTTTAGTTCTCTTTTCCAATTCAATTTAGGAGTTTAAAAAGGGTACTTTGGACAATCCACAAGGCCCCAATCCATCCAAAACACAAGATTTATCATATTCAAAATATTTCGTGCTCATTATTCATCATTCTTTTCAAAAGTAAAACACTAGAGCTCTAAAACCTTTTCTCTAAGAAATCAAAATCCTCCATAGATTCTCCAAGAAAGCTCTAAATTGAGGATTCCCAAGGCAAGATAATCAAGAATATATCATCAAGAACTCAAATAGGAATCCATAATTCAAGAATTTCCATCTAATCATCAATCAAGGTATGTGGGGATTATGAACAAGGAACCTCTTTCATCCTTGTGCCCAAAACTAGCTTTTAACTACAAATTCATATAATTTTGAATAATATTCCATGAGTTTTAAATTAGGGTTCATACCCATTATTGCAAATTGCAAGATTTGGAGATTTCCAATGTTTTAGAAGTTTAATTGCATGTCTATTTTTATATTTTTATTCTTATTGCAGTAAATTACAGATTTTGAGATGAAATATCATTGTTTTTAATTTCAAGCTGACTATTATGATGTTTTGACATAAGATTGAAGCATGGGTTATTACCCTAAGATTGAATATTATTATTTCAAGAAAGATGATGCTTTAATCATCCTATTATCAGATTATTTACAGATTTTAGTAAACATTTGATCTTTTGATCATTAGATAAGTTTTAAAATCCACTTTTTAGATAATTACAGATTAGAAAATTCAGATCACCTTTATTTATAGATTTTATCAGATAAATACATAATTGATTTTAGATAAACCCTTAAGCTAGTTTTAAAGTGAATTTCTAACAGAATGAGTATAGCAAATAAAAAGGGAGTAGTATTTAGCACCGAGCGGAAAGTGTGGGTTTAGCGCATCCTACTTCCATAGAACTTCGTAGCTAATATATGTACAGATTATCAGATTATTCCCACTTCTATGTGGATGATAGTTACAGATGTGATCACTTATCTTAGGTTATAGTCCCTATCAAGAGTATGAAACCTCTCCCTAACATGTGGTTTCTTCCTTAGGAGGATAAGACGTAGGACTCCATGTAGCTCGCATGGTTTATATCGGTTATGAGAACCTCCCTAATAGTAAAGAATTTCATAAATATATCAATAGAAAAAGTTTTTAGAAAACTAAGTGTAAAGGCTCACAAAGTTTACTTAGATTATGCTTTACATACAGATAATAGTTACAAACTTTAGCTTTTAGATTTTAGATTTCAGAAGTGAGCTCTTTCTACACTTAGTCATTATGATTTACTGATAGAGTATAAGTATAGCTTTTAGAGTAAATATTATGACTCACTAGATCTATAAAGTATGATTGATTTATTATTCATTATTTCAGCATTTCAGATATTTCAGACTATGTGAGTTATTTTCATTTAGCATGCATTGTTTTATAAATTATGATGATGCGATAATATTTTATTAATGTATTTCACCCATATACTCAGTACATCCTTAAAGTACTGATCCACATATATGTATATGTGCTATATTGTTTGATAATATAGGTTCACGTGCCTAGTATCAGACACTTTAGTAGTGGACCATCTCCAACTATATTCGATAGTTGGCGAGTCCTTATAGTTTGGGGACTTATTATTGAGGTTTTTTAGTTTATCAGTTTATGAGATTTTAGCATTTCTTTTTAGATAGTTGGAGTTAGCTGGGGGTTTGTCCCAGTGACTATCTAGTATTAGTAGTAGAGGCTTGTCAGACTACCAGTTTTGATTCAGATTGTTTAGTATTGATGTTTTAGATATTATTCTCAGATATTGTAGATAGTTTCTGTATTCTAGCATGACTTTTATATCTATATTTTGATCATTATGAGATTTAGGCTTAGTAGTATGCAGAAAGGGTTAGCTTAAGGCTACTCAAAGTCTTGAGCATCGTGTGTTTTCTCAGGGTCAGATTTGGGGCATTACAAACTTGGTATCAGAGCCTAAGATTTTTAAAAGTCCTAGGGAGTCAGATAAGCCATATTACATAGAGTCTTGATAGATGTGAAGTGCGCCATATTTATGAGCAAAAGGCTATGGAACATTCTTAGAAGATCATCTTTTTCTTTCATGATCTATTGTGCATATAGTATCTCTATCTACTTTTAACTCATGCTCTTACGTAATAGTTGAATATGCCTTTTCGTTGAGCTAATGCCCATAGAAATGATAACCAACCTCCCAAGCTCGCAGATTTTTTGAATGAAAATGTATCCCATGCTGGGTTTAGGGATACATTTTAGGCGTTAGCCAAAGCTGTGATTGTCAATGTTTATAAGAATGAATCTCGCAGAATTCTTTGGGTTGAAAGTAGGTAAGGACCCACAACTTTATCTAGATAATGTGAAAAATATCACCCAGATTATGTATATTTCTAAAGAGGAGAGTGTAGAGTTAGCATCTTATAGGCTAAAGGATGTAGCATATGATTAGGTAGTGATATGGAAGAATAGTAGAGGAGAGAATGTTTTTCCTATAAGTTGGTAGCTATTTTGGGATGCTTTTGTAGACAGGTTCTTCCTATGTGAGATGAAGGAAGCTAATATAAAAGAGTTTGTGAATTTGAAGTAGAGCTTGATATCAGTAAAGGAGTACTGCCTTATGTTCAATTAGTTGTCTAAGTATGCCCCTGATACGATGGTTTATCCTTGGGATAGTATGAGTAAGTACGTTACAAGAGTGTCTAGATTGGTGTCAAAGAGTGTAGGACTACCATGCTCATTGAAGACATGGATCTTGTAAGATTGATAATGCATTCTCAGTAGATTAAGGCAGAGAAGTTGAAGGAAAGAGAGAGGAAATAAGAAAGCTAGAATAGGACAATTTGAGTATGGTAAGAATAGGTCTTATGGAGAAAATCATTCATAGTTTTGGAATTATTCATCTATTCCAGCACCATTTTCAGCTAGTGCTCTCACTCCCAGAGATAGACAGGAGAAGTGGGGTAAGTCTTCTAAGTCCAGATCTCAAAATAGTATGAGTGAAAGGACTAATTATCCGACCTATGATAAGTGTGATGAGAATCATCTGAGTGAGTTTTTGGCTGGTTAGAAAGGGTGTTTTGGATATGGTAGGTTGGGTCATAATATTAGGGATTGTCCGCATGCTAAGTAGGGAAATAGAGATGTTCGTCCCCAGACTCATGCTAATAGTACACTAGCTCCTATAGGTTGCCCAGTCCCTTCTAGGGCATATCATCTAGTAGTAGTGGCGGTTAGCACCAGAATTGGTTTTATGCTTTACCATCTTATCAGGAGCAGAAGGATTCACCAGATATTATTACTAGTATGCTTTGTGTATTTCATTTTGATGTCTATGTGTTGTTAGACCCTGGGTCGAGTTTCTCCTATGTGACCCCATTAGTTGTAGTAAATTTTGAGATAAGTTCAGAAAAGATCCCTGAGCCTTTCTTGGTTTTTACCCTAGTGAGTGAGTCTGTTATTAGTATACAGATCTATAGAAAGTGTCTTGTTGTTATCTTTCATAAAGTCATGTTAGAAGACCTAATAGAGTTAGATATGGTTGACTTTGATCTTATTCTTGGTATGGATTGGCTCCATTCTTGCTATGCCTCTATAAATTATCGCACCTGAGTGGTGAAGTTTCAGTTTCTAGATGAGCATGTCTTTGAATGGTCAGGTAATTTAGTGTCTCCCAAAAGTCATTTCATATCTTATCTTAATGCCCGAGAGTTGATCTCCAAAGGGTGTATATATTATTTTGTTCGAGTTAAAGATACTAAGTCTGAGACTACAACAATTCAGTCAGTCAGTATAGTTAATGAGTTTCCTAATGTCTTTCCCAAAGATTTACTAGGGGTACCTTCTGATAGGGAAATAGAATTTAGTATTGACCTTCTTCTAGATACTCAGCCTATTTCTATACCTCCATATCATATGGCTTCTGCCGAGCTTAAGGAGTTGAAAGAGGAACTCAAAGATCTTTTAGATAAAGGTTTTATAAGGCCCGATATTTCTCCATGGGGCGCTCCCATCCTATTCATGCAAAAGAAAGATGGTTCTTTGTGTTTGTGCATTGACTATCATTAGTTGAATAAAATTACAATAAAAAACAAATACCCTCATCTTAGAATTGATGACTTATTTAATCAACTCCAAGGTTCCAGTTATTTCATAAAGATAGATCTTAGATCTGGCTATCATCAGCTTAAAGTATGGGAATGCGATATTCAAAAGAGTGCTTTTAAGACCCGTTATGGTCATTTTGAGTTTCTAGTCAGGTCCTTCGGACTAACAAATTCCCTTGCAGCTTTCATGGACTTGATGAATAGAGTGTTCAAACAATATTTGGATATGTTTGTCATAGTCTTCATTGACGACATCCTTGTCTACTCACATAGTGAGGATGATCATGCAGACCATCTTAGAATTGTGTTGGAAACCCTTAGAGACAACTAGTTGTTCGCTAAGTTCAGCAAGAGTGAATTTTTGCTAAGGTCAGTAGCTTTATTTGGTAATATCGTTTCCAGAGAAGGTATTAGAGTTGATCCCTAAAAGACAGAAGCTGTAAAGAATTGGCCTAGACCTATTTCCATATTAGACATTACGAGTTTCTTGGGTCTAGCCGGTTATTACAGACATTTTATTAAGGGTTTATCATGTATTGCATCTCCTATGTCTAGATTGACCCAAAAAAAGTTAAGTTTCAGTGATCAAATTCATGCGAGAAAAGTTTTTAGGAGTTGAAGACTCGACTCACTTCAGCCCTAGTGTTAGCATTAACTGATGGTTTAGATAGTTTTATGGTTTATTGTGATGGCTCTAGAGTTAGTTTGGGTTGTGTTCTGATACTGAGAGGTAAGGTCATATCCTTTGCCTCTAGACAACTTAAGCCTCATGAAAAGAATTACCCAACCCATGATCTTGAGTTAGCTGCTGTTGTGTTTGTTCTGAAAATCTGGAGACATTATTTGTATGGTGTGCATATTGATGTGTTCACGGATCATAAAATCTTATAGTATATATTTACTCAGAGAGAGTTTAATCTCCATCAGAGAAGGTGGTTAGAATTGTTAAAGGATTATTATATAAGTGTGTTGTATCATCCGAGCAAGGCCTATATAGTGGAAGATGCCCTTAGTAGATTGTCTATGGGCAGTGTTGCTTACGTGGAGAAAGAAAAGAAGGAGTTAGTTTCAGAACTATATCATTAGCTATATTTGGTGTTAGGTTGGTTGACTCAGCTGAAGGGAATGTTTGGGTTCAGAGTAGTTCCGAACCTTCCCTAGTTTCAGTGGTGAAGGAAAAGCAAGATAAGGATTCTAGCTTAGACAAACTGAAGGAGTCAGTGAAGGACCAAAAGATAGAGGTTTTCTTTTAAGGGGAGATGGTGTATTGAGATAATAAAGTAGGATATGTGTGCCTTGTGTTGATGATTTGAGGAGCGGATTATGGCAGAAGTGAATGGTGCACATTATTCTATCCATCCTGGAGCCACTAAGATGTACCGTAACTTACGGGAAATCTATTGGTGGAGTGGTATAAAGAGAGATGTAAAAAAGTTTATAGCCAAGTGTACAACTTGTCAGCAGGTTAAGGTAGAGCACCAAAGGCCTGATGGTGCTTTGCAAGAGTTTAGTATCCCCACTTGGAAGTGGGAAGAGGCGAATATGGATTTTGTGACTGGTTTACCCCGTTCAAGTCGACAACATGACTTGATTTGGGTTATTGTAGACAGACTGACTAAGTTAGGGCATGTCTTGCCAGTTCACACATCTTATATGGCTGAAGAGTACTAAGTTGTATGTCTGAGAGATAGTCAGATTGCAAGGAGTTCCTTTGTCTATCATCTCAGCTAGGGGTACTCAGTTTACCTCTCAGTTTTGGAGAGCCTTTTAGAAGGGTCTTGGTACCTAAGTTTCTCTTAGTTTAGCTTTTTAGCAGTAGACAGATGCTCAGGCAGAGAGACTATTCATACTTTGGAGGATATGTTGAGGGCATATGTTCTCAATTTCAAAGGTAGTTGGGATGATCATTTGCCATTGATTGACTTTACTTATAATAACAGTTATCATGCTAGTATTTAGATGTCTCCATTTGAGGCTCTTTATGGGCGGAGATGTAGATCGCCCATTGGTTGTTTCAAAGTGGGTGAGGCCGCTTTGATTAGGCCGGACATGGTGTTTGAGGACATGGAGAAAGTCTAGTTGATTAGAGAGAGATTAAAAGCAACCCAGAGTCGTCAGAAATCTTATGCCGACATGAGAATAAAAAATCTTGAGTTTGAGGTTGATGATCTTGTGTATTTTAAAGTTTCACCCATGAAAAGGGTGAAGAGATTTGGCAAGAAGGGGAAGCTTAATCCTCGTTATTTAGGCCCCTTTCGTAATTGATTCATGTTGGGAAGGTAGCGTATGAGCTTAAGGTACCCGCAGACTTATCCTTAGTTCATCCAGTATTCTATGTATCCTTGTTGAAGAAGTGCATGGATGATACAACTATTATAGTTCCACTAGAAAGTACAGATATTCAGAATAGCCTTTCTTAAGAAGAAGTCCCAGTAGAGATTCTTGATCATCAGTTTCGTTGACTAAGGAACAACAAAGTTCCCTTGGTCAAATTTTTGTGGAGAAATCAGTCCATTGAGGGTGATAATTGGGAAGTAAAAGCAGACATGCATGCCAAGTATCCTCCTCTCTTCTCCACGAACTCAGATTCAACCAAAGGTAATAGTTTACCTTCATTCAGTTCTTTTCCAGTTTCAGATTCAGCTATATATAGTTATCTTCATGAGATTCATGCACTTTCAGATCAGTTTAGTAGCTTATCTTAATTGATATTCAGTTATTCGGCTTATTTCAGTTGTGCATGATAGCTTAAAGCCTCAGGTTTCTCAGTATCTTCAGCTAATCTAGCCATATTTGAGGATGAATGTTCCCAAGGGAGAGATATTGTAATACACAATGATTTTCCTAGCTTAAATTCATTCCTAGAATGTTAAGAAATATCTTTCAAAATGAAAGATATTTATTTTATGTAGAATTTTCCAGATTTAAACCTTCCAATGCATGGGAAATTAAATAATCTTTGCATCGAAACCAAATTCTCCCAATTCCATTACTCGGTTGCAGAGTTAGAGCATTTTTAAGGTTACAGTGTGCTAACTGGGCACTTGGCACATCGCGGAGGTGAGTAAAATAATAATTGTAAAATTCTAGTGGCCCTACATGATAGCCCCACATTGCGGGGAGGGCCAATTTCACAATTGTCAATTTCTAGTAGCCCAACGTGATATTGAAGCATCGTCCCAGGGGCCAAAATGTCATTTTTATAAGACACCATGATGGTGGCGTATCACGTTGAAGTTCCAAGTCTCAATTGACAAAATCCAATGGGAAAACGTGATAGCTCCGCATTGTGGAGACCCCCAATTTCTCAATCGTCAATTTCCAGTGAGCCACTGTGAAAGTGGTGCATCGCGATGGCCCATTAAATCGGGATTTTCAGTTCTCATTTCCAGTTCCATTTAGGAGTTTAAAAAGGGTATTTTGAACAATTCCCAAGGCTCGAGTCCGTCCAAAACATAAGATTTATCATATTCAAAATATTTTGTGCTCAATATTCATCATTCTCTTCAAAATAAAACCCTAGAGCTCTAAAACCTCTTCTTCAAGAAATCAAAATCCTCCATAGATTCTCCAAGAAAGCTCTAAATTGAGAATTCCCAAGGCAAGATAATAAAGAATTCATCATCAAGAACTCAAATAGGAAGCCATAATTCAAGAATCTCCATCAAATCATTAATCAAGGTATGTGGAGTTTATGAAAAAGGATCCTCTTTCATCCTTGTGCCGAAAACTAACTTTTAACTAAAAATTCATATGATTTTGAATGATATTCCATGAGTTTTGAATTAGGGTTCATACCTATTATTGTAAATTGCTAGATTTTGAAGCATAGGTTATTACCCGAAGATTGAATATTATTATTTTAAGAAAGATAATGCTTTAAGAATCCTATTATAAGATTTTTTTTTTTATAGATTTTCAGTAAATCTTTGATCTTTCGATCATCAGATAAGTTTTTGAATACACTTTTTAGATGATTACATATTATAGAATTCAGATTAACTTTATTTATAGATTTTATCAGATAAATGCCTAATTGATTTTAGATAAACCCTTATGCTAGTTTTAGAGTGGATTTCCAATAGAATGAGCATAGCAAATAAAAAGGGAGTAGTATTTATCACCGTGTGGAAAGTGTAGGTTTAGCGCATCCTACTTCCACAAACTACGTAGCAAACGTGGGTACAAATTATCATATTATTCCCACTTCTATGTGGATGACAGTTATATATATGATCACTTAGCGTAGGTTATACTCCCTGCCAAGAGTATGACACCTCTCCCCAACGTTAGGTTTTTTCTTTACAAGGGTGAGATATTGGACTCTACATAGCTCACATGGTTTATGTTGGTTAAAAGAACCTCCCTTATAGTAAATACTTTCAGAAAAATTTTAAGAGAAAAAGATTTTAGAAAACTAAGTGTAAAGGCTCATAAAGTTTACTCAGATTATGCTTTACAGAAAGATATTAGTTACAAACTTCAGCTTTTAGATTTCAGATTTCAGAAGTGAACTCTTTCTATACTTAGATAGTATGATTTACACATAGAGTACAAGTACAACTTTTAGAACTAAATGTTATGACTCACTAGATCTATAAAGTATGATTGATTTATTATTCATTATTTCAGCATTTCAGAAATTCCAGCTTATGTGAGTCATTTTCATTTAGCATGCATTGTTTTATAAATTATAATGATGAGATGATGTTTTATTTATGCATTTCACCCCCATATACTCAGTACATCCTTAAAGTACTGATCCACATATATGTCTAT
>NC_061119.1:70718804-70754653 GCF_002878395.1 Capsicum annuum | reverse complement strand
ACCGCTTTACACTCCCACGAGAGCTGTAGATTGAGCGTTATCAACCAACTTCAGGGTGCTAGTTACTTCTCTAAGATAGACCTCAGATCAGGCTTTCATCACCTTAGATTTAGGGACTATGAGATCCCAAAAATTGCTTTTAGAACTCGGTATGGTTACTTTTAATTCTTAGTCACGTCCTTTGGTCTTACCAATGCCCCAACAGTTTTTATGGACATGATGAACCGTGTGTTTAAGCAGTACTTGGACATGTTTGTCATAGTCTTTATAGATGACATTCTCATTATTTTTGTAGTGAACATAATTATACAGACCATCTCAAAATAGTATTATAGACTCTCAGGAGTCATCAGTCATTCACCAAATTTTGGTAAGTGCAATTTTTGGATAAGGTCAGTAGCTTTTCTCGTCCATATAATTATTGGTGATGGCATTAGAGTTATCCCAAAAAGACCAAAGCAGTAAGAAACTAGCCCAGGTCCATCTCTTCACCAGATATCAGGAGTTTCTTAGGTTTGGCGGGCTATTACCGATGGTTCGTTGAGGGATTTTAATCTATTGCATCCTCTATGTCTAGATTCACTTAGAAAAAAGTCAAATTCTAGTGGACAGATTCTTATGAGAATAGGCTTTAGGAGTATAATACTCGACTCACTACAACTCCAGTTTTGATCTTATTAGATGGTTCAGACAACTTTATGGTGTATTGTGATGCCTCCAGAGTTGGATTATGGTGTGTTCTGATGCAGAGAGGTAAGGTCACAGCCTATTCCTCTAGGCTTCTTAAACCCCATGAGAAAAACTATCCTACTTATGATCTTGAGCTAGCAGTAGTAGTATTTTCCTTAAAGATTTCTAGGCACTATTTGTATAGTGTGCACGTTGATGTGTTCACAGGCCATAAGAGCAAGTAGTATGTATTCTCTCAGAAAAACCTAAACCTCTGTTAGAGAAGGTGATAGGAGTTGTTGAAAGACTATGATATAAGTATCCTGTATCATCCAAGAAAGGACAATATAGAGGCCGACGCTCTTAGTAGAATGTCTAAGGGTAGTATTACTCATAGCGAGGATAATAAGAATAAGTTAGCTCAGGAAGTTCATCAGCTAGCCCCACTAAGTGTCCTCTTAGTCGATTCAGCAGAAGGTAGTATATGGGTGCAGAGTAGTTTAGAATCACCCCAGTTTCCGAAGTGAAAGAAAAGCAGGATAAAGATCCTAGTCTGGTCATGTTGAAAGAATCAGTCAGAGATCAGAAGGTAGAGGTTTTCTCCCAAGGGGGAGTTGGTATTTTGCGTTGTCAGGGTCGACTATGTATACCAGGTGTAGATGACTTGAGGCAGTGAATTATTCCAGAAGCACATGGTGTGCGCTACTCTATTCATCCAGGGGCCACTAAGATGTACCATAATTTGTGAAAGATCTATTGGTGGAGTAGGATTGAGAGAGATATTATAGAGTTTGTGGATAAGTGATAGACATGTTAGCAAGTTAAAATTGAGCATCAGAAGCCTGGTGGCTCTATGCAGGAGTTCAGCATTCCCACCTGGAAATAGAAAAGAGTGAATATGGACTTTGTGATGGGTTTGCCCCATACTCGTCATCAACATGATTCAGTTTGGGTCATTATAAATAGGATGACCAAATCATTTTATTTCCTACCAGCCTATACCTTTTACTCAACTGAGGATTATGCCAAGCTCTATATCAGGGAGTTGATCAGATTTAGAGATATTGCGTTGTCCATTATCTCAGATAGAGGTACCCAGTTACCTCTCATTTCTGGAAAACATTCCAAAAGGGTCTTGGTACCCAAGTTCACCTCAGTACAACCTTTTACCATCAAACAGATGGTCAAGCAAAAAGGACCATTCAGACTTTAGAAGATATGTTGTGAGCATGTGTGATAGGTTTTAAAGGTAGTTGGGATGACCACTTGCCTTTGATTAATTTTGCATACATCAACAACTATCATTCCAGTATTCAGATGTCTCTGTTTGAGGTACTTTAGAAAAAGAGGTGTAGATCTCCCAATGGTTGGTTTGAAGTGGGTGAGGCCACAATTGTAGGTCCTAACATAGTATTTGATACCTTAGAGAAAGTTTAACTAATTAAGGAAAGGCTTAAGACAGCTCAGAGCCGACAGAAATCATACGCAAATATGTGCAGAAAGGATCTCAAGTTCGAGATTAGAGACTATGTGTACTTGAAAATCTCTCCTATGAAAGTAGTGAAGCATTTTGGTAAGAAGGGGAAACTCAGTCCCCGATATGTCGGTCCTTACCAAAATCTCTACTGTTTTGAAAAGGTAGCTTACGATCTTGAGTTGCCTTCAGATCTATCTTCAGTCCATCCAGTATTTTATGTCTCCTTGCTAAAGAAATCTATAGGTGACATATCAGTTGTAGTCCCCATAGAGGGTATAGATGTTCAGAACAGCCTCTCTTACGAAGAGATTCTAGTCAAAATCCTTGATTATAAGATTCACAAACTGAGGAACAAAGAAGTTCCCATAGTCAAAGTTCTTGGTGGAATCAGTGCATTGAGGGAGCTACTTGGGAAGTAGAAGTAGATATGCATACCAAGTGTCCTCACCTCTTCTCCATAAACTCAGATTTAGCTCAAGGTAATAGTCTTTCTTAAGCTTATTCAATTTCATGCTCAGATTTTCCATTATGAACTTGGTATCAGTTACTATTGCATATTCAGTCATATGTTCAGCAGTCAGATCAGTCATGTATTCATCCATCAAATATGTATATTCAGTATGTCAGTAATGCCAGTCAGATAATCATGTTTAAGGTATTCATGTTCAGTAAGCAATTTCAGTCTACCACTCCTCTCTTCTTAGTCAGTCTCATTCGAGGATAAATGTTCTCAAGGGGGAGATATTATAAGACCCCACAAAATTCTTAGCTTAATTCATTCTTTTAAGCTTGTTAAGGGAGTCCCAGACTTAAAAAATTCAAGCTAAGTATTCATACTTAGTGCTATTTTAGCATTCCAAAGTTGACAATCTTATTTGGTGACCATTACATCCATTAAATGTTGATATTTAAGTTAATTCATGATCAGGAATGTCAATAGGTGTTTCTAAAAGAGCTTTGGATTTTCAGACCTTGTTTATATCATGTTCGAATGACCAAAATAGTGAGCATCATCCATCACATCAGCAGATAATTTTTCCCTCAACTCAGTGTAATTTCTAGTGAATTGACGTGGACTCAACGTGGTGCGTTGGCTCTCATATTGATGCTAACGATGCAGCGTGTTGGCCTGCTCGTTGATGATTCAATTTTTTTGTAATAAAAGGCCGCATCCTCAAGGATAATTAAGTCTTTTCCCATGCCTTCATCCCCCATAACATGAAATTTATCCCACTTTCAGCAAAATGTAATCATTCTTTCACAAATTTCTCAAGAACAAAAGCCTTAGGTGAATTAAATTCAAACTCAAAGCTCAAAATTCCATCGTAAATTTTCCAAAATTCACCAACTAAGGTATGTAAAGTGTTCATCCAAGGGTTCCATCCACCCTTGGATTCCAAGAAACTCTTTTAAAGTTCATGTAGAGTGATTTAATTATTTTCATGATTTGAATTAAAGTGTACTCATGATTTATTGCAAGATTTATGTAGATTTAATTGATATGTGTGCTTTATCATGTGAATCCATGTCGAAACTCTTGAAATTATGTAATTGAAATTGAATCATGATGCCTACATGTTGTGTTAGTTTTAGGTGCATATATTGTGTGCCACAAGTGTTTGATGAATTGTCCATGTGAGTTGAATAGTAAAATTATATCATGTTAGCATGTATGCAAGTTATGTCATGCAAGTGTTTGCTTGAATGCCCAAATGAATGAATGATGACTAATTAGTTAATTACCATGTCACAAAATTATGCCACGTCTTTTAAGTTTATGCTATCGAGTCCGGGGATATTTAATATCTGACAACTTAGCTGCTTGTCTAGATCTATGGTCATTCACAGAGTAGAATTAGTCATGTCTTGATCAGTAGAATTCAGCTAGTTACAAAATTTAGGAAAAACTCAATGAACTTAGAATCAATCCAGCTCAGTTAAGTAAAATCAATTCAGTTAAGTTATACAGTATGATCAGTAGCAGTTCAGTCTAGCCTAGAACAATTTAGAATTCAGTCCAGCGTCTATTCAGTTGGGTGTAGGATTCAGCATCGAGTGAACCCAAGGATGGGGAGTCACCTGACAGTAGAGGGTGAAATCCTTAGAAGTAGTCCTTGTATGCTAGAATGATGTAGCCAGCGTAGGTTGAGACATCAACCTGCCAGTTGAGGGTTGATGAGGTGATCTACCTACCAGTTGAGGGTACCACCATTCTCATTCAGAGTAACTGCCAGATGAGGGTGAATCAGCATTTGTCCTTATCCATGGCATGATATTGACACCCTTCCTACTGGGGTTACAGGTTGGTCCCCAAATTAGTTAGAGAAAGGGCATGTCAGTAAGATGATTACTTCCTACAGTCTCAGTTTTAGATTCAGTCTTAGTAGAGAACTCAGTTCATTTTCATAGATTTAGGATTGTCATACACAGTCACTCAGCTCAGTATGGGACTCAGTATAGTTCCATAGAATCAAGACTGTTAGATACAGTCATTCAGTTACCAGTAATCCAGTATTTTATGTTATTATGATCTCAGTACGGTTTACACATTCATATATGTATTCTTATTCAGTCATACTCATGATATTCAGTTAGTATTGTTCATGCATATGAACCCATGCATATCATCCCACCTCACTGAGCATTCCAGTACATTCAAAGTACTGACACATGCTTTTCTTTTGTGCTATGATGTCTTATATCATAGGTTCAGACGCAGCAGCTCCTGAGCAACCTTAGCAGTTCAGACTCTCAGCATACAAAGTTAGTGGTAAGTCCTCATAGTTCTAGTACATGATTATTTATTTTAGCGTGCGTTTTATTTCATTTTTAGTAGTCAGAGTTAGTTAGAGACTTGTCCTATCAACTCTACAGTTTAGACAGTTTAGAGGCTTTTCAGACTAGAGTATTTTTAGACAGTTGTTTAGTTTTCAGTATTGATGTTCAATTTTGGTATTGTGATACCATATTCAGTATTATTTACAGTATTAAACATTATGGCCAGCTTTCTGTTTAATTTCTGCATATTTCAGTATTATTGTTATTCAGTTATTACAGCAGGTACCAGTCATGGGTTAACTTGTGGTCCTTTGAGATTATGAGCATCGTGTAGCGTCCAGGGTAAAAAATCGAGGCGTTACAACATACCATGAATTTGAGGGCCTTGAATCTTCCAATATTTATCTCTTTCTGAATATTTAATTTTGTTATTTCCAATAAAATAGTTTGAACTTCAATTTTTGGTTGTTCATAATTTTGGTTAAACTTTTTATTTTAAGTTCAAAGTTGTACATACAGAGTTACAACTTTATTTGATTGTTCATATGTTTGTTTGAACATGTGTTTGAAGTTATTGTTGAAGAATACAGATTTTTACCAAACCCAAAAAACAACAATCTTATGAAAATTATAGAAAAAATGTTTATATTTTGTGCTTGTTTGGTGGACAAAAAAATCACCATTTACAGATTAAGTACTTTTGTAATCTATATTGAGACTGATTCTATGGAGACTAAGTCTAGTGATAATCTACTCCCTTGGTTGGAAGAATAAAAAAACTTCACCGAGAAATCAATGTGGAAATTAGGTTCGAAGAAGATAAGAACTATATTGATTCATTGAACTCTCTATATTGGTTTCTTGAGTTTAAAACTTGTGGGGTTTCACCCTGTTTGAATTTGATTCTAATTTGAGTCATAAAAAATTCATTGCATTTTAAAGTTCATTCGATTGATGATTTGTAGATATAAAAACTTCATCGTTGTCAAGAAACAAGTTTGTTTAAGATTAATATTTTTATTATTAGTATTGTGAAATATTAAATGGTAAAACAAAGATTAACAGAAAAATGACAAATGAAAAAAATAATAAATTAATTCGATTGTGAATGGTGTTGTTCTAACGACAGCCAATATTGTGTCATTAAGTCATTCAGATATTTCTCCAATAATGGAAACAATAGAGAAAGTGAAAAATATTGAGAACTTCAAAGAATAACAACAAATGATGTCATTTTGGTTAACCAAACTTGTAATGTAAATGTTCACAAATAGAGATCTTAATTTTTTAAAATAATGATTGAAAATCAATTGTCTAGTTTGGATCTTATGAGTCATCTCAAGATAGAAGAAGGTAATGAGTTGAATGAGAAATCATCAATGATGGTTGCAAATCACGTTATGGATGATGCTCTAAATAATAAGCAAAGAAAGAAATCTTTTGGACAAGAGAAAAAGAAAACTAAGAAAATATTCAAAAAAAGTGCTACAACTGTAGTAATGTTGGTCAAAAAGATCTACGTAGTCAATTTGAATAAGAAAAAGAAAAGAAATTAGATAAACATATTGGAAGCAATTGAAAATATTGAAAGTATGTATGCGATGATCACTAAATGCAATCTAGTCAGAAATTCAAATGAATTATGGTTTGATTTAGGAGCTACTAGACATGTTTGTGCGGACAAAGAAGCTTTTACTACCTATAATACCACTAGTCTCAAAGAAGTGATCTTCATGAAAAATAATGCAACAATAAAGGCTGAAAAAAGTGACAAGATATTCTTAAAATAACTTATGACAAGGTGTTGACTCTCACAACGTTCTCTATGTCCTACTATTAGGAAGAACTTAGTGTCGACAATACTTCTCATTAAAAATAGGTTTAAGTGTGTGTTTGTTTCAGAGAAAATTGTAATAACAAACAAACAAATGTATGCAAGAAAGGGCTACCTCAATGAGGGCCTTTTCAATTTTAATGTAATGGTTGTTGAAATGAAGAAAGCTGAGACTTCTTCTTAATTGCTTGAGTCAAATGATTTATGGCATGGTTGTTAAGGAGATATCAACTAAAAAAATTTTGTGAAAATTGATTTGTTTGAAAGTGTTGTCTGACTTTGATTGCAATAAATTAAAGTGTCAAATATGTGTGGAATCATCCATATAAGTTTGTTGTAAGGAATTACAATCCCTTAGACATAATGCACACCAAAATTTGTGATATGAAGTCAACATTATCACGTGGTGTGAAAAATTACTTCATAACTTTTAGTGACAACTACACTAGATATTGCTATGTTTATTTGCTAAATGGTAAGAATGAAGAAATACATGGATTTAGGCAATATAAACCTAAAGCTAAAATTGAGTTGGATAAAAATATCAAAACGATAAGAAGTGATACAGGTGGAGAGATTGAATCTCCTTTTTATGAGGATATGTTTGAAAAATAAAATAGTCCATCAAACTACTGGCCCATATTCACCACAGTCAAATGAGATTGTGAAAATAAAAAATCAAATGTTGAAGAAAATGATGAATGTCTTACTCATAAGTTCAAATTTATTGCAAAACTTGTGGGTAGAAGCTATCCTTACAACTGATTGAATATCAATAATGACCTATAGCAAGACACAATATATTCCATATAATAAATGGAAAAGAAGGAAACTCAATTGAAATATTTTAAAGTATAGGGGTGTCTAATGAAAGTCCAAGTTCCTATATTTAAAAGGGAGAAAATTGGATCAAAGACCGTGGACTATGTTTTCATTGAATATGCTACAAATAGTAAAGAGGGTCTATTTTCTGTTCATTTATTCAAACATCTAGATATCCATGATAATACGATAATTGAATTAGATAATGCTAAGTTTTTTGAACACATTTATCTTATAAGATTGGACATGAGCTATCTAGTAAAGTTTCTAAACAACTTAGGAATGAACCAAGGAAGAATGTACTTAATAAAGAGAATCCAAGGAGTAATAAGCGATCAAAAATGTCAACTTCCTTCGGATCAGATTTTGAATCATTTTTATTGCAATTGATCCTAAAATATTTAGAGAAGTGATGTCATTTATGGACTTATCTTTTTAGAAAGAGGTAGTCAATAGTGAGATTGATTCAATCTTGAGCAATCATACTTGGGAGTTGGTTGATCTTCTTCTAGAAAATAACTTTTATGTTTTAAATGGATATTCAAAAGTAAAAGAAAAATTGGTGGTACTATTGACACATACAAGGCAAGACTTGTTGTGAAAGGCTTTAGACAAAAAAAGTCTTAATTATTTTTTCACATACTCTCCACTAACAAGAATAATGTCAATTCGGATGTTGGTTGCATTAGTTGTGGTATATGGTCTCAAAGTCCATCAAATGGATATAAGAAAACCTTTTTAAGTGGATAATTAAAAGAAGAAATTTAAATGGAATGACTGGAGGGTTTTGTGGTTCCTAATAAGGAAAGTAAAGTGTGTAAACTTGTTAAGTCACTATAGATAAATTTGGAAAATGAATTTAAGATAAATGAGTATAATAAATATGTTTCCATCAAAGACACTCTAAATAATATAATTATTATATGTGGAAGACATTTTGATCATCAGTAGAGACATTTCTGATATAAATGCTACAAAGCGAATGCTTGAGTTCAAGTTTGATATGAAAGACCTTGAATTTGCTAATGTGATCTTATGAATAAGAATTAATAGAAATCCACAAGGATTGACATTGTCATAGTCTCATTACATTGAAAAGGTATTTGACAAGTTTAGGTATTTGGACGTCAATATTATTAAAATAATTAGATGTGAGCTTTTTACTTTGAACAAATAAAGGTGAAAGTGACTCACAATTAGAGTATGCAATAGTGTTGGGAAGTTTGATGTACATCATGGATTGTTCACGACTAGACATAGCATGTTCTATTATGAAATTGAGACAGTACACGAGTAATCCTAATCAAACTCATTAGATGGCAATGAAAAGAGTTTTAGGATATTTAAAATATATTCAAGACTATTCTTTGCATTATAACAAATATCCTACAGGAATTAAAGAATATAGTGATACAAATTAGTTCATCATATCAAATAAAGTAAAATTAATGAGTGGATATGTATTACCCTAGGTAGAGAAGCAATCTCTTAAATTCACTCAAACAAAAACATATTTCCCACTCTACAATGTAATCTGAAATTATCCCATTAGATAAAGCTGGTGAAGAAGTTGAATAGCTTCATAATTTTTTGAAAGATATTCCTTTAGCACTAAACCTTTGGCACCCATATGCTTACACTATGATATTTAGGCTATAATAGGTAGGGAAAGGACCATGATGCATAATGGTAAATCTTGTCATATAAGATAGAGACATAATATAATTAGAAAACTACTCTCTAGTGAAATTATTATGATTAACTATGTTAGATCAAAGTATAATATGTCAGATCTACTTATGAAGGGTCTTACTAGAGAGGGAGTTGAGAGATCATCAAAGGAAATGTATTTACTACCTAAGACAAGTCATTATATTGATAACTCTACCTAGTAGATTAGAGATTACAAGATTTAAGTTCAATGAAATCAAACAAAATTATGACTGACGGTTTAACATTGTTAATATACTCAACTCATTCTCATGATGAAGACAATGTTCTGAAAACAAGGATAAGGCTTACGATTTGAATCTTTTTAATAGTTTTGAAATTTGAATGTGTGATCAAATAGTTTGATCTATAGGATTAAACATTTAGAAATCACCTATGTGTGGGTGAAATACACGCCGCTTCTAGGAGAATGATATTAAAGGCCTATTCTCTAAGATCTCATGAAATCAGGAAGTGTACATGACTGAAATGAATAAAATCGTGAGAATCATAGATGATAAAAGGATAGTTGTATGACTTGTGTTATCTAGGTGTACATTAAAGTTCAACCATTTAAAAATATTGCATCTAACTATTTACCAAGTGCACGCGATGCAAGTTCACTATGAAAAGTTGAAAGAAAAACCTACTTATCTAAATGCAATTAGTTTTTGCTTGTACATCATACACCTGTATATATATTTTTTGATGAAATAATCATTTTCCGTTCATGTGGGAGATTGTTAGCTTTTAAAGAGTCGGGAATCGAATTTGAATAGGTGTTTTTTTTAAAAGACACCAAGAAAAATGATGCAATTTGAATAGTCAGTTTTTAACTTTGGATGGTTATGACCTTTCTAATAGGTTGTGACTTTTCTGAATATATATATATATATATATGTATATATATATATATATATATATATATATGTGTGTGTGTGTGTGTGTGTGTGTGTGTGCACCTTTATGAAAAGGTGCAACTTTCTGAACCATTGTTTCACTTCATGAAGTAACACCTTGTTGGCTATAAATACTTGATTTTTTCCTCCGGTACATGCATAAAATTTTAAAATAAAAACACTTCTCTTTCTTGAAAAATCTTCTAGTATGATTTGCTATAGTTTGACAAAATTTGATGCACTGCTATTCAATTGAAGTGATTCATTTTATGCTGGGAGAATATATTCCATAATATCAGTTACTTGAATCTTTCAATCTTCATTTCTTTCTAAAAATTTTATTTTACTATTTTCAATAAAATAATTTGAACTTTAATTTTTGGTTACGTTGTTCATAATTTGGGTTGAACTTATTTTTAAAAGTTCAAAGTTGTTACAGAGTTACAACTTTATTTAATTATTCATATATTAGTTTGAACATGTGTATGATGTTATTGTAGAAAAATACAGACTTTATTAAACTCAAAAAATAACACTATTATTTTATATGATCGTGTACACAGTTTTTTATTGGTTTAATTTGTGTTTTTGTTAATAATTAAAATGTAAATACAAGAATGGGCCAATTCATCCTAAAATCAAACACAAAATGTAAAAAGATCGGGTAATTCCAATCCAAAACTTGGCCCATGTAATACACATAAAAATTAGTGTAGGGTTTTCTAAATGAGCTAGGATCAGCTCACTACAGTACTCCCCACCTCTTTCGTATCTTCTCCCTTTACCATGGTTTTCTTATTCAATCTCCTGCTCAAACTTCTTCTTCTTTGGGTGGTGAATGCAGTTCCTTAGTGTAGCTATGTTGAATATATCTCTAGCTTCAAGAGTAAGTTGCTTTCTTCCCTTCTGCATCTTGTGACTAATTTTGTGCTTTCTTAACACCCTCTTTCTATAAATATCAACTAAGATCTCTGGTACTAAGGTTTATGACAAGCTTTTTGGTGTACAAAAATAGGGTCTAGTCCACTTAGGCCTTGTCATCATTCCTAGTAAGATTTTTTTATCTTTCCTACTAAGATTATAAGGAAATCTGAATACTAACATCCCATTTGAACTAGCTCTAGAAGGGAGGGAGAGAAAGAGATGCTCGGACCAACTGGAGATTTTATGATGCCAAAGCTGCATATGTTAAACATTTGACCATAGAACCCTGTCCTACTGAAAGGCCGTTTCGATGGTTAGTTACTTAGGATAAGTAGCATTTCTTTTTTTTACTCTCCATATTATATAGAAGAATGTGAAAAACTGTACTAGCCTATGCAATATGTAGAATGATGTGTAATTTCTAGCCTTAGATAAGATGTTTGATACTTATCACTGTTTAATATCCTTCTAGTCGTGCTAGATAGTTGTTGAAATATTGTATGTGTGAACTGATTTTGCTCCACTACCATATTAGCTAGGTAGTCTGCTAGCTGGTTTCCCTCTCTGTATGTATGAAGTATCTTTACTAGATTGCTTTTAATTAATCTCCATGTTTTCATTCTTATATCCTCTATCTTCCATGGTATTTTCCACTCCTTGCTAAGAATCTGCTTCATTGTTAGTGAATCAGTCTGTATAATCACTCTACTTTGTCCTGATATGCTGCAATATTTAGCTGTATTCCAAATAGCAATTGCTTCTGCTTCTATACTGGTTACATTATCAATAGTTGCTCCTGCTGCATACAATTGATCACCTTTTTCATCTCTTAGGCAAAATGCCCAAAAACTTCTCCCTTGATTACCTTTGAAACACCATATGTATTATGTTTATCCATCTTTGCTTTGGGAGCTCCCACAATACACATAGAGCCTTGATTCTAGGTTTTAATTTACTAAATTGTTGCATAATGCCTGGCCAATATCCCCTGAAGTCTAGTACAGGTTTTCTTACCTTAAGTAACATCCTCAAATGCCTTGTAACATTCATAATCACCCTACGTATTGATACCCCTTTTCTTTCATGCTTCAATGCATTCCTCCTTCTCCATAGTTCCCATATTATCATAGCTGGCATTGCTCTATAATAAAATTTCTCCCTTGGCTTCACATATGAATTCCACCATGCATATATTACATTTCTCAAACTCATTCCCTATATTCTAATACCTACAAAAGAAGAAAAATAGGACCAAGTCCTGTTAGCAAAATCTGATCCTAGTAGCACATGAGTCACAATCTCCTGTGTTGGATTTTGACAACACCGACACATAGAAAGACCCTTCACTCCCCATCTCCTAATAGTATCATCAACTAAAATCCTCTCTTTCCATATTCTCCATGTGAAGAAACTTATTTTATAAGGCATTCCTTTTATCCACACCTTCTTGTATAACTCATTAGGATTCTCTCTATACCTAACATAGTGCCATGCTGATTTGACACTAAAAGTCCCCCTTGTATATAAAGTCC
The DNA here is from genome assembly GCF_002878395.1 of Capsicum annuum. NCBI lineage: Eukaryota > Viridiplantae > Streptophyta > Magnoliopsida > Solanales > Solanaceae > Capsicum > Capsicum annuum. Next base: position 70,742,008 of record NC_061119.1, on the reverse strand, counting down.
ATACTGCCTTGTCCTACTACATTTCATTTTGAGGAATATTTATATTTTGCATTATATGATCCACCATTTTCTCTGGCACCACTTCTTGAAGTTTCAGTATATCCCAAAGTTCTTCCTTAATTAAGTCTTTGACTCTCTGAAAATCATTATCCCATTCCCTGCTACCCTCTACAATGGAATATAAATCACCTAATCCTGTCTAGTTGTCATACCAAATATGTGAATTCCCTTTTTTATTTACCATAAAATCAAATAATCTATTAGATCCCTTGCCTGTAGTATCTTTTTCCAAACTTGGGTTCCCCTTCCTGATTTCCACATAACTTCTATAGGGTGTAATTTGCTGCAGTATTTATTCATCATATACTCACTCCATATAGACCTCTTAGTTCTAAAGTTCCACCAAAGCTTATAGAATATTGTTGTTGATACATCTTGAAGACTCCTAAATATAATACCACCTTCCTCTTCTGATACACACATATTAGACCAAGCCACCTAATGTCTGCCTTTTCCTTCCTTATTGCTACTAAAAGAAATTTTAGCAAAACATTTCTCAATAGCATTTATTACATTCTTAGGTCTATTCATGACTGACAAGTAGTGTATTAGAAAACTTTGGAACAGATGTTGAATTAGTACAACCCTTCCTCCAAATAACAATAACTTTTCTTTCCAAGATTTTAATTTGCAGCTAATTCTATTTATGATCAATTGAAAATATTGCTTCTTCTTTCTCTTATAGAAGATTGGACATCCAATATAGTTAAAGGGAATTCTTTCCTATGTATACTTGTAGCTACTTTTGCCAAAACAACTACATCATTAGACACTTTCTCATAAAAATACAAACCACTCTTCTCTTTGTTAATTCTTTGCCCTGACACCATCTCATATTTCTCCAAAGTATTTGTCAATAGTTGCAAAGTCCCTACTTCTTCTTTACACATGATAATCATATCATCTGCAAAGGCAAGATGGTTTATCTTAGGACTTCCTCTTGGCATACCAAATAATTTAAAATTTTTCTATTTTAGTAATTCCTTCAAACTTCTTGACAATACCTCTGCAGCAATAATAAACAAAGTAGGAGATAGAGGACCCCTTTGCTTCATCCCTCTGGAAGATTTAAAGAAACCCTTAGGTTGTCCATTAATCAATAAAGAATACCAATTACTTGCCAGAAGCCTGTACACCATATCTATCAGCTATTCACAAAACCTAATATTTCTGAGTACTTTTGTCAGAAAAAGTCATTCCACCCTATCATAAGCCTTAATCATATCCAGTTTCAAGACCATACTTGGTGGTTTCCCTCTTTTCCTGATTTCACAAACTATTTCCTATACTACCAAAATATTTTCAGCTATGCTTCTTCCATGAACAAACCCAGCTTGCTCCTCAGATACTATATCTAGTAAAATACACTTAAGTCTTTCATGAATAATCCCAGAGAATATCTTATTCACAAAATTACGTAGTGATATTGGTCTTAAGTCTGAGAAACTACTATCATTTAGTTTTTTAGGTAGCTGTAATACCCCGTACTTTTGCTTAGCTTAAAATCATTCCAAAAATATTAAAGACTTGTTTCATAGATGAATCCACTTTTATAAATATAGTATTTTCAAGATTTTCACTTTTTATCATGTGGAAAATTGAATAAGATTTTGATCGATACCAAATTCGCCCAAATTCGACACCCGAGCAAAGAGTTAGAGCCTTTTTAGTAAGGCAGTGTGCCACTCGAGCCATCAACGCATCGTGGAGTAGGACAAAATGGTAATCGTCAAAATGCAGTAAGCCTCCATGATTATGAAACATCGTGCAAGGGCTCAAATTTAGAATTATCCTTTTTCCAATATCTTAGTGCTATGTCTTTGCATCGCGTCAAACTTCTAGGTCGCAAAAAAAGTGGTAATGTGATAGCCCCGCGTTGCGCCACCATGCAGATTCCCAATTGTCCAGTTCCAGTGACTTAGTGTGATAGTGGCGTGTCGTGCTAAGGATGAAAACTGAAAAATTTTCACAGAATTAAAATACGCATCAAAGGGTTAAAAGGGTTAATTTTTCACCCCTATATATACCTAATAACATATGATTTAGCCATAATTTACCCAAAATATTTTGTTTCTCTCAAGATTCTCTCAAGAACAAGATAGGGTTTTCAATTGGGGATTCAAATCCAAGACTCAAATTTAAGAATCTCTCCATCAATCTTCGTAGAATAAAGAACTAAGGTATGCATAGTGTTCATTCATAGATTCCTTTCATCCATGAAGCCCAAGAATCAAGTTTTAAATATTGTATTATGAATATTTGTTGTGGGTTGATTATGTTCATGCAATTATAGTTGTATGATTCTCAAGTTGGAATCTTTATGTGTTGTTCATGAACCTATGATAGTATGTGGTCTGAAACATGTGAAATTGAGTTGAAATATGGAGTTTTGTTGTATTAATTTAATGGTCATGCCTATGCCCTAAGTCATGCATCCTAGGTGTTTGATAAAATGCCAAAGAGAATAGAAATTATGTATAATAGCTTAATTGTGACCCAAGTGATAAGTGTATGCTTTACCCTATGACTAAGAATGACTTCCATGATATTGTGTGCATTATGAATGACTAACGGAATGTCCGTAAGATTAGATTAATGAATGTATTACATGTTTATATGCAATTCCATTCACGTACAAGACTATGATAACCATGTACTTCATGAAATCTCAAATTAATGTATTATGAATTGTTGATATTGGTCATATGTTTAAGAAGTGTCACGTCCTGTCAGTTTCATGCTATCGAGTCCTGGGGATACTTGTACCCGACAATTTAGCTGCATGCCTAGAGTCAGTGTCATGTTTTCACGATACTCTCAGTCAAGCTATGATCCTTAGAATTCAGTCAGCCTTATGACTCAGGAAAACTCAGTAATCTTAGTGACCTCAGTGGTATTAGTAACATCGGTAATCAGTGAACTCAGTTTATCTCTGCTAAACAATTCCATTAGTATCAGTTCAGTACTTATTAAGTTAGGAGTAGGATTCAATATTGAGTGAACCCAAGGATGGGGACTCACTTGTTATTCAGTGGAGGGTGTGATCCTTAGAAGCAATCCTTGTGTTGTAAAACTACGTAACCAGCGTAGGTTGAGATTCACCCTACACGTTTAGGGATTTATAATCTCATTTGAGTTTCCTACTAGGAGAGGTTGACGGAAGAGCTCCTTGTCAGAGAGGGTATACTCATAGCTTGTCTTTACTTGTGGAACGGTATTGACACCCTTCTAGCTGGAGTTATAGGTTAGACACCACCAGTTTATTTTTGGGTCATGTCGGTTAGATGATTACCTCCCACAGTATCAGTTTCAAATGCAGTTTTAGTAATAGAACTCAGTTTAGTTCTACAAAAATCTAGGACTATCAGATACAGTCAAATTAGCACAGTGTGGAGCCCAGTTAGTTCCATTAGTATCAGGACTGTCAAATATAGTCTCTCATGTTATCAGTACTCAGACTCAGTAATCATGTTATCATGAACTTAGTTAATAGTATATTAATTATACAAAACCCATGTTATTAGTATTCAGTTTCAGGATTGTCAGAAACAGTCAATCAGACCAGTTCTTCATAATCAGAACTATCAGAAATAGTCATCCTTTTATCAGTAATATGACATCAGTTCGTTATTACTCAATAGACTCAATTATTCAGTATCCCAGTATCAGTACTCAGATATCAGTAAATTCATGTTATCAGAATTCATGAGTCAGCGTTATCACGATCTCAGTTATAGTTACATATTCATATATGTATTCTCACGTTATGTTATATAGTCAGTTATTATTGTTCATGCATATGAACCCTTTTATTTAGCCTAACTCACTTATATACTAGTACATTCAACGTGCTAACGCATTTGCGCTATGGTGTTTTATACCATAGGTTTAGAAACACGAGCTCCCAAACATCCTTAGTAGATCACACATTCAGAAGCCAAACTAGCAGTGAGTCCTCATCATTCCAGGATAGCATGATTATTTTATTACTTTATTATTTTAGTAGTTCGAAGTTAGTTTGGGACATGTCCCATCAACTCCACAATTTTTAAACAGTTTAGAGGCTTTCAGACTATAACATGTTTCAGATAGTTTATCTTAGTTTAGGGTATTGCCATACCCCATTATAGACATTGTATTATATTCAGTATCAGTTCAGTTTTAAACCTTATGGCCTTACAACTTATATTTTGCATATTTATAATGTATTATTCAATGATCAGTTATAGATATCAGTCATGGGTTAGCTTGTGATCCTTCGAGCTCATGAGCACCGTGAGCATTCCGGGTACCATATTCAGGGTGTTACAGCAGCAGAACCACATTTATGTGTGTAACGAACCTTGGAAGTTCATATCCACTGAAAAATGCTTTAACCATTTAGTGTAGATCAACTGTTATTATTTCCCAAGCATACTGAAAAAAAAACACTAGTTATACCATCTGGACCTCCAGCACTATTTCAATTCAGCCCCGTCACCGCATACTTGACTTTCTCTAATGTTGGAACCCTTATAATACCATTATTTTGCTCATCTATTACAACAATAGGTAGAAATCCAATATGGAAAAATCATGACTATCCTCTTATTTTGAAACTGATTCTGATAAAATAATACTGCAGCTTCAGTAATATCTTCCTTCTGATCTAACCATTTTCCCTTCTCGTTCTACATTCTGTTGATTCTTAGTCTTGATCTTTCGCTCTTTACAATAGCATGAAAGAACTTTATGTTCTTCTCTCCATCTTTGAACCATTGACATCCAACTTTTTACTTCCAGTATTCTTTCTCTCTTTTCAATTGAACTGTCAGCTCAGCCCGTGTCTTAAATAATGATGATCTATTCTCTCCTTATGGATTCTCTTCAAAATGCTTCTCCCTTATCTTGATAACTACCTCTAGAGTAGCTATCTCTTGGAAAATGTTCCCAAAAGATTGTTTTCTCCACTTAGTCAATGCATCCTTAGTTCTTTTTAGTTTCTGATGAAAAATAATATATGGACTACCATAATCTTCCACTTTCCAATTTTACTTAATAACCTCCATACAAGATTCTTCTTTAAGCCAGAAATTAAAGAATCTAAATGGTTTGATCAATTGCTCTTGAATAGTATTGCAATAAAGTAACATGGGAGCATGATCATAACCACTCCTAGGTAAATTTTCCACCTCTAATATTGGAAAAGGTTCATGTATATTTTCATTCACTAATACTCTATCCAATCTTTTGAAAATACATTCTTCTTCCACTTTTCCATTCCACCATGTAAACTTATTGCCCTTAATATCAACTTCATCTAGATTACAGTTGCTTATGCAAAGATTGAAGTCTTCTGTTTCCTCACAAGTCACTGGTAAGCCTCCCAGTTTCTCTTCTACATATCTTATTACATTAAAATAACCTCCTATAATCCGTGGTTCATTTATATTACAACTCAGATTTTCCAAAGAGTTCCAAAGTATACCCTTCTCCCATTGATTACATCTGGCTTAAATAAAGTAACCATCACCTCCATCCTACATGTTGATTCTCTAATCTTAGTGTGAGTTTGTAACACCCCAAAAACCCATCACAAGATGTCACACGGTGCTTAAGGTCACACGTGGCCTCAAGCTAACCCTCTGAGCCCGTCATCACTTTCAGAACTCACTGTAACGCAAATCATGCTAAGATAAAGAGGAATAAGCATATCATGACCATGCTTAGATACAAAATGATACTGTCCTTTACAACTAAAATACTGAGATCCTGTACATACTAGCACATTAATCTGACAAAGCCTCTACTATATAAGACTGAGGAGCCATTGGGATAGATCCCTAACTAACTCGTACTAAACTAAAAATAGATCCCCAACTGACTCATACTAAACTAAAAATAAAAGACCATTTATAAGCAAGACAAAATAAGACATACAGGTCCTCGAACCATGAGGACTCACCAACTGCAGAGATGTAGAAGAAGGTACTCGAAGATCACTGTCGCTGCTGAGACTGAGCACCTGAACCTATATCATAATGAAATATAGAATACAAAAGAGTATGAGAGTCAGTACTTGGGAATGTACCGAGTATGCAAGGGTGGATACAACATTTGAATAATATCATAAATGTATGCTGACCATAGTAATTTTCTTCGCTTGAATTATCTAAAACATTTTTCTCATAAATCATCAGTAGTAATACATGTTTCAAAAATCTCGTAAATCATTTATATCAACTCAAACTCTTTAACTCATGACTTAGAGTGACTCGGTAACTCAAGAGACTTAAATCATTATGGACGTGGGAGTTTCTTATAACCAATATAACTAAACCATGTGAGCCGCATGGAGTCCAACGTTTTACCCTTCTAAGAAGAGAACCCCACATTGGCCGAGGTATTGTACTCTTTCCAAGGAGTACAACCTCAATAACATCTTCACAATCTCATACTCAGCCTTTGGCCCACAATTATCAACATTAGTCCTACGGTGGCATGTAGTTTTGCGAAATACCAAATTTCTCGCTCGGTGCTAAATACTCCTCCTAGACTCAGCTCAGAACGTGTTAGGAAATCTACCTCAATCAATATCAACTCATGGTTATATTATAAAGACAAAAACAAAAATATATATATCTCATCTGAAAATCATAAACATCTTATGGATTCCTAACTCGACTCAACTCAATACAAACTTTCTCAGTATCAAGTACATTTGTTTATCAAATCATTTCAAATATCAAAAACTTTATGGAAACATCATAATACTCATTCTTTCCTCTCAATTTCACATATCAATATACATTCAACAGTCGAATTTCTCATGGAAAGGCATAACTCATGACACTTTTCTCAAAATATCCAAAAATCATCAATTCGTAATAAAAATATTCAACTCATAGAACTTGACTTAAATTTCTTAGAAATCATCAATACATAATGATAATATACGGCTCATGGAATAAATTCTCAATTTAAGAAACATGATGGTGAAATAATCATAAATATCAAACTTATTCAACTCAAATCGCATAAATAATAATTAAAGAAATTTAGGTGTAAACCCATTTGCAAAATCATGTAAATCAGTAGTAGAAATTAAACCTTTAGGCACAAGAATGAAAGGAGTGTTCTTGGTCAAACCCCACATACCTTGGATTTTGATTTTGAAGATGTAGAAACTTGTTTGGAACTTCTTCTTAACTCTTTTGAGCCAAGATCCTTGATGCCTTTGACTTGCGGAACTCATTTTTTGAATCACTTTGAATCACTATGAAGGATTCTTGAATTTATTTGGAAGAAGATTGGATTTTGGATCTTGGAAGAAATCCTAGGTTTCTAGATATTTCTTAGAAGATTAGAGAGAAAAGAGAGAAAAATGATCTTCTCTTCTATACATAGATATATATAGAGAGAGAGAGCTTAAAAGGAGAGAAAATAACCAAAATGCCCTTTTGAAAAGAGTTGTAAATTGCTGATCGGGGCCTGTGACGGTCGACCTAACAGTCCATCAAATGGACTGACGGTCCACCAAGTCGTCCATCACTCAAACACCAAAACTGGAATGTTCTGCCTCGACGTGATGGCTGACCTGACGGTCCATTAGAAAAGTAATGGTCCACCAAGTCGTCCATTACCTGAGGGCCAGAAATGAGACATTCTGTCTCGTTCTGACGGATACCTTGACGGTTCATTAACTTTGTGATGGTTCACCACTTTAACCATCTCACAACATCCCAAAAAAAGAGTTACTGCCTTGTCTTGATAAGATACTTGATGGTCCACCAAGGACCTGACGGTCCACCAGGTTGACCGTCAAATCAGGGCTTTCTGATACCATTTAGTAACACAGCTATAGCTCCTTCGTCCGATGTCAAATTTTAATTAAATTAGTATCGATGGAAATCTTATTCAATGCTCTACATGGAAAAAAGTGGAAATTAGAGAAATAAAACATGGTTTAAACATTAATCACTTTGGAAGTCATACATATCCATTCAAAAAGACTGATTTAGGCTTAAGGAATGATCAGGGTATTATAGAGTTGCTGCTCCTCATTACTAACTATGGTATAATCCATAGTTAATTTTATGAAAGCCCATATCTTCCCAGACACATTGAATATTGCATGCTTCATCCCCAATCATTTTTTATATAACGTAATATTTTGTCCCACCTGAGATGGCTCTAATAGACTAATGGAACTAAAGTGAAACCTTTTGTGTATTTTTATTAATTTTGTAAATGCCTTCTAAGTGTTAGCAATCCTTATTCCAAATTAAAGCATTCATTTTAAGACTAATCTGTTGTTTGACTCCTTTTCTTTCATTGTACTATTATTAGTTTCTTTACTTTTCTTGATCCTTTTACCATGCTTCTTTTTCAGCGACTTAGCCTGATTAGGAGATAAATCTCCTGTCTGAACTGCCTCCTCAACATTATCTATTAAGTCCTCCTTATCAATATCTTCTTTTTTGCTATTAACAACTTCTATTATGTTACTTACCTCCATGGCAAGAGGTAGAATATTCTTCAGATTATACTCCTGAGGATTATTGTTTTGTACCAAAATCAACTCCCGTAACTCAGTCTGACTCTCTTTTTCTGCTATAATTTTATTAGAGTCTTTAGCTTTATCATCTAATTTTTGCATCTCAGCACTATCTATTTTCTGACTCTTTTCTCCTCCTTCTGTGTCTGGTTATTTTTGTTGTTGATTTTTAGCCTTTTCCTCAACCTTCTCATTGGTACCAGGATATATTACTACAACATCTGTTTTCCCAAAACTTTTGTTTACCTAATCCTTGGCACTTTCCTGCTCTTTTGCATTGGTGTCCACTATTTCTTCCTCCACCTTGTCTTGCTGATTCTAACCATCAAAAGGATTTGATTTTTCTATAACCTCCTCTAAATTCTTCATCTCTCCTAAAATATACCCATATTGGTTCTTTCTATGCCTACTTTTTCTTGTCTTCTATGATTGTTCTCCTTCTCTGATTCTTTATTCCCTTCTACATTGTGTTTTCCTTGCATGCCTTCTTTAGTACTCTGCTGAGATTTATTTTCCTGCTTCTTCTTTTTGAATAACTCAGGATGAATATCCCAGCATAATTCCTTATCATGTCCTTGTAAACAACATTCTTTACAATACTTTGGTTTATGGTCATACTGTATTTTGACCCAATTGGATTTTATATTCCCTGTAACATCATCTTCTTCATTAATTTTAATTCTGTGTGGTATCTTAGCAACTAAATCAACCTCAATCTTCATCCTTGCACAACTTGGCCTCGTATGATTCCTTGTGGCCATATCCACGACTAGTGGTTTGCCTACTGCTGAGGCAATAGAAAATATTGCTTCTTTAGCACAGAAGTTTAGAGGAAGATCTGGGAATGATATCCACGCTAATCCAACTGTAGTTTCAACATCCGGTTCAAACTATGGGTCCCATTTGAGGGTTCTTATTTTCCAATATCTGTCTCTTGATTTAATAAAATATCCAGGAGTAGATAATAGTTGAACATAGTATTCCAATTGATTAAAATGAATAAAGATATGTCTTGTATCTAAAAATCCTATTGTAAAGTCTCCGATCCCTTGATTGTAAATTGTTTGGGTATTAACTTTCGAAGCTCATTAACATCAGGCCCTCCATAAGAGAACTTACCAATAATTACATGTAGTAAGTATTCATGAACTATTAAACTCTTCACCTCAGATGACTTTCATGTAATTGATGGTTCTCCACGCTGCATGATTATTGGTTTTGGTGGAACTTATATGTATTCATGCTCCAAAGGTTTTGGTTTAAGTACTTCTGCATATCGAGAAACATAAATCTTCTCTACAACCTGCTAAGATGTGTTCTCTGGTGGGCTAGACCCACCGGAAGTGGTAGCCATTAAATAAAAAATGGAATCTACGTAGATAATTATGCATTTACCTTTTTTAGGGTTTTATATATACACGGTGTAATATTAACTAATGAGATACTCTTATATTGTTATGGCTGGTTATTATACACCACAAGTTATAAAGATATAACAAGGGTCCTTTTTAATATTAAGAACAAGAAAAACTATATACCCAGTCACCGCCATGTAAAATGGTTTGAAATAATAATTAGTATATTCTACATTTGTCCCAGCTGTCAAATATAAAAAAAACTTTTTCCCACTCTAGGTAGTATGTGCTGGCTTCATCGAGTTTTAGATCCTAATCCAATATTGACTTTGTTTGCAAAATGCAAAGACATTGTGTGAAAGCAGTAAAGTAGGAGAATCTTTGATCAATTAGGGAAAACTGTACAATTAAGCTTTAATATTGAGGAAATTCTTGCCTTTTGAGACACACTTGGAATATAATTAAAGAGAAAAAGATAATGTAGGACTTTTGCATCATTTTTTAATTTTAACCTTTATAGCTTGCATAAAACTGCGTGACCTATCATTTGGTGAGTTGTTCTTTTAACTTATCGGAATAGTTTTAAAGCCATATGTTCCTTATTGCATGAAGTTCTAGAATGCAAGACTTGCTTTTATATTTTCGTTTGTAGGTGATATATAGTGCAAGTTCCACTTATCCACTGTTAAAATTTTTAATGAATTCCATACTGTTATATATCTAATTGAATGATCTTTTGAATAAAAAATCCTTAATAAGTAATTAAGTCTTGTATATGTCTTCACATCAATCATTGCATCCATAATATTGCCCTATGAGGATTTCAATAGCACTCATGCACGCAACATATACAAGGTTAAGTAAGGAGTAAGTTCCCTGTAGACGCAACCGCACAGAACATGTGTTAGAGATATTTATTGTTTTTATTATTTTTATTGTTTATTTTTCAAATAGAATAGGATTACAACAATATACCGAGTATAATTTCACAAGTAGAGTATGAGGAGGCTAATGGGCATACACACCTTATTTTTACCTTAGGAGATAGAGAAGTAATTTTTGATAGACCTTTGTCTCAAGAAAAAACATAACAAAGTAGTTTCGGAAAATAAATAATTGAAATAAAAAAGTCATGACAAAATACTAAAAATATCATGACAAAATGTTCTGATTAAAAATACAATATGAACAACAAAATAATATCATAATCAAAGTATAAAAAAATAAAAATAACATATAGTAACTGAATTGAAGAATAAGAAACTACTAGAGCAATGTTATGATTACTAGATGAAGGACAGAGGAGACAATGTAATCTGTGTCCTCATAGCCTTCTATCTGATATCATATCTTCAATAAGGTGTCCCAAATATATTGTAGCTAGCTTCCAAATATAGTGTATCCAGATATGATAATTGTATTTGCATGTGATTTAGGGGTTAATTCATTGTTTTGTGTATTTTATTCATTGTTGCACCAATTTATATGTGCATGTGTGGTATATTTGTTTATTATATACTAAGATAGATACATTGTAAAACACTTATATCATTATCTTATGCTATTCTTATTGTTAGAGTTGATGACCCGAAGTTTATTAATTCGGTCCTAAAAAGATTGCGGTGCGATTTATGTTTGAGATTGTTTTGGGGGGTCTATGATGGTAGCGTAGGGAGCGGGACGATAGATTTTTAGGCTTAGAGTTTTATTGTATGCACGTATTATATAATTGCAACTTAGAGGGTTGGTTTTAATATGATGGTTCTCGTGTGTTATTGAGAACTCTGGCTCCTCCTTATATTCCTTTTCGATATAGTAAATTTTTCCTCCTATGTGTGTGGTTTTTCTCGTCAAGGGTTTCCACGTAAATCTCTATGCGTTCATCTTTTTTTTTCTTTTGCTTATCATATTTCTTATTCCTATTTGATTTCATAAAAAACTGGTATCAAAGCGCAGGGTTGTTTTCTCAGGAATAGCAACCATGAAGTATGATATTTCACTATTGGACCACAACACCAGATTTTTATTATGGTAGGTTAAGATGCGGAATGTGCTCACGCAGAGAGATTTGAATGATTCTCTATTAGGGTTTGATAAGATTCCCTCATCATAGACATAAGAGGACAAATGGCAAAAGAATCAAAAGGCTCTACCTCAAATCCACCTTCATTTATCCAATTAGATTCTACAAAATATTTTGAAGAAGACCATTGTCGCTGCGTTGTGGTTGAAACTGAAATTGTTATGTATGACAGAAAGTCTAACTAGTTAGTTGCATCTTAAACAATGACTTTATTCCTATCGCATGTATGGGGGTACATCTTTTGATACAAGTTCAGAAAGTGCTTATTGCATGGATGAATTTCAAATTGACATCAAAAGCGTGAAGTGTTTCAAGAAAGTATGGAAGCTAAGAATCAACATAATAGAAGATTAATCAAGGGCACATTTAAAAAAGGGCATTTATGTCTTTTCATATCTTAGCTTACCCTAGAAATATAAATAGAATATAATGAGCATATTTTGGATTTGACAATATTTTTAGGTTGAACAATCTTTAATGAGTTTATGGGTTTATCCCTTTGTCTCTACGTTAGATCTGTCTTGAATATCTTTTGGTAAGATTATTCATGTATGAGTTCAATTCTCTTCTCCCTTGAAATCAATCATGTAATTGTTTGTTCAAATTAGAGAATTACAAATCTATAGTTGTATCTAATTTACTTCAATTGTGGGATTGTTTCATTCTTTCTTCTCTAACTCTCCTCAATTTCTTGATTATCTCTTGAATATATATATCTTGTACCCTATTTTAAATCAATTGGTATCAGATCAAGGGTAAAGAATTGCTTCTACAATTCCTAATCCTTAGCTTGTACGTTTGAAAATAAAAAAAAAAATAGAAAATCAGAAAAATTAAAAAAAATAGAAAAATCGAATAGAAAATTGGAGAAATTTTCAAGTGGGTGTTGTTTGGTTTTGTTGGAAATAGTTCAAAGTACTTGAATATCAAATTTGAGAGTATTTGAAGTTGATTTTGCCCTATTTTCTCTCATTCTTCAGCTGAAATTTCAGCACTTCCTAAAGTGCAAAAATTTGAGTTTTTGATCTTTCTTGTGAAAATTCTACCCTCATCTTGTGGATCTAAGTTATTTTGATCATCGGTAAACTATATTAGTTTCCAATTTTAGGATTTACGAACTAATTTGAGGTCAATTTCTGGTTTAAAATTAGGCATTTTTCCTTGTGCAAATTTTAGTGAAATTTTGAAGTTTGAGTTGATTTCTTACTTCAAAAACTATTCAGTGATGATTAAAAGTGTCTCATATTGATTGGGTACACTTGATTTGAGTTGGGTCATCTTTTTCCCTAGCTCTAAAATTTTAGTTGGTTAGTTTATGGATAAATTATATTGTATGTCAATTTCTTTAGCTAGATTACATTGAGTATTAGTTCTACTCGTGTTATCTAATTATTTTTGTGTCATATTTTATTTCGTGTCAATTTCTTTCGTTCTTTTCTCTTTTTAGTTCTATTGTGCGTTTAATTCATTCCTTGTCCATTAGTGTGTTTTGTCCTTCTTTATTATTGACATAAACTTCACTTTGAACTGATACTTGAAAGGTTACTCTGAGATTATTTGAGATTGTAGAACCGTGAAGAGACTAAGGAATACCCGTGAGTGGTAAAAGGCTTGAGTGGTGATATCAATTGAGTCTAGTCATAAAAACCTACGGCCTTTGAGTGTATACACGAGTGAAAAGAAAATTGAGTGTCATCACTTGAGTTATACACGTGAGGGAGTGAATTATGAGATCCATTATTTACTAACCACTTTTATTGTCCTAATTATGTCTTATATAGGTTGAAGGAGTTACAATGGATGTTTGGATGTCAATGAAGAAAGGAAAACTTCATCTTACAATTCTACTTCTAGTAAGAGTTGTTGTGATGTTTTTCATGATTATAGTAGTGCTTCTAGAAGAAAAAAAGAGAATGAGCTTAATGAAGGTTTGACTAAATTTGAAGTCATTATGGAGGGGTATGAGAGGTGTTGTGTAATACCCTGTACTTGTACCTAGCTTGAAATCATCTCAAGTATGTTAGAAACTTACTTTTAAAGATGAATCCTCTTTCATGTGAGAAATTGAATTAGCTTTCCAACTATACCAATTTCTTCCAAATTCGGTATCGGGGTAGAAAGTTATGGCCATTTTACAGAAAGCAGTCAAAACTGCCTAAGTGCAATGATGAGGGCCAACGGACCGTCGATCTAGCGATGGACCATCACCTAAACTATCGCAGCGGAGGTAGTGAGACTACCTTCTACCTAAGGGCAACGGCTCAGGGCGACGGAATGTTAAGTTAACGATGGACCGTTGCCCAAGCCATTGCAGTAAAGACAGTGGACCCTTATTCTTCCCAGGTGCGACGGTCAGGACCGATGGACTATTGATCTAGCGATGACCATCTCACCCACGATCGCATAGTTCGTTCAATTATTTTAAAGTCATTTTTAAAAGGGTATATGGGTCCTTTCCATCCATTTTAACCTCTAATTATATCAGATCAAGGCTCATAAGTTCATTATCCATCTACAACATCAATTACGGTATTCTCTCAAAAATAATCCCTAAGAACAAGATCCAAATCATTCTTCGAGAAACAAAGAGATTCCAAGTTCTTCAAGTCCAGGAACTTTAAGAAACTCACAACCTATGTATGTCATGTGTTGATTCATGAGTCCCTTTTCACATGAAGCTTAAGAATCTCTTTTCAAAATCCAAGATTTGTGTATTTATAAATGTTCATGATTTAAATTGAATTGAAATTCATGTTCTTGATGTTGTGAGGTTTTGATTCATGTTTGTAATTACATATTCTAATGATTGACCCTAGGATGTGGTGATTTGCATAATAATCATGATAAACCCTTAAATTTATACGTTGATTAATGTATCCATGATTATTAGATGTATTGATGATTGTATAACCAAAGTATTCTCCCCATGTGTTCGATTAAATGCCTATGTGAAAGAAAAGTGTCATACTAGTATGATAATATGAAATCCCCAATTATGTACAAGTTTATGCATGTCAAATGTTTGATGAAATATATTAGTCAATTAATTATGGATACATGTGTAACCCTTGCGGTGCTTTGGAACTTCTACTTCATGAAATCTCTAAATTATTGTATTATGGATTGTGATATTGGTCATGTATTCAAGAAAGTCATGCTTTGTCACTTTCATGCTATGGAGTCCTGGGGTACTTGTACCCAAAAATTTAGCTGTGTGCCTAGAGCTAGTGTTGTGTTTCCAAGATACTCTCAGTCAAGCCATGTTCATAGAAATTCAGTCAGTCATGTGACTCAGGATAACTCAGTAAACTCAGTAATCTTAGAAATCTCAAAAATTCAGTAATATCAGTAGTATTCCATTAGTCAATAGAACTCAGTTAATTCAGTCTAGTTCAGTTCAGTAATCCATTTTTAGTGTCTATTCAGATGGGAGTAGGAATTAGCACCGAGTGAACCCAAGGATGGGAACACACATGATGAGGGTGTGATTCTTAGAAGTCATCCTTACATTTTAGAACCATATAGCCAGCATAGGTTGAGACATCAACACTGTCAGATGAGGGTTGATGAGGTGGATAAGCACTCTCAGATGAGGGCCCCACCATTTTCTTTTGGAGACACTTTCAGATGAGGGTTTCCCACAATTTGTCCTTATTAGTGGCGTGGTATTGACACCCTTCCAATTAGGGTTATAGATTGGACCCTACCTCAGCTATATTGCTTTATTTAGGGCATGTTAGTTAGATGACTACTTCCCACAGTTTTAGTACTGAATGAGGACTGTCAGATACAGTCATTCATTCTTAGTAATAGAACTCAAGATTCTGGACTGTTAGATACAGTCAACTCAGAACAGTATAGAACTCAGCTAGTTCCATCAGAAACTAGACTGTCAGATACAGTCGCTCAGTAGTAGTTATTTCAGTTATACAGTTATCAGTATCTCATGTTATCAGTATTCAGGCTTAGTAATCATGTTTTCATGAACTCAGTTACAGTTATTATGTATTCATGCATACATTCTCACGTTCATGTTATCTAGTCTGTTAGTATAGTTCATGCATATGAACCCTTGCATTCAGCCTACCTCATATTCATACAAGTATATTCAAATATACCGACGTATTTTTGATATGGTGTTTTATACCATAGATTTAGAAGCATGAGCTCTAGAGCATCAGTAGAATTCCAGTCTCAACAGTCAGAGTTAGTAGTGAGTCCTCATCCTTCAAGGACATGACCATTACTTTATTATCTCATTAGTAAATTTATTTCAGTAGTTGGATTTAGTTGGGGACATATCCCATCAACTCTTTATTCAAACAGATTAGTGAGTTAGAGATTTTTTAGACTAGCATGTTCAAATAGTTATTTCAGTTGTTTTGGGTATTTCATACCCCCTCCAGATGTTATGCTTTATTAGTTATGTTACAGTTTTGAACCTTATGGCCTTTCAGCCTTTATTTCTATATTTATACTTTATATTATGAAGTGTTTAGGTACAGATATTAGTCATGGGTTAGCTTGTAGTCCTTCAGGGTCATGAGCACCGTGTAGCATTTTGGGTACCAAATTCAGGACATTACAAGTTGCATATTTGATTGCACCTTAGGTGTAAACAAATTATGTTATACTAACTTCATTGATCCTTCTTTGTTTGAGTGGTTGGATATACCTTATCATACGAAAAGCTAACCGTATAAATTTGATGAAAGTTTAGTTGACAAAAAGGTAAAGATCATTGTTTACCATGGAAGCTATCAAGGGGGTATTTGGTGTGATGTTTATCCTTTGTCTACTTGTTAGGTATGTTTCAAAGCCTCTTGGTTCAATCGTAATAAATTTTTGTTTGATACAGAGTTGGAAAAGTTTGTTGTTGTAGATTCAATGGAACGAAAGCATGTCTTAACTCCTAAGACCATTAAGGAATATTCAATAACAAATGAGGAAGTCAAAAAAGTGAAAGTGAAGACTACTAACTTAAAATTTGATGTACAAAGTCATTCCAATAATTCAAGTAGAGACTTTGGAGCTTTTAGTGATGCTAAGTTGAAAATTAATCTGAAGAGTCATCCCAATGATACAAAAGGGATCCTTGGAGCCTATTGCACTCCTGATGAAATGAGTGAGTGAGAAAAGAAAAAAAGAAGTGAGAGAGTAGTGACAATTTGAAAGAGAAAAAAATATTTGGAATGAAGTTAATAAGTGTCTACAAGAACAAAAGAAAGAGTCAAAAAATGATAATGAATTGTCACAAGAAAAAAAAGAATAAAGCAAGTGAGAGAAAAGAAGATGATATAATGGAAAAACAAGAGAATGCGACTGAGAGATTTTCTTATTCTAATTCTAAACCCTTTGAATTCTTGTTCTTCTAGTATTTACACTTCTTTTATAGGTATTCTTGAAGAATATCACAAAGAGAACGACTCAACATGGAAAGAAATTCAAGAATTGAAAAAAGCAAGTCAAGTTGGAACTACTTCAAGTAAGAAATTGAACTTAATTTTAGAAAATCAAGGTAAAGAAGATTCATTAAGTGTTCATCAAGGTAAAAAGACTAATCCTAACTCTTTAGTTACATCAAATGAACTTGATAGTGACTTGTGTGTGAATGTTAGACCATCTTTTGGTGAGGTTGATGATTATTTACTTTGTGTTAATAGACAAATGAATAATGACCATATACTAGTTGAATATGATTGTGGAGCTAAAATTGTTATTGATTGTGAGCTTAAAATATTTCAAGCTAGTGTTATGCCAAATAGGAAAACACATAGTGTTTCCTTGAATTCTTGTGATGAAGATGAATATACTTCTTCTTTAGCTATTAGGAACACTAAAATGTGATTGGTGATGATTGTCTCTTTGCAAGTGAATTTTATTGTAACAATTATTTATCTTGTAAGAACATGAATATTCTTGGTGGTAGCACTCTTGAAATTGAGCATGAGAAGTATGATCATAGTCTTTTTGAGCTTAAAGAATGTCAAAATTTTAAATTTTTTGACAATTCACTTTTTGGTTATTTTCAATTGAATGATTCATTTCTTGTTAACTCATATGCACTTGATGAAAGTGATGATCCAAAACTTAAAGAAGGCATGATTTGTGAAAATGATTCTTGTGACCTGTCTGAGGGGGTTAATTGTTTGGATGTTATCAAGCTAACTCTCAAATTGTTTATTGAAAGTACTTCTTGTGTTGAACGGTCCTCCAAAACTGAAGAAAATCTTACAAAGAATGGGAGAGGCACAACTGATTTAAGTAGTAAATTGATAGATACTAGCTTTTGTGTCAATTTTTTACTTACTCTAATCTTGTCTTTGAAGATACAATTTGGGATGAATTTTTAAATGCTTCTACAAGGAAATGTAAATATGATCTATTTGAAGCATCGCCAAATATCTCTGGGCATAAATGTGACGATTCTTCTTTTGATGAGTTTGCTAACCTTGTTGATATATTTGTGAAATACCATCAAGAGAGGATCTACAATGAGGTAAGATTCTTTGGAGTATCTTCATGGGTTACAAAATGATTTGAGGTATCTTTGTCTTCTAAATCCAAGAATGATTTGTTTGAATGGCTAGTGCTCATTTTTTAACTTTTTAAAGCCATGAATGTAATTTTTATTCCTTTGACCTTCAAAGTAGCGACTTTATTATGATTAGTGAGAATTATTTAATACTGCTATTTGATTTATGTTGTGAGTTACTAAGTGAGAAATACAAGAAGTTTTAAAATTGATGTTTGTGTTTGATTCCGAAAATACATATTTGTATTTAAGGTTTGTGGATGATATTATTAGTTTTCTTAATTATTTGGTTAGAAGAGTACAATTAAATTGTGAATTAAGAAACTATTTGGTCCAAGTTGTTGAAGAAACTAGTTTTAACTTGAAAGTTCTAATGTGTAAAATTACTAGTTTCTTTAACCTTTTTACTGATTGTGATATGTTTTTGAGAAAAGTTCTTGATATTATGTTTGAAAAGTTAATTTTTAGAGAACTTCAAGATTCTTGGCTCTATCACAAAAGTGTATATTTTGGGAGTGGTATGTAACTTGAAAGATTATTTTTTTTTGGCTTGGGTACTAAATCCCATCTATAATTTATAAGGTTTGAATTCGAGGTTGAATACTTTTCAACAAGGAGAGAATGATGCAAGTTCGGAAAGTACTAATAACATGGATGGATTTCAACTTGACATCAAAAGTGTGAAGTGTTTCAAGAGAGTATGGAAGTTAAGAATCAACACAATAGAAGATTATGAATGGGCACATTTACTCAAGGGAATTTATGTCTTTTCATATCTTAGCCTACCCTAGAAGTATAAATAGAATATAATGAGCATATTTTGGGCTAGACAATATTTTTAGGTTAAAAACTCTTTAATGAGTTTATGGGTTTATCCATTTATCTCTACATTGGATCTGTCTTGAATATATTTTGGTAAGATTATTCATGTATGAGTTCAATTCTCTTCTCACTTGAAATCAATCATGTGATTGTTTGTTCAAATTAGAGAATTACAAATCTATATTTGTCGCTAATTTACTTCAATTGTGGGATTGTTTCATTCTTTCTTCTCTAACCCTCCTTAATTTCTTCATTATCTCTTGAATCTATATATCTTGTATCCCATTTTACATCATCTTTGGAGGATGACCTGTATGTCTTTAAGGAAATCATCTCTGAGTTAGAGACTCTAGAGGTTAAGTACGATGAGAAAGATATAGGGTTGATTTTGGTATGTTTGTTGCATTCATCATAATCGACCTTTAGGGCTACAATTTTATACAGTCGTGATACCCTGTCCCTAGATAAAGTCTATAATGTGTTATTCTTTAATAATAAGATGAAGAATCTTGTGAATGGGTCGGAGAGACAAGGAGATGGTATCATTGTTCGTGGTAGAACTCGTTAGAGGAACTCTAGAGGTGATGATAGAAATAGATCAAAATCTAAGAAAAGAATCAAAACCTATAATTAATCTAAGAAGAAGGGCCGTATCAAATCTGAGTGCTATAAATTATAGAATAGAAATAAAAAGGAACATGAAAAATAGAAAGGAAACCAATCAAAGAAGTTCGATAAAGCCAGTATTTTTAAAGATGGCGCTAGTGATGGAGAACTCTTGGTAGTCTTTGATAGTAACTCCAAACCCTGTGAGGATTGTACTCTTGATTTGCCTTGCATATTTCATATGTGTCACAATCGAGATTGCTTTTCAACATACTAAAAGGTTTCTAAAAGTGTCATGTTAATGTGAAATAACACACCCTATAAGATATATGGTATTGGAACAATCAGGATTAAGATGTTTGATGGGATTGTAAAGACACTTGGTGATTTGTAGTATGTCCCAGACCTGAAGAGAAATCTTATTTCCTTTAGTATCTTTGATTCGAACTGATATTAGTGCACTAGTGAAGATAGAGTCCTGAAGGTTTATAAAGGTTCTCTTATTATGATGAAGTGAGAGAGAAAGACTTCTAATTTGTATATCTTACAAGGCTCTACAATTATAGATGATGTAGCCATTTCTACTTTCTCTCTATCAGATACTGATGTTGCTATACTTTGGCATATACGCCTACGACATATGAGTGAAAATGAAATGGTTGAACTAAGTAGGAGAGGACTTCTTGATAACCAGAGTATTACCAAATTAGAGTTCTATGATCATTGTATTTTTAGGAGGCAGGAGAGAGTCAGATTTACTAAAGGCATCCATAAGACTAAAGGCATACTTGATTACATTCATTCTAACCTCTAGGATCCTTCAAGAGTACCTTCTAGAGGAGGTTCAAATTATATGTTGACAATTATTGATAATTATTCAAGAAAAGTTTGGGTGTTCTTCCTAAAGCAATAGAATGATGTGTTTTCGAGTTTCAAGGAGTAGAATACTATGATTGAAAAGCAAATAGGGAAACAGGTACAATGCCTTCATAATGATAATGGTTAGATTTTTGTTCTAATGAATTTAATATTTTGTGCAAGTCAGAAGGAATCGTGAGGCATTTAACAATTCGTCATTCTCCGCAGTAGAATGGTGTGGCCGAAAGACTGAATAGAAATATAATGGAGAAGGTGCATTATATGCTCTATAGTGCTGGTTTACCCAAGTCTTTTTGGGCTGAAGCTACCTCCACACCTTGTATTCTTATGAACCACTCTCCTCTAGTTACAATTGACAAAAGGACTCCACAAAAGGTATGGTTCAGTACTCCAGCCCATTACTCTGGTTTTAAGATATTTGGATGTACTGCTTATGCTCATGTTGATAATTGAAAGTTGGAACATAGATCTGTCAAGTGCTTATTTATGGGTTATAAGTCTGGTGTTAAAGGATATAATCTTTGGTGTCTAGAAAATAGAAAAGTTATAATTAGTAGAGATGTTCTTTTTGATGAAAGTGTTATGCTTCATGCTCCCCCCTTTAAAGAATCTAGTGCTTCACCCCTAAATGATCCTAGTGACACGAATCAGCAAAATTCAAGTACACATAATGAATTAAAGATTGTATCAGAGTCTACATCACTACATACTTCTCAGCCTATCCCAGAGATACAGAGTGATACTATTTTTTCTTCACTATCAGTGAAGCCAAAATATTCTATTGCTAAAGACAGGCCTAGGAGAGATATTAGACCTCCTCAGAAGTATGGTGAAGCTGAATTGGTTGCTTATGCATTGAATGTAGTAGAAGGTATTGATTACGATAAATAACCTCTATCTTACTTAGAGGCTGTTAGTTATGATAACTCTAGCTGATGGATAATTGTTATCTAAAAGGAGATAGAATTAATTCATAAGAATGGCACAGAGGATTTGGTGAGATTTCTTAAAGATAAGAAAATTATTCGTTACTAGGGGGTATTTAAAAGGAAGGAAGAAATATCAAGAGTTGAAGATGCTAGGTATAAAGAAAGACTAGTTGCTAGATGTTATAGTCAGGTTCTAAGTGTTGATTTCACATATGTGTTTTCTCCAATTATAAAGCATAGTTTGATTAGAGCCTTACTTGGTATTATGGCCATGCAAAATTTTAAGCTTGAGCAATTGGGTGTAAAACTGCATTCTTACATGGAGAACTTGATGAGGATATCTATATGCAACAAACAAAGGATTTTGTAGTCTCAAGAAAGGAGGACTATGTATACTTACTGAAAAAGTCTCTTTATGTCTTAAAACAGTCACCCAAATAGTCGTATAAAAGGTTTGACTCTTTTATGACTTCTCATATGTTTAGGAGGAGTAGTTATGATAATCGTGTCTATTTCAAGGAGGAAAGTGATGGTTCGTTCATGTATCTTCTCTTGTATGTTGATGATATATTGATAGCAACAAAGGATATGAGAGAGATAATAAAAGTGAAAGCCCAACTCAGTAAGGAGTTTGAGATGAAGGATCTAGGAGCAACAAATAAGATCCTTGGCATGGAAATTTTGAGGGATAGAGAGAAGTGTAAGTAATACTTGAGTCAGAAAAGGAATATTAAGAAAGTGCTTCATAGGTTCAATATGCAAAATTCCAAAACTGTCAATACTCCATTGGCAGCTCATTTCAAATTCTCGACTATGTTATCTCCAAAGATAGATGATGAGCATAACAATGTGTCTCGAGTTCCATACTCTAGTGCCATTGGATCTCTTATGTACGTGAGGGTGTATTCTTGTAACACCCCAAAATCTGATCTTGAGATGTCACACAGTGTTCAAGACTACAAGTAGACTTAAGCTAACCCTGTCAGCATACTACTGAGACAAAATCTCATAATGATTGAAATATAAATATAAAAGCCATGCTAGAATGCCGAAACTATCTACAATATCTGAGAATAATATCTGAAATATCAATACTGAATAATCTAAATTAAAATTGGAAGTCTGACAAGCCTCTACTACTTATACTAGAGAGTCACTAGGACAAACCTCCAACTAAATCAAATTGTCTGAAAAGAACTGCTAAAATCTTATAAACTGATAAATTACAAAATTTGAGTAATAAGTCCACGAACTATGAGGAGTCAGCAACTTTCAGATGTAGATGGAGATGCTCGACCACTCATGCGACTGATATTGAGCACATGAACATACATTATGAGACAATGTAGCAGATAGACATATATGTGGATCAGTACTTTAAGGATGTACTGAGTATATG
>NC_061119.1:70661427-70715804 GCF_002878395.1 Capsicum annuum | reverse complement strand
TTAATTTCTGGCTTAAAGAAGAATCTTGTATGGAGGTTATTAAGTAATATTGGAAAGTGGAAGATTATGGTAGTCCATTCATTATTTTTCATTAGAAACTAAAAAGAACTAAGGTTGCATTGACTAAGTGGAGAAAACAATCTTTTGGAAACATTTTCCAAGAGATAGCTACTCTAGAGGTAGTTATCAAGATAAGGGAGAATCAGTTTGAAGAGAATCCATAAGGAGAGAATAGATCATCATT
Source organism: Capsicum annuum (assembly GCF_002878395.1). Classification (NCBI taxonomy): domain Eukaryota; kingdom Viridiplantae; phylum Streptophyta; class Magnoliopsida; order Solanales; family Solanaceae; genus Capsicum; species Capsicum annuum. Next base: position 70,715,560 of record NC_061119.1, on the reverse strand, counting down.
ATTTAAGACACGGGCTGAGCTGACAGTGTAATTGAAAAGAGAGAAAGAATACTGAAAGCAAAAAGTTGGATGTCAATGGTTCAAAGATGGAGAGAAGAACATAAAGTTCTTTCATGCTATTGTAAAGGGCGAAAGATCAGGACTAAGAATCAACAAAATGCAGAATGAGAAGGGAAAATGGTTAGATCAGAAGGAAGATATTACTGAAGCTGCAATATTATTTTATCAGAATAAGTTTCAAAAATAAGAGGATAGTCATGATTTTGCCATATTGGATTTCTACCTATTGTTGTAATATATGAGCAAAATAATGGTATTATAAGGGTTCCAACATTAGAGAAAGTCAAGTATGTGGTGATGGGGCTGAATAGAAATAGTGCTGGAGGTCCAGATGGTATAACTAGTGCTTTTTTCAGTATACTTGGGAAATAATAGCAGTTGATCTACACTAAATGGTTAAAGCATTTTTCAGTGGATATGAACTTCTAAGGTTCATTACACACATAAATGTGGTTCTGCTGCTGTAACACCCCAAATATGGTACCCGAAATGCTCACGGTGCTCATGACAAGCTAACCCATGACTGATATCTGTAACTGATCCTTGAATAATACATTATAAATATGCAAAATAAAAGTTATAAGGCCATAAGGTTTAAAACTGAACTGATACTGAATATAATACAATGTCTATAATAGGGTATGACAATACCCTAAACTAAGATAAACTGTCTGAAATATGTTATAGTCTGAAAGCCTCTAAACTGTTTAAAAATTGTGGAGTTGATGGGACATGTCCCAAACTAACTCCGAACTACTAAAATAATAAAGTAATACAATAATCATGCTATCCTGGAATAATGAGGACTCACTACTAGTTTGGCTGCTGAATGTGTGATCTACTAAGGATGCTTGGGAGCTCGTGTTTCTAAACCTATGGTATAAAACACCATAGCACAAATGCGTCAGCACATTGAATGTACTAGATATAAGTGAGTTAGGCTAAATAAAAGGGTTCATATGCATGAACAATAATAAATGACTATATAACATTAATGTGAGAATACATATATGAATATGTAACTATAACTAAGATCGTGATAACGCTGACTCATGAATTCTGATAACATGAATTTACTGATATCTGAGTACTGATACTGGGATACTGAATGACTGAGTCTATTGAGTAATAACGAACTAATGTCATATTACTGATAAAAGGATGACTATTTTTGCTAGTTCTGATTATGAAGAACAGGTCTGATTGACTGTATCTGAAAATCCTGAAACTGAATACTGATAACATGGGTTTTGTATAATTAATATACTATTAACTAAGTTCATGATAACATGATTACTGAGTCTGAATATTGATAACATGAGAGACTATATCTGACAGTCCTGATACTGATGGAACTAGCTGGGCTCCACACTATACTGATTTGATTGTATCTGATAGTCCTAGATTTTTGTAGAACTAAACTGAGTTCTATTACTAAAAATGAATCTAAAACTAATACTGTGGGAGGTAATCATCTAACCGACATGACCCAAAAATAAACTGGTGGGGTCTAACCTATAACCCTAGCTAGAAGGGTGTCAATACCGTTCCACAAGTAAAGACAAGCTATGAGTATACCCTCTCTGACAAGAAGCTCTTCTGTCAACCCCTCCTAGTAGGAAACTCAAATGAGATTCTAAATCCCTAAACGTTTTGGGTGAATCTCAACCTACGCTGGCTACCTATTTTTGCAACACAAGGATTTCTTCTAAGGATCACACCCTTCACTGAATAACAAGTGAGTCCCCATCCTTGGGTTCACTCGATATTGAATCCTACTCCTAAATTAATAAGTACTGAACTGATACTAATGGAATTGCTTAGCGGAGCTAAACTGAGTTCACTGAGTATCGATGTTACTAATACCACTGAGGTCACTAAGATTACTGAGTTTTCCTGAGTCATAAGGCTGACTGAATTCTAAGGATCATGGCTTGACTGAGAGTATCGTGAAAACATGACACTGGCTCTAGGCATGCAGCTAAATTGTTGGGTACAAGTACCCCCAGGACTCGATAGCATGAAAATGACAGGACGTGACACTTCTTAAACATATGACGAATATCAACAATTCATAATACATTAATTTGAGATTTCATGAAGCACATGGTTATCATAGTCTTGTAAATGAATGGAATTGCATATAAACATGTAATACATTCATCAACCTAATCTCATGGACATTCCGTCAGTCATTCATAATGCACACAATATCATGGAAGTCATTCTTAGTCATAGGGTAAAGCATACACTTATCACTTGGGTCACAATTAAGCCATTACGCATAATTTCTATTCTCTTAGGCATTTTATCAAACACCTAGGATGCATGACTTAGGGCATAGGCATGACCATCAAATTAATACAACAAAACTCCATATTTCAACTCAATTTCACATGTTTCAGACCACATACTATCATAGGTTCATGAAAAACACATAAAGATTCCAACTTGAGAATCATACAACCATAATCACATGAAAATAATCAACCCACAACAAATATTCATAATACAAGATTTAAAACTTGATTCTTGGGCTTCATGGATGAAAGGAATCTATGAATGAACACTATGCATACCTTAGTTCTTTATTCTACGAAGATTGATGGAGAGATTCTTAAATTTGAGTCTTGGATTTGAATTCCCAATTGAAAACCCTAGCTTGTTCTTAAGAGAAACTTGAGAGAAACAAAATATTTTGGGTGAATTATGGCTGAATCATATGTTATTAGGTATATATAGGGGTAAAAAATTAACCCTTTTAACCCTTTGATGCGTATTTTAATTCTGTGAAATTTTTTTAGTTTTCATCCTTAGCACGATGCGCCACTATCACACTAAGTCACTGGAACTGGACAATTGGGAATCTGCATGGTGGCGCAACGCGGGGCTATCGTATTGCCACTTTGTTTGCGACCTGGAAGTTTGACGCAATGCAAAGACATCGCAATAAGATATTGGAAAAAGGATAATTCTAAAATTGAGCCCTTGCACGATGTTTCATAATCGTGGAGGCTTACTAAATTTTGACGATTACTATTTTGTCCTACTCCACGATGCGTTGATGGCTCGGGTGGTACACTGCCTTACTAAAAAGGCTCTAACTCTTTGCTCGGGTGTCGAATTTGGGCGAATTTGGTATCGATCAAAATCTTATTCAATTTCCCACATGGTAAAAAGTGAAAATCTTGAAAATACTATATTTATAAAAGTGGATTCATTTGTGAAACAAGTCTTTAATATTTTTGGAATGATTTTAAGCTAAGTAGAAGTACGGGGTATTACAGCTACCTAAAAAACTAAATGCTAGTAGTTTCTCAGACTTAAGACCAATATCACTAAGTAATTTTGTGAATAAGATATTCTCTAGGATTATTCATGAAAGACTTAAGTGTATTTTACTAGATATAGTATCTGAGGAGCAAGCTGGGTTTGTTTATGGAAGAAGCATAGCTGAGAACATTTTGGTAGTACAGGAAATAGTTTGTGAAATCAGGAAAAGAGGGAAACCACCAAATATGGTCTTGAAACTGGATATGATCAAGGCTTATGATAGGGTGGAATGGCTTTTTTTGACAAAAGTACTCAGAAATATTAGGTTTTGTGAATAGCTGATAGATATGGTGTACAGGCTTCTGGCAAATAATTGGTATTCTTTATTGATTAATGGACAGCCTAAGGGTTTCTTTAAATCTTCCAGAGGGATGAAGAAAAAAGGGTCCTCTATCTCCTACTTTGTTTATTATTGCTACAGAGGTATTGTCAAGAAGTTTGAAGGAATTAATAAAATAGAAAAATTTTAAATTATTTGGTACGCCAAGAGGAAGTCCTAAGATAAACCATCTTGCCTTTGCAGATGATATAATTATCATGTGTAAAGAAGAAGTAGGGACTTTGCAACTATTGACAAATACTTTGGAGAAATATGAGATGGTGTCAGGGCAAAGAATTAACAAAGAGAAGAATGGTTTGTATTTTTATGAGAAGGTGTTTAATGATGCAGTTGTTTTGGCAAAAGTAGCTACAAGTATACTTAGGAAAGAATTCCCTTTAACTATATTGGATGTCCAATCTTCTATAAGAGAAAGAAAAAGCAGTATTTTCAATTGTTCATAAATAGAATTAGCTGCAAATTAAAATCTTGGAAAGAAAAGTTATTGTTATTTGGAGAAAGGGTTGTACTAATTAAACATGTGTTGCAAAGTGTTCTAATACACTTCTTATCAGTCATGAATAGACCTAAGAATGTAATAAATGTTATTGAGAAATCTTTTGCTAAAATTTTTTTACTAGCAATAAGGAAGGAAAAGGCAGACATTAGGTGGCTTGGTCTAAGATATGTGTATCAGAAGAGGAAGGTGGTATTATATTTACGAGTCTTCAAGATGTATCAACAAAAATATTATATAAGCTTTGGTGGAACTTTAGAGCTAAGAGGTCTATATGGAGTGAGTATATGATGAATAAATACTGCAGAAAATTACACCCTATTGAAGTTATGTGGAAATCAGGAAGGGGAACCCAAGTTTGGAAAAAGATACTACAGGCAAGGGATCTAACAGATTATTTGATTTTATTGTAAATAAAAAAGGGAATTCACATATTTGGTATGACAACTAGATAGGATTAGGTGATTTATATTCCATTGTGGAGGGTAGCAGGGAATGGTATAATGATTTTCAGAGAGTCAAAGACTTAATTAAGGAAGAACTTTGGGATATACTAAAACTTCAAGAAGTGGTGCCAGAGAAAATGGTGGATCATATAATGACAAATGTAAATATTCCTCAGAATGAAATGTAGTTGGACAAGGCAGTGTGGACTTTATATACAAGGGGTACTTTTAGTGTCAAATCAGCATGGCACTATGTTAGGTATAGAGAGAATCCTAATGAGTTATACGACAAGGTGTGGATAAAAGGAATGCCTTATAAAATAAGTTTCTTCATGTGGAGAATATAGAAAGAGAGGATTTCAGTTGATGCTACTATTAGGAGATGGGGAGTGGAGGGTCTTTCTATGTGTCGGTGTTGTCAAAATCCAACACAGGAGACTGTGACTCATGCGCTACTAGGATCAGATTTTCCTAATAGGACTTGGTCCTATTTTTCTTCTTTTGTAGGTATTAGCATATAGGGAATGAGTTTGAGAAATGTAATATATGCATGGTGGAATTCATATGTGAAGCCAAGGGAAAAATTTTATTATAGAGCAGCGCCAGCTATGATAATATGGGAACTATGGATAAGGAGGAATGCATTGAAGCATGAAAGAAAAGGGGTATCAATACGTAGGGTGATTATGAATGTTACAAGGCATTTGAGGATGTTACTTAAGGTAAGAAAACCTGTACTAGACTTCAGGGGATATTGGCCAGGCATTATGCAACAATTTAGTCAATTAAAACCTAAAATCAAGGCTCTATGTGTATTATGGGAGCTCCCAAAGCAAGGATGGATAAAACACAATACATATGGTGTTTCAAAAGGTAATCAAGGGAGAAGTTTTTGGCATTTTGCCTAAGAGATAAAAAAGGTGATCAATTGTATGTAGCAGGAGCAACTATTGATAATATAACTAGTACAGAAGCAGAAGCAATTGCTATTTGGAATACAGCTAAACATTGCAGCATATCAGGACAAAGTAGAGTGATTATACAGACTGATTCACTAACAATGAAGCAGATTCTTAGCAAGGAGTGGAAAATACCATTGAAGAAAGAGGATATAAGAATGAAAACATGGAGATTAATTAAAAGCAATCTAGTGAAGATACTTCATACATACAGAGAGGGAAACTAACTAGCAGACTACCTAGCTAATATGGTAGTGGAGCAAAATCAGTTCACACAAACAATATTTCAACAACTATCTGGCACGACTAGAAGGATATTAAACAGTGATAAGTATAAAACATCTTATCTAAGGATAGAAGTTACACATCATTCTACATACTGCATAGGCTAGTACAGTTTTTCACATTCTTCTATATAATATGGAGAATAAAAAAAAGAAATGCTACTTACCCTAAGTAACTAACCATCAAAACGGCCTTTTAGTAGGACAGGGTTCTATGGTCAAATCTTTAACAGATGCAGCTTTGGCATCATAAAAGCTCCAGTTGGTCCGAGCATCTCTTTCTCTCCCTCCCTTCCAAAGCTAGTTCAAATGGGATGTTAGTATTCAGATTTCCTTATAATCTTAGTAGGAAAGATCAAAAAATGTTACTAGGAATGATGACCAGGCTTAAGTGGACTAGACCCTATTTTTGTGCACCAAAAAGCTTGTCATAAACCTTAGTACCAGAGATCTTAGTTGATATTTATAGAAAAAGGGTGTTAAGAAAGCACAAAATCAGTCACAAGATGCAGAAGGGAAAAAAGCAACTTACTCTTGAAGCTAGAGATATATTCAACATAGCTACACCAAGGAACTGCATTCACCACCCAAAGAAGAAGAAGTTTGAGCAGGAGATTGAATAAGAAAACCATGGTAAAGGGAGAAGATGCGAAAGAGGTGGGGAGTACTGTAGTGAGCTGATCCTAGCTCATTTAGAAAACCCTACACTAATTTTTATGTGTATTACATGGGCCAGGTTATGGATTGGAATTACTCGGTCTTTTTACATTTTGTGTTTGATTTTAGGATGAATTGGCCCATTCTTGTATTTACATTTTAATTATTAACAAAAACACAAATTAAACCAAAAAAAACTGTGTACACGATCATATAAAATAATAGTGTTATTTTTTGAGTTTAATAAAGTCTGTATTTTCCTACAATAACATCATACACATGTTCAAACTAATATATGAATAATTAAATAAAGTTGTAACTCTGTAACAACTTTGAACTTATAAAAATAAGTTCAACCCAAATTATGAACAACATAACCAAAAAATAAAGTTCAAATTATTTTATTGAAAATAGTAAAATCAAATTTTTAGAAAGAAATGAAGATTGAAAGATTCAAGTAACTGATATTATGGAATATATTCTCCCAGCATAAAATGAATCACTTCAATAGAATAGCAGTGTATCAAATTTTGTCAAACTATAGCAAATCATACTAGAAGATTTTTCAAGAAAGAGAAGTGTTTTTATTTGAAAATTTTATGCATGTACCGGAGGAAAAGGTCAAGTATTTATAGCCAACAAGGTGTTACTTCATGAAGTGAAACAATGGTTCAGAAAGTTGCACCTTTTCATAAAGGTGCACATATATATATATATATATATATATATATATATATATTCAGAAAAGTCACAAACTATTAGAAAGGTCATAACCATCCAAAGTTAAAAACTAACTATTCAAATTGCATCATTTTTCTTGGTGTCTTTTAAAAAAACACCTATTCAAATTCGATTCCCGACTCTTTAAAAGCTAACAATCCCCCACATGAACGGAAAATGATTATTTCATCAAAAAATATATATACAGGTGTATGATGTACAAGCAAAAACTAATTGCATTTAGATAAGTAGGTTTTTCTTTCAACTTTTCATAGTGAAATTGCATCGCGTCCACTTGGTAAATAGTTAGATGCAATATTTTTAAATGGTTGAACTTTAATGTACACCTAGATAACACGTCATACAACTATCCTTTTATCATCTATGATTCTCATGATTTTATTCATTTCAGTCATGTACACTTCCTGATTTCATGAGATCTTAGAGAATAGGCCTTTAATAGCATTCTCCTAGAAGCGGCTTTTACTTCACCTACACATAGGTGATTTCTAAATGTTTAATCCTATAGATCAAACTATTTGATCACACTGTCAAATTTTAAAACCGTTAAAATGTTTCAAATCGTAAGCCTTATCCTTATTTTCAGAACATTGTCTTCATCATGAGAATGAGTTGAGTATATTAACAATGTTAAACCGTCAGTCATAATTTTGTTTGATTTCATTGAACTTAAATCTTTTAATCTCTAATCTACTAGGTAGATTTATCAATAGAATGACTTGTCTTAGGTAGTAAATACATTTCCTTTGATGATCTCTCAACTCCCTCTCTAGTAAGACCCTTCATAAGTAGATCTGACATATTATACTTTGATCTAACATACTTAATCATAATAATTTCACTAGAGAGTAGTTCTCTAATGATATTATGTCTCTATCTTATATGACAAGATTTACCATTATGCATCATGGTCCTTTCCCTACCTATTACAGACTAAATATCATAGTGTAAGCATATGGGTGCCAAAGGTTTAGTGCTAAAGGAATATCTTTCAAAAAATTATGAAGCCATTCAACTTTTTCACCAGCTTTATCTAATGGGATAATTTCAGATTACATTGTAGAGTGGGAAATATGTTTTTGTTTGAGTAACTTTAAGAGATTGCTTCTCTACCTAGGGTAATACATATCCACTCATTAATTTTACTTTATTTGATATGATGAACTAATTTCTATCACTATATTCTTCAATTCCTATAGGATATTTGTTATAATGCAAAGAATAGTCTTGAATATATTTTAAATATCCTAAAACTCTTTTCATTGCCATCTAATGAGTTTGATTAGGATTACTCGTGTACTGTCTCAATTTCATAATAGAACATGCTATGTCTAGTCATGATCAATCCATGATGTACATCAAACTTCCCAACACTATTGCATACTCTAATTGTGAGTCACTTTCACCTTTATTTGTTCAAAGTAAAAAGCTCACATCTAATTATTTTAATAATATTGACGTCCAAATACCTAAACTTGTCAAATACCTTTTCAATGTAATGAGACTATGACAATGTCAATCCTTGTGGATTTCTATGAATTCTTATTCATAAGATCACATTAGCAAATTCAAGGTCTTTCATATCAAACTTGAACTCAAGAATACGCTTTGTAGCATTTATATCAGAAATGTCTCTAGTGATGATCAAAATGTCTTCCCCATATAATAATTATATTATTTGGAGTGTCTTTGATGTAAACATATTTATTATACTCATTTATCTTAAATTCGTTTTCCAACATAGTTTGATCAAATTTATCTATAGTGACTTAACAAGTTTACACACTTTAATTTCCTTATTAGGAACCACAAAACCCTCCAGTCGTTCCATTTAAATTTCTTCTTTTAAATCTCCACTTAAAAAGATTTTTTCATATCCATTTGATGGACTTTGAGACCATATACCACAACTAATGCAACCAACATCCGAATTGACATTATTCTTGTTAGTGGAGAGTATGTGAAAAAATAATTAAGACTTGTTTTGTCTAAAGCCTTTCACAACAAGTCTTGCCTTGTATGTGTCAATAGTACCACCAATTTTTCTTTTACTTATGAATATCCATTTAAAACATAAAATTTATTTTCTAGAGGAAGATCAACCAACTCCCAAGTATGATTGCTCAAGATTGAATCAATCTCACTATTGACTACCTCTTTCTAAAAAGATAAGTCAATAAATGACATTATTTTTCTAAATATTTTAGGATCAATTTCAATAAAAATGATTCAAAATCTGATCCAAAGGAAGTTGACATTTTTGATCGCTTATTAATCCTTGGATTCTCTTTATTAAGTACATTCTTCTTTGGTTTATTCCTAAGTTGTTTAGAAACTTTACTAGATAGCTCATGTCCAATCTTATACGATAAATGTGTTCAAAAAACTCAGTATTATCTAATTCAATTATCGTATTATCATGGATATCTAGATGTTTGAATATATGAACAAAAAATAGACCCTCTTTACTATTTGTAGCATATTCAATGAAAACATAGTCCACGGTCTTTGATCCAATTTTCACCCTTTTGAATATAGGAACTTGGACTTTCATTAGACACCCCTATACTTTAAAATATTTCAATTGAGTTTCCTTATTTTCCATTTATTATATGGAATATATTGTGTCTTGCTATAGGTCATTATTGAGTATTCAATCAGTTTTAAGGATAGCTTCTACCCACAAGTTTTGCAATAAATCTGAACTTATGAGTAAGACATTCATCATTTTCTTCAACATTTGATTTTTTATTTTCACAATCTCATTTGAATGTGGTGAATATGGGGTAGTAGTTTGATGGACTATTTTATTTTTCAAACATATCCTCATAAAAAGGAGATTCAATCTCTCCACCCATATCACTTCTTATCGTTTTGATATTTTTATCCAACTTAATTTTAGCTTTAGGTTTATATTGCCTAAATCCATGTACTTCTTCATTCTTACAATTTAGCAAATAAACATAGCAATATCTAGTGTAGTTGTCAGTAAATGTTATGAAGTAATTTTTCACACCACGTGATAATGTTGACTTCATATCACAAATTTTGGTGTGCATTACATCTAAGGGATTGTAATTCCTTACAACAAACTTATATGGATGATTCCACACATATTTGACACTTTAATTTATTGCAATCAAAGTTAGACAACACTTTCAAACAAATCAGTTTTCGCAAAATTTTTTTAATTGATATCTCCTTAACAACCATGCCATAAATCATTTGACTCAAGCAATTAAGAAGAAGTCTCAGCTTTCTTCATTTCAACAACCGTTACATTAAAATTGAAAAGGCCCTCATTGAGGTAGCCCTTTCTTGCATACATTTGTTTGTTTCTTATTACAATTTTCTCTGAAACAAACACACACTTAAACCTATTTTTAATGAGAAGTATTGTTGACACTAAGTTCTTCCTAATAGTAGGACATAGAGAATAGTGTGAGAGTCAACACCTTGTCATAAGTTATTTTAAGAATATCTTGTCACTTTTTTCAGCCTTTATTGTTGCATTATTTTTCATGAAGATCACTTCTTTGAGACCAATGGTATTATAAGTAGTAAAAGCTTCTCTGTCCGCACAAACATGTCTAGTGGCTCCTAAATCAAACCATAATTCATTTGAATTTCTGACTAGATTGAATTTAGTGATCATCGCATACATACTTTCAATATTTTCAATTGCTTCCAATATGTTTATCTAATTTCTTTTCTTTTTCTTATTCAAATTGACTACTTAGATCTTTTTGACCAACATTACTACAGTTGTAGCACTTTTCTTTGAATATTTTCTTATTTTTCTTTTTCTCTTGTCCAAAAGATTTCTTTCTTTTCTTATTAGTTAGAGCATCATCCATAACGTGATTTGCAACCATCATTGATGATTTCTCATTCAACTCATTATCCTCTTCTATCTTGAGACGACTCATAAGATCTAAACTAGAAATTGGTTTTCAATCATTACTTATTTTAAAAAATTAAGATCTCTATTTGTGAACATTTACATTACAAGTTTGGTTAACCAAAATGACATCATTTGTTGTCATTCTTTGAAGTTCTCAATATTTTTCACTTTCTCTGTTGTTTCCATTATTGGAGAAATATCTGAATGACTTAATGACACAATATTGGCTGTCGTTAAAACAACACCATTCACAATCGAATCAATTTATTATTTTTTTCATTCGTCATTTTTCTGTTAATCTTTGTTGTACACTTTAATATTTCACAATACTAATAATAAAAATATTAATCTTAAACAAACTTGTTTCTTGACAACGATGAAGTTTTTATATCTACAAATCATCAATCGAATGAACTTTAAAATGCAATGAATTTTTTATGACTCAAATTAGAATCAAATTCAAACAGGGTGAAACCCCACAAGTTTTAAACTCAAGAAACCAATATAGAGAGTTCAATGAATCAATAAAGTTCTTTTCTTCTTCGAACCTAATTTCCACATTGATTTCTCGGTGAAGGTTTTTTATTCTTCCAACCAAGGGAGTAGAATATCACTAGACTTAGTCTCCATAGAGTCAGTCTCAATATAGATTACAAAAGTACTTAATCTGTAAATGGTGATTTTTTTGTCCACCAAACAAGCACAAAAAATAAGCATTTTTTCTATAATTTTCATAAGATTGTTGTTTTTTGGGTTTAGTAAAAATCTATATTCTTCAACAATAACTTCAAACACATGTTCAAACAAACATATGAACAATCAAATAAAGTTGTAACTCTGTATTTACAACTTTGAACTTATAACAAAAAGTTTAACCAAAATTATGAACAACCAAAAATTGAAGTTCAAACTATTTTGTTTGAAATAACAAAATTAAATATTCAGAAAGAGATAAATATTGGAAGATTCAAGGCCCTCAAATTCATGGTATGTTGTAATGCCTCAAGTTTTTACCCTGGACGCGACACGGTGCTCATAATCTCAAAGGACCACAAGCTAACCCATGACTGGTACCTGCTGTAATAACTGAATAACAATAATACTAAAATATGCAAAAACTAAGCGGAAAACTAGCCATAATGTTTAATACTGTAAATAATACTGAATATGGTATCACAATTCCAAAACTGAACATCAATACTGCAAACTAAACAACTGTCTAAAAATACTCTAGTCTGAAAAGCCTCTAAATTGTCTAAACTATGGAGTAACTCTGACTACTAAATATGAAATGAAACACACGCTAAAATAAATAATCATGTACTAGAACTATGAGGACTTACCACTAACATTGTATGCTGAGAGTCTGAACTGCTAAGGTTGCTCAGGAGCCCCTGCGTCTGAACCTATGATATAAGACATCATAGCACAAAAGAAAAGCATGTATCAGTACTTTGAATGTACTGGAATGCTCAGTGAGGTGGGATTATATGCATGGGTTCATATGCATGAAAAATACTAACTGAATCTCATGAGTATGACTGAATAAGAGTACATGTATGAATGTGTAAACCATACAGAGATCATAATAACATAAAATACTGGATTACTGGTAACTGAATGACTGTATCCAACAGTCTTGATTCTATGGAACTATACTGAGTCCCATACTGAGCTGAGTGACTATGTATGACAATCCTAAATCTATGAAAATGAATTGAGTTCCATACTAAGACTGAATCTAAAACTGGGACTGTAGGAAGTAATCATCTTACTGACATGCCTGTTCTCTAACTAATTTGGGGACCAACCTGTAACCCTAGTAGGAAGGGTGTCAATATCATGCCATGGATAAGGACAAATGCTGATTCACTCTCATTTGGCAGTTACTCTGAATGAGAATGGTGGTACCCTCAACTGGCAGGTAGATTACCTCATCAACACTCAACTGGCAGGTTGATGTCTCAACCTACGCTGGCTACGTCATTCTGGCATACAATAACTACTTCTAAGGATTTCACCCTCTACTGTCAGGTGACTCCCCATCCTTGGGTTCACTCGATGCTGAATCCTACACCCAACTGAATAGACACTGGACTGAATTCTAAATTATTCTAGGCTAGACTGAACTGTTATTGATCATACTGTATAACTTAACTGAACTGATTTTACTTAACTGAGCTGGACTGATCCTAAGTTCATTGAGTTTTTCCTAAGTTTTGTAACTGGCTCTAGACAAGCAGCTAAGTTGTCGGATATTAAATATCCTCGGACTCGATAGCATAAACTTAAAAGGCATGGCATAATTTTGTGACATGGTAATTAACTACTTAATCATCATTAATTCATTTGGGCATTCAAGCAATCACTTGCATGACATAACTTGCATACATGCTAACATGATATAATTTTACTATTCAACTCACATGGACAAAAATTCATCAAACACTTGTGGCACACAATATATGTACCTAATACTAACACAACATTTATGCATCATGATTCAATTTCAATTACACAATTCCAGGAGTTTCGACATGGATTCACATGATACAGCACACACATCAATTAACTCTACATGAATCTTGCAATAAATCATGAATACACTTTAATTCAAATCATGGAAATCATTAAATCACTCTACATGAACTTTAAAAGAGTTTCTTGGAATCCAAGGGTGGATGGAACCCTTGGATGAACACTTCACATACCTTAGTTGGTGAATTCTGAAAAATTTACGATGGAATTTTGAGTTTTGAGTTTGAATTTAATTCACCTAAGGCTTTTGTTCTTGAGAAATTTGTGAAAGAATGATTACATTTTGTTGAATGTGGGCTAAATTTCATGTCATGAGGGATGAAAAGCATGGGAAAATACTTAATTATCCTTGAGGATGCGGCCTTTTAATTACAAAAAAATTGAATCATCAACGCGCAGGCCGACACGCTGCATCGTTGGCATCAATGTGATAGCCAACGCACAATGTTGAGTCCACGTCAATTCACTAGAAATTACACTGAGTTAAGGGAAAAATTATCTGCTGATGCGATGGATGATGCAACATATCAAGATTGCATAGACTCACTATTTTGGTCATTCGAACATAATATAAAAAAGGTCTGAAAATCCGAAACTCTTTTAGAAACACCTATTGACATTCCTGATCATGAATTAACTTAAATATCAACATTTAATGGATGTAATGGTCACCAAATAAGATTGCCAACTTTGGAATGCTAAAATAGCATTAAGTATGAATACTTAGCCAGAATTCTTTAAGTCTGGGACTCCCTTAACAAGCTTAAAAGAATGAATTAAGCTAAGAATTTTGTGGGGTCTTATAATATCTCCCCCTTAAGAATATTTATCCTCGAATGAGATTGACTAAGTAGAGAGAAGTGGTAGACTGAAATTGCTTACTGAACATGAATACCTTAAACATGATTATCTGACTGGCATTACAGACATACTAAATATACATATTTGATGCATGAATACATAACTGATCTGACTGCTGAACATATGACTGAATATGCAATGGTAACTGATACCAAGTTCATAATGGAAAATCTAAGCATGAAACTGAATAAGCTTAAGAAAGACTATTACCTTGAGCTAAATCTGAGTTTATGGAGAAGAGGTGAGGATACTTGGTCTGCATATCTACTTCTACTTCCCAAGTAGCTCCCTCAATGGACTGATTCCACCAAAGAACTTTGACTAGGGGAACTTCTTTGTTCCTCAGTTTGTGAATCTTATAATCAAGGATTTTGACTAGAATCTCTTCGTAAGAGAGGCTGTTCTGAACATCTATGCCCTCTATGGGGACTACAACTAATAAGTCACCTATACATTTCTTTAGCAAGGAGACATGAAATACTTGATGGACTGAAGATAGATCTGAAGGCAACTCAAGATTGTAAGCTACCTTTTCAAAACAGTAGAGATTTTGGTAAGGACCGGCATATCGGGGACTGAGTTTCCCCTTCTTACCAAAATGGTTTACTACTTTTATAGGAGAGATTTTCAAGTACACATAGTCTCTAATCTCGAACTCTAGATCCTTTCTGCACACATCTGCGTACGATTTTTGTCGGCTCTGAGCTGTCTTAAGCCTTTCCTTAATTAGCTGAACTTTCTTTAAGGTATCAAATACTATATCAGGACCTACGATTGTGGCCTCACCTACTTCAAACCAACCATTAGGAGATCTACACCTCTTTTTCTAAAGCACTTCAAAGAGAGACATCTGAATACTGGAATGATAGTTGTTGATGTATGCAAAATTAATCAAAGGCAAGTGGTCATCCCAACTACCTTTAAAACCTATCGTACATACTCATAGAAGTCTGAATGGTCCTTTCTGCTTGACCATCTGTCTGATGGTAAAAGGTTGTACTGAGGTAAACTTGGGTACCAAGACCCTTTTGGAATGTTTTCCAGAAATGAGAGGTAACTGGGTACCTCTATCTGAGATAATGGACAATAAAACATCTCTAAATCTAATCAACTCCCTGATATATAGCATGGCATAATCCTTAGTTGAGTAAGAGGTATGGGATGGTAGGAAATAAAATAATATGTTCATCCTATTTACAATGACCCAAACTGAATCATGTTGACGACGAGTATGGCGCAAACATATTACAAAGTCTATATTCACTCTTTTCTATTTCTAGGTGGGAATGCTGAACTCCTACATAGAGCCACCAGGCTTCTGATGCTCAATTTTAACTTGCTAACATGTCGAGCACTTAGCCATAAACTCTACAATATCTTTCTCCATCGCACTCCACCAATAGATCTCTCACAAATCATGGTACATCTTAGTGGCCCCTGTATGAATAGAGTAGCGCACTCCATGTGCTTCTGGAAGAATTCGCTGCCTCAAGTCATCTACGCCTGGTACACATAGTCGACCCTGACAACCCAAAACACCATCTACCCCTTGGGAGAAAACCTCTAACTTCTGATCTCTGACTGATTCTTTCAACATGACCAGACTAGGATCTTTATCCTGCTTTTCTTTCACTTCGGAAACTAGGGGTGATTCTAAACTACTCTGCATCCATTTACTACCTTCTACTGAATCGACTAAGCGGACACCTAGTGGGGCTAGCTGATGAACTTCCTGAGCTAACTTATTCTTATTATCCTTGATATGAGTAATACTACCCTTAGACATTCTACTTAGAGCGTTGGCCACTACATTGTCCTTTCTTGGATAATACAGGATACTTATATCATAGTCTTTCAACAACTCCTATCACCTTCTCTGATGGAGGTTTAGGTCTTTCTGAGAGAATACATACTACAGGCTCTTATGGTCTGTGAACACATCAACGTGCACACTATACAAATAGTGCCTACAAATCTTTAAGGAAAATACTACTACTGCTAGCTCAAGATCATAAGTAGGATAGTTCTTCTCATGGGGTTTAAGAAGCCTAGAGGAATAGGCTATGACCTTACCTCTCTGCATCAGAACACACCATAAGCCAACTCTGGAGGCATCACAATACACCACAAAGTCGTCTGAACCATCTGGTAAGATCAAAACTGGAGCTGTAGTGAGTCGTGTATTCTACTCCTAAAACCTATTCTCACAAGAATCTGACCACTAGAATTTGACTTTTTTCTGATTCAATCTAGACATAGAGGATGCAATAGATGAAAATCCCTCAACGAACCATTGGTAATAGCCCGCCAAACCTAAGAAACTCCTAATATCTGATGGAGAGATGGACCTGGGCCAGTTTCTTACTGCTTCGGTCTTTTTGGGATAACTCTAATGCCATCACCAAAAATTATATGGCCGAGAAAAGCTACTGACCTTATCCAAAAATCGCACTTACAAAATTTGGTGAATGATTGATGATTTTTGAGAGTCTATAATACTATTCTGAGATGGTCTGTATAATTATGTTCACTACAGAAATAATGAGAATGTCATCTATAAAGACTATGACAAACATGTCCAAGTACTGCTTGAACACACGGTTCATCATGTCCATAAAAATTGTTGGGGCATTGGTAAGACCAAAGGGCGTGACTAAGAATTCAAAGTAACCATACCGAGTTCAAAAAGCTATTTTTGGGATCTCACAGTCCCTAATCTGAGGTGATGAAAGCCTGATTTAAGGTTTATCTTAGAGAAGTAACTAGCACCCTGAAGTTGGTCAAACAAGTCATCGATTCTTATGCATAAATAAAATCGATGCGCCCCACGAGGGCATACTAGTCCTGATGAATCCCTTATCTAGGAAATTCTTTAACTATTCTTTTAATTCTCTGAGTTCTGCTGGAGCCATTTTGTATGGAGTAATAGATATTAGCTGAGTATCTGGAAGAAGATTAATTCCAAAATCAAGTTCCCTTTCGGGAGAAACTCTGGGAATTTCATCGGGAAACACATTTGGGAATTCACATACTACTGACACTGACTCAAGAGTAGGCATTTCTAAATTAGAGTCCTGGACTCAAACAAAATGGTACACATATCGCTTAGATATTATTTTCCTAGACTCAAGGTTAAAAATAAGCTGACCCCTAAGTACTGAAGTACTGTCCCTCACTCTAGGATTGGTTTGCTTAGAAATTGGAATCGAACAATTCTGTGTTTGCAGTCGACTAAGGCATAGCAGGAATGAAGCCAATCCATACCGAGAATGACATCAAAATCAGTCATCTCTAATTTAACTAAATCTGCTAAAGTGATTTTTTTAGATATCATAATCGAGCATTTCTTATATACCAACCTGGCTATGATGGATTTACCCACTGGGGCAGAGACTGAGAAAGGCCCTACTAGAATTTTGAGACTAACTCCAAAATCAACTTGGATATATGGAGTAACAAAGGACAAATAAGTTCCTGCATCTAGCAAAGCATAAACATGCAATTGGAAAAAATTTAACGTACTAGTGACCATATCTGGAGAACTCTCCTGATCCTATTAAGACTGGAGAGCATAGAGTCTATTTGGGAGCTGACTATTGGTGGCACTGGAAATGGCACCCTACTGATTTAGGCGGCCGAACTGAGCAGGGGGACGATTATTCTGACCCTGAGAACCTGACTGGGGACAATCTCTGACTCTGTTGTCGGACTTGCCATACCTGAAAGACACATGAATATCTGTTCTACAGATACCTAGTGTTTTCTGCCAGACTTCTGACAAAGGGGATTGGTTTGGGCACTGCTAACACTGCCCTAGAGTTTAGGGCCTGGTGCCCCATCCCTATTATCATCTCTAAATTTTGCCACAAGAGCACTGGCTGAGGACGGATCTAGGAATAAATATTTCAGATGAAACTGAGAATGATTCCCACCCTTTGACTTAGGTTGAGCAAAGTTAAAACTACCTATTCTCACTCTTTTGCTCTCCCTCTCCTTCTCTTTATTCTTGTTCTCTTTTATTTACTAAGCATAGACCATAAGCCTGGATATGTCTTTCTCTTTAATAAGCATTGTGGTCCTATACTTCTTGACCACGCTGAAGACACCCCTGACATAAACTTACTCATTCGGGATCTGCAATGTGCCACCACATGAGGAGCATATCTAGATAATTGATTAAGCTTGAGAAAATACTCTTTCACTATTATATTGCCCTACTTTAGATTGATAAATTCTAGAACTTCGTTTCTCTCAACTCTAGTGGGAAGAACCTATCTATAAAAGTAGTGGCAAACTCCTCCCACTCTATAGGCCCTGCATCTACGCCCATCTTTACTTTCCATTGTTTACATCATGAGTAAGACACATTCTACAATTGATATGCGGTGAACTCAGTACTCTCAATCACGGTTACCCCCATAATATTAGTAACCTTTTGTACCTAATCAAGAAATTCCTAAGTGTCCTCATCTGAATTTGACCTGGTAAATGATGGGGGTTCATTCGGGTGAAGTCCTGAATCCTAGCAGCAATAATATTGGCCACTGGGTTGGCCGAAATGGCAGCTGAGTGTTCATTCAGGGCTGCCACAGAATGAGCTACGGTGGTGAAGTCTGCTGTGAACTCAGTGTGAGAGATGTGTTTATCCAGTGGATCTGGCTGGACGGGCTAGGGTTCTGGCTGGTCTCCTATTCCACTTCTCTTAGTCCTCTTTGGAGGCATATTTCTGTAAACAAAATAGAAAGGATTATACTGAGAGTTTAACTATAGCTCATGATCACTCACATGACCTGAATACTAAATAAAGGGAAACTTTTCCTAAAACATCCCGTAGCCTCCTGTCCATAAGTGTGGGGCGTAACACACCCATCCATAAGACTCAATTAGATGCAACTTTCAAACTTTCTAGGACTCTATTGAACCTTAGGCTCTGATACCAAGTTTTTCACCTCGAGTCTATACCCCGGACACTACACGGTGATCATAATCTAGAAGGACCATAAGTTAACCCATGACTAGTACCTTCGATAATAACTAAATAATAATAATACTAAAATATATAGAAATTAGGTGGAAAACTGGCCATAAGGTTCAATACTATAAATAATATTGAATATGGTATCACAATACAAAGACTAAACATCAATACTGAAAACTGAACAACTATCTAAAAATACTCTAGTCTGAAAAGCCTTTAAACTGTCTGAACTGTGGAGTTGATAGGACAAGTCCCCAACTAACTCCAACCACTAAAAATAGACTAAAATGCTAAAATAAATAATCACATCCTTAAACTATGAAGACTCACCACTAACTCTATATGCTGAGAGTCTAAACTGCTAAGGGTGATTAGGAGCCCGTGCATCTTAACCTATGATATAAGAGATCATAGCGTAAAAAAACCATACGTCAGTACTTTGAATGTACTGGTATACTTAGTAATGAAGGATAAATTCATGGGTTTATATGCATGAACAATATTAACTGAATATCATGAGTATGACTGAATGAGAGTATATGTATGAATGTGTAAACTGTACTAAGATGATAATAACACTGAATACTAGATTACTGGTAACTGAATGACTTATCTGACAATCTTGATTCTATGGAACTATACTGAGTCTCGTTCTGAGCTAAGTGACTATGTCTGGCAGTACTGAATCTGCAGAACTACACTAAGTTTCATACTAAGACTGAATCTAAAACTGAGATTGTGGGAAGTAATCATCTAACCGACATACTTCTTCTCTAACTGATTTGGGGTCCAACTTATAACCCCAGTTAAAAGGGTGTCAATACCGTGCCATTGGTAAGGATAAGTGTTGAGTCACCCTCATCTGGCAGGAACTCTCAACGAGAATGGTGGTACCCTCAACAGGAAGGTAGATCACCTCATCTACTCTCAACCGGCAGGTTGATGTCTCAACCTATGCTGGCTACGTAGTTCTATAATGCAAGGACTACTTCTAAGGATTTCACCCTCTACTGGCAGGTGAGTCTCAATCCTTGGGTTTACTTGGTGCTGAATCTTTCTCCCAACTGAATAGACACTAGACCGAATTCTAAACTGTACTAGGCTAGACTGAACTATTACTGATCATACTATACAACTGAACTGAACTAATTTTGATGAACTGAGTTAGACTGGTACTGAATTTACTGAAGTTTTCCTAAGTTTTGTAAGTGATTGAATTCTATTGATCGAGACATGACTGATTCCACTCTGTGACTGACCATGGTTGTAGACAAGCAGCTATGTTTTCGGGTATTAAATACCACCAGGACTCGATAGCATAAATTTAAAAGGCATGGAATAATCTTGAGACATGGTAATTAACTACTTAGTCATCATTCATTCATTTGGGCATTCAAGGAAACACTTGCATGACATGAACTTGCATACATGCTAACATGATATAATTTCACTATTAAACTTACATGGACAATTCATCAAACACTTATGGGGCACAATATATGCACCTAACACTAGTACAACATATAGGCATCATGATTCAATTCCAATTACCCAATTACAAGAGTTTCAACATGGATTCACATGATAAAGCACACATATCAATTAACTCTACATGATTCTTGTAATAATCATGAATACACTTTAATTCAAATCATGGAAATCATGAAATTACTCTACATGAACTTTAAAATTATTTCTTGGACACAAATGGTAGAAGGAACCCTTGGATGAACACTTGACATACCATAGTTGGTGAATTCTCGAAAATTAACGATGGAATCTTTAGTTTGAATTTAATTCACCTAGGGTTTTTGTTCTTGAGAAATTTGTGAAAGAATGATTATATTTTGCTAAAAGAGGGCTAAATTTCTTGTTATAGGGGCTTAAGGGCGTGGGAAAAAGAATTAATTAGCCCTGCGGACGCGGCCTTTTAATTACAAAAAAATTGAATCATCGACGCGCAGGCCAACAGTCCTAGTTGTTGGCATCGACGCGATAGCCAATGCGCCATGTTGATTCACTGGAAATTGCATTGAGCAGAGGAAAAAATTATTTGTCAAAGCGATGGACAACATGACGCATCAAGATCGCATCGACTCACTATTTTGTTCATGCGAACAGGATCTAAACAAGGTCTGAAAAATCCTAAACTTTTTCGAAAATACCTATTGACATTCCTGATCATGAATTAACTCAAATATCAATATTTAATGGACATAAAGGTCGTGAAATAAGATTTACAACTTTTGAAGGCTAAAATAACACTAAGTCTTAATACCTAGCTTGAATTTTCTAAGTGTGGAACTCCCTAAACAAGCTTAAAGGACTAAATTAAGCTAAGAGTTTTTTGGGGTCTTACAAATGTCCTTAAGAAAATTATTCTCCTTAAATATCTGAGGTTCTGGAATATATCCTTTCACGATAAAATGAATCATTTTAATAGAATATTTGTACCTCAAAATTTGTTGAAATGTGAACGTACTCAATGAAAGTAAATCACACGAGTTTTTCAAGAAAAAAGGAGTGTTTTTACATCAATATTTCATGTATGTACCTGAATTAAAATTTAGGTATATGTAGTAAAAATGGTGTTGCTTCATGAAGAGAAGTAATAATTCAAAAAGGTACACCTCTTCATGAAGTTACAATTCTTCAGAAAAGGTTAAATCTTTGGAAAAGTCACAACCAATTAGAAGGTCATAATCATCCACAGTTAAAAGGTGTCTATTTAAATTGTATTTTTTCTCTTGATGTCTTTTCAATAAAAATACCTATTCATTTTCCATCCACAACAATGTAGAATTATTTGTCCTTTTCTCTATTCAACATTTGGTTATTAGAATATATAGTTGAAGAAATTAGTTTTCGACTCATATGAAGATTCATTTCAAAAATTGAATGAGTTTTGTAGTTCTTTGAGTGGGTATCATTGAAATTCATTTGACACACGTACAAGTAGACAATATACATAGATTTTGAGTCAAACTAAATGTAATTCGAACATATTTGGAGTAAAACATCCATAGTTCAAATACCTTAAAGATATCACTGCCATAATATTTATCACTGATATAGGGCGTGGAGATATTTTTGTGGATACATAGATCTATATAATACTAAAGAAATATACGCAGAGCCGACTGGACAGTGAAGCTTCTTAGGCCTTCGCTTTAGGCCCCTAAATTTTAAGGGGACCCATTTTCTAAAATAGTATATGTATATGTTAATTAATTTTTCAAAAAACTATATTGCATAAACTACAAAATGTTTATTCTTTTCATTCAAAATAATTGGTATATTTTACTTTTCAAAAGTTAATTTGATTAATTTCAAAATTAAATTATATTAGATCCATTTAATATATTAAAAAATAAAAACATCAAATATTCATAAACTACATAAAAAGCTCTGTAGATTACAAATTTTAAGTTGAATATAATTCAACCCTCTAAAATGAAACATGACAAGTAATTTGATATGATGCAATTTTAATAAAAAAAGAAACGTTTGAAATTATACAATGATAGTACCATTGAATTCTTTTTAGGTAATATGAACAAACATTTAGATCCTTATGTTCTTTAATGTGTAAACATTTTGGATCATTTACATTTGAAATTTGAAATAGATGAAGTAACTAGAAAAAATTGAAGGAAAGTTGTCATTTAAGTCTTGAATGAAGGATTGGTGACATTAACCAACTTAAAGGGTCAAACATAATTATGAAACTTCATTATGCTAATTGTGAAATTGATTAATAGTTTTAAAACTTTTTAATCTTTTCAAAAATACAAATCAACCCACACACATCTCCTCTCTAAATTAATTATCTCTTCCCCCTCTCTCTTGATAGTTTTTCTCAACTTCTCCCAACCAACAGTTTTTCAAATTTCTCCCTTCAATCTCCGATGAATTCAACCTTCGACGACAAATATTTGGGCTTTGAGTTCCTTTTTGACTTTTAACCATCAATCAATTTGATAGTCTTGCTCTCGGGCCACAACATTTTCGAGTTCTTCATCATCCCCTTTCTTCTTTCATAAGAAAAAAATTATGGATTTTTAGTTTTGAAGAAAAAGAGGAACTTGAGTCAACTTCTCTTCTAGTATTGATTAATAATTTTAATATTTGTTGCTTTATTTGAAATATGGTTTGAAGAAAATCCTAATTTTTGGTATTTCTTCTCTTTTCTTTTCAGAGTGAAATTTTATTATTTATTTTTTGTTGTGCTTTTTGAAGTTTGACTTTTTCTATTTGTATTTGTACAAACAAAATAACAATGTTGGTGGTTTTGGTGTTGCGCCCGTTATAGGGTTGATTTGTTCTTTTTCTTTTTGAAAATAGTGTCTTTGATATTAAATGGTGATATTGCTGTTGTTTTATTGAACAAAATCTTTCTACAATTTTTTGGGAAATAGATTAACTATCTGATCCAACAAATTAGACATATGATACAACTGATTTACCATCTATTATAATAGAGGAATAATCAGATTAAAAATTTAATACAACAGATTAACCCTCTAATGCAACAGATTAACTATCTGATGTAATAGATTTATCATTTGATGCAATAGAAGAACCATTGAATTAATAATCTAATGAAATATATAACCATTTGATGCAACAGATTTACCATCTGATACAACAGAAGATCCATAAGATAAAAATATAATGCAACATATTAACCATCTAATGCAACAAATTTACCATCTAATACAATAAAGGACAACTGGATTAAAAATCTATTGCAACGGATTAACCATATGATACAATTTATTTAGGATATGATGCAATAAATTTACCATCGAACTAACCATCTGATGCAATAGATGAACCATCCGTTGGATAAAATCCTATCAACTATTCCAACAGAACGACATGTCCAAGACTCAATTTTTTCCAACAGATCATTTATTTTTTATGATAGATGACCCTTCTATTGGAAGAAATCTAAATAATATTGATAGTTGATAACAGTTCTAACAGATCACTCATATATTGCAACAGATCTTTTATCTATATCACAAACCAGTCATCAGTTTCAACAGATGAGTGATTTGTTTTTATTACTCCAATAGATTTCTCATATGATCCAATAGGTTATTTATATGTTGCAATAGATAGTCTACTTAGTGCAACAGATATGTGATCTATTGGAACTATTAGTTTATTGTTGTACATGTTAGATTTACTGTTATCCTTTTTTAATGATACATTAATTGATTTTAATCTATTATATTTTTCTGTTATTTTTAAATAATATGGTTCCAAAAGGAAAAGAAACCAAATCAAGTCCAAGTAAAGGAACAAGTGAAGCAGCTAGGATACATCCACCACTCTATAATCTTGCTTTACAAGTGATATTTCTATTTGAAATAGAAGATAATGAACATGGTGAAGAGGAATGTTTCAAAAGAGATGATATAAATGCTAGTATCCCTTCCAGTGAAGAGTTGGTCAAAACCTTCAGCATTTTTAGTATCCTATAAGAATGTAGTGCTATGGTGCCATCAATTTAACTGGTGATTTTGTGGTTAAGCCATCCATGTGAAAATCTTTCGACGTTTTTCAAAAAATGCTTTAAGAACAAAAATTGGATGCTTATTTAAGGGAAAAGCATCTTTGGGCAATATCTTGATTTGTTGGAGTATAGCAATGCTTGTTTTGAAACTAAAATGGTATATGATCTTCTCAAGCATAGGTTTATGTATGAAAATAAAGATAAGATGGATGAGGTGTGGATAAATTACTCTGGCATGCCTATTTGTTTTAGATGGAAGGAGTTTGCTATAGTTAATAGACTAAAATGTTATCCTCCATCTCCTTCTCAAGTTATACCTATTCTAACACAAAAAAGCTCCCCGCAAACCCAAAAAAGGCAAAGGCAAAGACAAGTAAACTGATGGTGATGACTTGGTGTCCTTTGTTGGTCCAAACTTCAAAAATAAAAAATTGATAGAAGCGTTGAAAGGTAAAAGAGTTTCAAAGAAGCAGAAACAATCATTGTTCTTGGTTTGGTTTGTACATAATATTATTTGGGAAAGAGACTTTAACAATAATATACCTCTTTGTTTAATAAAGCTCTTTGAGGATCTTGAGGTATTTAACAGCTATCCTTGGGGTTATGAAAGCTTCAAAATTGCTGTCAAATATTTGTTGACTTCATTAATGCCATAGATAGTCAATTTATATGGCTTTCCATGGGCTTTCATGGTAAATTTTCTTTTATTATGATTCATTTATATTTTATTAAATAATACTTTTGATTTATTGACATTATTTTATCGGCTTGGGCATTTGAAACCATTCATTATTTGAGACAACAAGTGAACTATTAGTAAGAAGTTTCATGTCCAAGAATCCTGAGATGGTTATCTGCCAAAACTGATAAAAATAAAAAAAAATTGATCTCTTCACTGTCCTGGATGATGTATTAAGTCTAATTCTAATTAAATTTTTTTAATTAATGATTTTTTAAATCATCTACTCATTATTCTAATATATGTACTAATTTATTCTAGATTTGTGCATCCGTTGCTTATTCCGACCACTCAAAAGTTGAATATGCCATAGTCTATTCAAACTCTATCGGACCCTAAGGTCATTGAAAGAATTAAAAAGAAATTTTTTAGAGCAACAACCATCACAAGAAAAATAATTTTGGAAGGTGGGCTTGTTAATGTTGATGGTGTTAGTGGTAGTAGTGGTGTTGCTGTTGGGTCTAATGATTCTCCTCTTACAATTTTTGAAACAACAAACCATTATGAGTTTGATCATACTGGTTTTACAGATTTTGCCCCTCCTAGAGAATGTTCTTCATGCAAATGTCAAGACTGCAAGGCAAAACATGAAGGAATGATTAATACTATTGATGCATTAACATCTATTGTAAAGGTATTGACATCAAAGAGGGGTGTCATTCCATCAAAGAGGATTTCATATCCATCCACTTCATTAGACATTAAGGACAAGAGGAGATGGAAAGTAACTTCCAAGACATTATCAAGCATCTAAAAAGAAAAATTACAACTCCTCTGTCGTTGTGTTGCACTATTGACCAAAGTATAAGGGCCACACGAGAGCAGCATGAGCTAAATTAGGTGAATATGTATAATTTGTTTCAACTAACAAATAGACACATATCTAGTTCACTAGAAGAAACAACTACTGAAAATTATCAATCAACTATATACAACTATTGCAACAGTTGACTAACCTGTTGTATCAGATGTAGTATCTATTACAACATGTCTCATCTATTTTAGAAAATCTAATATATTTTCATACCATTTTTAGTTGTGCCAACAAATAACCTATCTGTTGCAATAGATGGGTAATCTGTTGGGACAAATTAAATTAAGACTTTCTACTTTTTAGTTTTTCCAAACAGATGAGTCATATACTGAAACTGATGGGTCATCCATTGGAAATTATCATAAAGGTCTTCCACATGTTTTAATTTGTCCCAACTGATGATCCATGTATTGTAATAGACTAATAATCTATTTGGGACAATTTAAAATAAGAGGAAGACCTATTTAATTTGCTAAAACATATGATTTATCTTTTTTCATTTTTTTGTATCTCTGTGATTAGCATTGACAAATCTGGATTTTCAGTTGAATATCACATTAGAATCTACTGCTGAGCAACATTGACAATATGCTATTCTTTTATGGAAATACGGTGAAGTGAAAGCGTAGAAATAGTACACAAGGGACATTAAAGATCCATGATGACCACATCCGAATTTCATAGCACCGGATGAAGAACATCTTGTCCATGTTGAATTTATCTTAATAGCTTAAGTCTGTCAATGTAATAACCTTACCTCTCCTTAGGAATTATTGGCATCAAAAGTTAAATTGTTGATTTATATGTTAAGATCTCTACCTATAATAATTTTTCTACATTTCATTTATTTGTTGATTTATTTCATATAATTTCCAAAGGTTTTGATTTATTTTATTTTGACTATGAACTTATTAATTAAACAAACGACATATATAATGATTTATCAAACAGATTTAGACATATATAGGAATGTGTAGGTCATCGATTGAAATTATCAAACATGTCTTCCCACTATTTTGATTTGTTCCAATAGATGACCTATCTGTTGTAACAAATAGACTTAGATATAAACATATGCATAATGCAAGAGATGACAATCATATTATAATAGATAAAGTATCTCTCTGAAAAAATAGACTATCTGTTACAATAGTTAGAAAACTTGTTGCATTATTAGAAATTCAATTTTCATCAAATATATAAAATTATCACTACATGTGAAGTGAAGTGACTTGAAATAAAAAATTATTATGGTGTTTGCATTTCTACATCTTCTTCTTTATACACAGGCTCTAAGCATCTAGTTAGTACCCCATAAGACCAAACCTATTGCATGTTTTCAAAAGCATTATTGCACAAAGAGGTCATTGGCTTGGCCATTTCTATGTCGATCAGTAAACATTTGATATGTGCAAGCACGTACGACCCGCACATGACACAGGTTTCATATTTAGGAAGGCTAATGTCCTTGTTTTGACCTTTAAAATTCCATGTTTTCTTGATCAATACTTTCGCTGAAAAGTGATCCATCAGTTTAATCTACCTCAACAATTTATGAAACACCTCCAACAGTGGCTGCATATGAGGAAAAAAAGGGCCTCATCGAAGACAGGTAAGTTTCAATCATAAATCTTCATCATTTTGTCCTCGAGTAGTATCTCAAGAGAAATAAAATGTTTTACCTCTATATTCATGGCTGCAAGAATCCTCTTTTCATTGGTACAGTCCTTGTCATGTGGATATGACCTCTTCCCTCTAAAATATTTAATCATATCTTCATCCCATTTAAATGCAGAAACTAATGAATCAAATCCTGGGCCACCAGGAGTTGATGCTAGCTTAGTGAGCTCATCATACCTATCCTTGAAATTGTTGTAGAAGTTTAGGTCCATTATCCTCCCAGCAACATCATAAGCATTCGGGTATGCTAATTGCCTTCCCCTCATAAGGCAGAGAATTTCATCAACATACTATGTTATAAGAAGACAATTTTTAAATAGGTTAGTAATTTTTATTTTAAAAAGAAAAATAAAGTGGAAAGATGAAATGGATGGACCATCTGTTGCATACAGTTCTCTAAATCTGTTAACAGATTACCTATCTAATACAACTTATGAAACAGATAGGTAATCTGTTGCAATAGAACCACCACCAGTTGCTCAAGAATATATAGTTGTTACAATAGATGACACATTTGTTGCATAGAATCTTCTTCATGTGGTGGATTAGAAGGCTAGGTTAGGAAAAGTAAACTTACCGTGTCAACATACCACACGTGCATATCTGTCATATTCTTGAATTCTTGGGGGAAAGGTATGCAAGGTGAAGATTTTTGGGCATTGCATGGATTTTATGGTCCTTCGTAGAACAACTTTCTGTTTGGTGTCAAGTTCCGCATATATGTTCACCTCCTTCAATGGTCCCTGAACTTTAACAACTTTTAGACGAGGAGGATTTGCAATTTTTTTTGGTTTCATAACTTAGAGTATATGTCTAATTTATTTTTCCTTCTTCCTAACCTCCACTGTACGAGCGAATGGCTTACTCACCTTCTTGGATGGTATGACACCCCTCTTGGATTTCAATTCCATGACAGCTTTAGGGATAGCCTCTACTTTTTTAAAGAGTTTATCCTACATGTCCAAACACTCTTTGTATTTGCAATAAGAACATGAGGGTGAAGACAGATGAGAGGGACCAGTGTAAGGGTAAGAGGGACCTGTGTAAGGGGTATTTTTAAATATATTTATTTTTTCTTGAGCATCAATATGCTCATCATCATGACTGGCAGCAGCATCAGCATTAGCTTGGCTGCCACCAACATCAACAACTCCACTAGCAGCAGCCCCAAAAGCAGCATCTGGATCTATTGGAATAGGTTGGTCATGAAAAGCCTCAATATTAGGATGACTTTGCCTAATTGCTCTTCTTATGGTTGTTTCTCCGGCCAATTCCATATTTATTAACCCTACCATTGGATTTGCTATTGTATCAACAAGACCTAGAGTAATAAAAGAATTCATCCCCAACTCCTGCTCTGTAGGAGTGATCCATGGATGCACAACCTATTAAAAATGACAGATACATTTAAATTATATAATAATTTGCAGATAGTTGGGTTACATGTTAACACAGATAACTTATGCAACAGAAGATCTTTCTGTCATTACAAATGATTCATATGTGGCAATAGATTAACTATATGTTGCATCAGATTATCCATTTATGCATAATATACAGTAAATAGGTAATCTATTAAGTCGAGTTGAGATAACAAAAGCAACAGATGGGTAATCCATTGCGAAATATAAATCGTCTGTCGGAATCGATTACTCATCTGTTGTATTAGTTGCATTAGATAGGTAATTTGTTGCAACAGATGACCCATCTATCACAACAAATGACACATCTATTTCAATTTCTTTCTTTAACTCAAATTATTTTACTTGAAAGAAGACTTACTACATCATCCAAAGGGTTAAAGAGATTAACCTCCTTAATTCTTGTATTGCTCTTTGCTGTCAACCACCTAAGGATCCTTGGATGAGAAGCCTCATTCGGGTATTCCTTGACCTTCTTTCAGAGGAGAGGAATGTCTTCAAATGCCCAAGCCTAAAAAATATAAATAGGAATCAAGCAAAAAAAGTCATAATAATTATTCAATATAAATTAATGGAAGAGTAAAAAAATAATGATTAAATTTACCACGAAAGCCCAAGGAAAACCGTATAATGTGATCATTTTTGGGTATAGCATTGTCAATAAATATTTGACAGTCAACTTGTAGCTATCATATTCTTAGATAATTCTCGATTTTCTCAAAATCCTCAACAAACTCCAAAAAATAATCTTCTATGACTTTGTTGACATGTCTTGCCATTATAACAGAATAGGAAAACCAAACTAAGCACAATTTCTCCTTGTACTTCTTTGCTATGGTTTTATTATTGAGAGATTCTAACAACATACTGACTCTCTAGCCACATCCAACAATGTCCAACAACCTATATATTTTTTCCTTCTATTTGTTGGTTTTGGTAGATGGTTGTGACAATTCTTTTCCTTTATTTCATGGTGATGGTTTGGCTGTCCTATTTGCCTTGGACATTTTACCGGGTGTTTCCTTGATAAAGGTTCTTTTGGATGGCCACATCTAAAGCTCTCACTATGGAAAACCCTTTAATCCCAAAATAAACCGGCATGCCAGAGTAGTTAATCCAAATTTCATCCATCTTTTTTCCCCCTCCTTCAAATCTTTATCATCCCCAAAGTACTTGATACTGAGCTTGAGAAGACCATATACCATGCTTCCTCCAAAATGGGCATTGTTGTCCTCAGGCAGCTCAAGAAAGTGTCCAAAGCAGCTTTTCTTAAAAAGTTCGTCTATTTTTTCCTTCTTTATAGTATTCCTAAAATTATCGAAATACTTCCCCAACTGAGATTTAAGTACAAAATTACCAATTAAATTTACAGGGTTATCTATCGACATCTCTACTTGAAACCTGTTAATACTAATAGTTTTGACAGGATCATGATGGTATTTCGATCTTAATTCATGTCCCATTGCTAATGCATTAGCATCATCGTTCTCACTTTCAACTTCCTCCTCTTCTTCTTCCTCACTTTTATTTTCCTCGCCACCCTATACAGACCCTTCTCCACCTCCCTCAACATTATTTTTATTTATTTCCTTAGATTCACTTTTCCCTGACTGAGATTGTTCAGGAAGCTCTTTCGAATCCATCTGTACTCTAGTCTTTTTTGTTAGGTGGCCAGAAGTTGATCCACTTTCACTTTCTTTTCTTTTGAGAGACATTTTTTACCTACAAACAAAAAAAAATACATTACAGTTGATGTTTGCGTAAATTTTAAAAAGGGTAAGACAAATTTCAATAAATTCTTATACGCCACATTACAAAAAAATATTCCAACAGATAACACATTAGTTGGAATAGATGAATCATCAGTTACGAAAGATGCATAATATGTTTCAACAAATGAACAACATGATAGACGACATCAAAATAGTCTTGCTACTAGTTTGTTTTATGCCAATAGCTGAAACATTTGTTGCAACATATGGGGAATTTGTTTAATGACTTATTTTAATATCTTCCAACAGATGTTCCACCGGTTACAACAGATGGACCACCAACACCACCATAGATACCGCCAACACCACCAACACTTCCACCAATGCCACTAAGACCACTACTACTACCACCACCACCAGCAGCAAGACCTCCAATACCACCACCAAGACCACTAATACCACCACCAAGACCACCACCACCATCACCAATGCCACCAATACCACCACCATCACCACCAATACCACAACTAAGACCACCAACATCACCACCAATATCACTAACACCAGTGCCACCAATACAAAAACTACCACCACCACTGCCGGCACCACCACCATAAACACCACTAATGCCACAATACCAACACCATCACCAATACCACCTATATCAATATCATCACTAAGATCAAACACCACCACCAATGCCATCAATACCACAAACACTAATTCTACCAACACTACCAACACCACCAGCACCACGGCTAATTCTACCAAACTACCAACACCACTATCAATGACACCAATTCTACCAACACCACCACAATGCCACCAATATCAACACCAAGACCACCAAGACCACCAAAAATAATACCAATACAACCAACACCACTACCACCACCAACACCAATGCCACCAATAACATCACCAATATCATTAACACCACCACCATCACCAACACGATAGCACTAACACTAAGACCACCAACACCACTACCAACAACTAACAATTATACCATAAACACCATCCAATAATACCACAATACTCAATAAAATATTATGAAAAAAACTAGGATTTTCTTAGTTTCTTCCTACATTTTTAGCATCAAAACTCTAAATTGTTAACCAATTCTCAAAGATAATACAAACAAAAGTCTTCTTTTTTATCATTAACTAAAAATTCCAAATTTTTAGAAAAAACAACAAATGTAAAATTCTTCTCAAACTTTTTTACCTATAGAGACAGAGAAAACAACAAATACAAGAAACAATGAAGTAAAAAATAACAACTATGTGGTTGAAAATGGGAAGAAAATTAATCTTTTATGAAAGGTTGAGTAATATATTGAGTAGTTGTTATTGTATTGTTAAGAGGGAATGAAAAGAGTAAGAACTCAAGATTTGAAATTATAAAATATTTTTCCCACAAATGGATGATTTGTATGGGTTGATTTTTATTTTGAAAAAGAATGACAAGTTTTGAAAATGCTAATTTGCTCTGAATTGATCTTCATTAATTTTTTAAATGAGATAAATTTTAACTATTTCATCGTAAAAAATTATATCAAGTTCAATTAGAACATTAATGAATTTAATGTTAGCTTAAATAATAAGTTAATATGAATCATTTCAACACAGATTCATCGAATGGAAACTTAATTGAAGTTATAGTGGACCCTATCAACTCATCCCTAGTTCTACATAAATGAATTTAGGTACTTCAAATAATAAGTTATTATGAATCAGTTTAACTTAGATTGATCGATTGTTGACTCAGTTGAAATTGTAGTTGACCCTATGAACTCATCTATAGTTTTAGTTAAATCAATTTAGTTACTTCAATAATAAGTTCATATGAATCATTTCAACTAAGATTAATTGATTGATGACTCAGGTCATGAAGAATCCAATACCAATATAACACAATTGCAATGACTCAATTAAAATTATAGTTGACCTTATGAGCTCATCCCTAGTTCTAGCTAAATTAATTTAGTTACTTCAAATAATAAGTTACTATAAATCCTTTCAACTCAGATTGATCGATTGATGACTCAGGTTAGGAGGAACACATTACCAACATCATGTAATTGCAATAACTGGAACACATTACCAACATCATGCAATTGCAATGACTCAATTAAAATTATAATTGATCCTATGAACTGTAATGCCTTAAGTCTGCACCCTGTATTCCACATGGTGCTTACGACACAAAAGAACCACAAGCTACCCATGATTGATACCTACTGTAAGTACTAAATAATATACTAAAATAATGTAGAAAATAGGCTAAAATGCCATAAGGTTCATAATCTGAATATTGATAATTAGCAACTGATAATAACATCTGAAAACTGAATACTATATGAACTAATCTAGTTGAAATGCCTCTAACTAAACTATATGAATGTGGAGTTGATGGGACAAGACCCCAACTAACTCCGACTATTGAAATACTGAAACTATTGAAGTACTAATATAAAAGCATATCCTCAATAGATGAGGACTCACTACTAAATCTGTTGCTTTTTTCTAAATCTATCTAAGCACGGTTAGGAACCTGAGTGTTCGAACCTATGATATAAGACACCATAGCGTAAAGAGATAGTATGTGTCAGTATATGGAATGTACTAGTATGCTAGATGAGGTAAGGCTGAATATAGGGGATCATATACATGAACAATAACAGACTGAATGAAATAACATAATTGAATAAGAGTACATTAATAACTGAGACTGCTATAAAATATTGACTATGTAATACTTTGCACATACATGTTTACTATATTTGAATTTTTACTAAAGCTGAGTACTGATTTCTGATACTGAGTAACTGATATCAGTGAATACTAATAAATGAATTACTAATACTGATTGACTATGTCTAAAAGTCTTGGTTCTGTAGAACTGAACTGAGTTTTATACTGAGTTTAAAACTGAAACTATAACTATGAGAGTGTCCATCTAACCGAATACCCCAATTATAAACTGGGTTGGGGCCTAACCTGTGACCCCATTTGGAAGGGTTTTAGTATCGTGCCATGGGTACTAATACTTGCTGTAGATTCAGTCATACCTAACGGGTGATCTCTGAGATCAGTCCTAACTAGCGAATGATCCCTGAGAGTGTCAGTCCTAACTAACGGGTGATATATCATAACCTATACTGGCTGCTAGTTCTGGAACTTAGGGATTACTTCTATGGATCCAGTCCTAACTAACGGGTAATCCCTCATCCCTAGGATCCCTCGATACTGAATCCTACTCCCAACTAACTTACACTGATTATAGGATTAAGCTAAGATTAACTAGACAAGTAACTGATCATGATGGCTAACTAGAAGAATATGCTCCCACCCATCTGAAACTATTCTAAAACTACTGAGACTAAGTAAGCAACTAAATTTTGGGTGTTCATTACCCCTAGGACTCGATAACAAAAACAATATGGTCACATGAAATCTTTGAAACGATAGAAGGAAATTATCATTCATGATTATTCATTTAAGTATTTCATCACATAAATGGGGACCAAGACTTTAACATGGAATACCTCTAGACATGATGAGATAGCATGATCACATAACAAAATCATAAACTAAGGATTTATTCCGAATTCTCATGAACATGATATGGAAATCACAACATTTAAAATATACTAAAATGCATTCCAATAGAAAACAAATTCCAAAATCTCTTAACTTGTAAACATGTAATAAGTAGCCATTATTCAAAACCCAATCATTTAGGCATTTCATCAAACACTTGTTATTCATGGTTTAAACTAGGCATGGGAATAGTTTTAAAACTTGTAGTAATAGCATGATTTCACTTCTAAGATCACCAATTAGGATTTCAATTCAAAAAACATCACCATTCAACCATGTTAGGTTTAATATCACTAAAAATTTCATGGAAACATGATAAAAATTTGAAATTAATGTAAGTTCATGGACATAATTCATAAACTATGCAATAAGGGCTACTTTCAATGTAATTATATTATAAACATCATGTATAATCAAAATTCATAAAAGCTTCATTGAGATAAATCATTATAGACATGTGATTTCATGATTTAAAATATAAAAGATGAATTCTTGGATCCCATGGGTGAAAAGGGACGATGGATGAACATCTAACATACCTCAAAAGCATGAATCTCAAAAGATAGTAACTTTTCTTGGGGGTTTTTGAATGGTGATGCTTTGATTTTTGTTATTGGGAAAGGACGAGTGTTTTAATGTGAGTTTATTTGAGTAAGATGGGAAATAATGCCCTTTTGGGTCTGAAAATTCATGCTTGGGACATTTGGGGTTGAGGGGAAAGGACCAAAGTGACCCTTGACCCTTAAGAAGCTAAAACTATGGGGAAATAACTCCCGCATTATGACCCCTAGTTGGATCAACAATCCCTCACAACACGATCCCTATTTGGGTCAAGCATCCCTCGCATCGCGGTGCTATCGCGACCCCTTACTACCTCACACAAAAATATAACACCCTAATTTTGGAATCGGAATGCTACACGGTGCTTATGACCCCGAAGGACCACAAGCTAACCCATGACTAATATTTGTACCTATACACTGTATAATATGCTTGTAAAATGCGGAAAACATAAACAATAGACCATAAGGTTTAACTGAATAAAGAAACTATCAAAACATGACATTCATGTGGGTGGCAAATACCAAAAACAACTGAATCTAAACTGAATCTGAATGCTAAATCTGAAAACCTCTAAGTAATACTGGAATAAGGAGTTGAGGGAACATGTCACCAACTAAATACATAAATTGAAAACTAACTGAATTAATAAATGAATAAATCAAGTAATATCATCCTCGAATGAAGAGGACTCACTGCAACTCTGTGTGCGGAATGTGACTGCTACTGCTGGTCTAGAACTCGTGTCTCTGAATCTATGGTGTAACGAGAAAAGAAAGCACCATAGTGCAAATGCGTCAGTACAACTGGAGTACTAAGTATACGAGTGAGGTAGGCTAAAGTAAAGAGTTTACATGCATGAATAATGCTAACTGACTGACTAATATAAATGTAAGAGTGCAAACATACATACATAGTAACGGAGATCATGAGTACGTGATAACTAAATCTGTATGCTAATACATAGCTGAAACTATAGTTCTGAT
Source organism: Capsicum annuum (assembly GCF_002878395.1). NCBI lineage: Eukaryota > Viridiplantae > Streptophyta > Magnoliopsida > Solanales > Solanaceae > Capsicum > Capsicum annuum. The sequence goes on along the minus strand of NC_061119.1, from coordinate 70,678,921 downwards.
AACATGAGCGACTGTGTCTAAAATTCCTGAATTTGGTGGAACTGTCTAAGTCCCGTGCTATAACTTAATTTGACTGTATCTAATTGTCCTAGTATATTGATATCTGAAGAACTGTCTGAGTTCTTTTACTGAGACTAATACTGAAACTGTGGGAGGTAGTTATTTAACCGACATGCCCCATGTATGCTAAAATAGCTGAACTAGGGTCCAATCATTGCCCTGATTGGAAGGGTGTTAATACCGTGCCACAGGTAAAGACATGCTGTGAGTGACCCTCAAATCTGGTAGTGTACCCAAAATAGAACGACAGATATCCACCCCCTCAACCCTCAAGCTGGCACTGTTGATGTCTTAATATATGTTGGCTACATAGTTCTGGAACACAAGGATTGCTTCTAAGAATCGCATCTTCATCTGAAGTAGGTGAGTTCCTATTCTTGGGTTTGCTCGGTGCTAACTCCTACTCCCATCTGAAGAGACTGAACATGATTTAACTAACTATACATAAACTGGGTTTACTGAATTATCATTGACTGATGGAATAATACTGATAACTGACTGAGATCATTAGGTTTCTGAGGTTTTCTGAGTCACATGACTAACTGAATTCTATGGAACGTAGCTTGATTGAATATATCGACAACATGATATGGATCTAGGCACACAGCTATAGTTTCGGGTACTAATACCCCCAAGATTCGATAGAAGGAAACTGACACACATGACATGACTTGATCACAAGATTTGAGTCAACAATTCATAATATCATAAGTAAGGTATATTGTGCTTCATGAGTCTATTCAACATCTTGAACATGGTAGGGAAAGCATGAATACATTTCGTGTACATGTTCAATAATTCCATTATCACACATGCTTCACACCACAACAATAACAACACATAAATAGCATGGAGTTCATATTGAGTGTATACCTAATATGGACTTGTCATTTAGGTATCATAGAATAATGTAAATATGAAGTTCTAGCATCCTAGGTATTTTAACAAAAACCTTGCATGCACACCTTGGGCATAGGTTTTCTCAACAAATATTAATCATCTTGAACTACCCAATTTCATGGGTTTTAACCACAACATGCATACTTCATAGAAATCATCTTAAAATAATATTCTAAATTTTAAAAAATGGTCATTGACATGAACAACATCACATAGCAACAAGGAAATCAAAGTTTCTCATTTAAAATCATGGTTCTTGAACTCTATGAAAGAAAGGGGTCTATAGATGAATACTACGCATACCTGACTCAGGGTTCTTGATGTTTTTGAACTGGAAGGATTTGAGAACCTTTGATTCTTGAAGAAGATTGAGTCTTAGTCTTGAAGATTTAATTTAGGGAGAAACCCTAGTTGTTGTTTGTGAAATAAAAGTGAGAAAAATAGATGAATTTTGACTTATTTGGATATATATAGGTGGGTGATAAGTGACCAAAATACCCCTGTTAAAATGACCTAAAAATAAGCTAAATATGGCATGTGACAGTCTGACTGACGGTCCGTCAGACTCCTGGTGGATAGTTATTCAGCCCGTCAGACGTGGACAAGAAATAGGCTTCACTGGATAAGGGTTGATGGCCTGGCTGATGGTAGGTCACAACTTTGACGGTCTGTCAACTTGTCCGTCAGTCCTTATCTAGAACATGGCTTAACTAGCATGGCTTTGACGGTCCAGTAGTGGTCCATCACTAAGTTGACGGTCTGTCAACTTTGCCGCCAGGCCTTATCTAGAATGGGAACCTTCTACCTTGGAAGTGATGGTCCAAGTGGTGGTCCGTCACTAATTTGATGGTCCGCCAACTAGGCCGTCGCACCTGGGCTATTCTAACTGTTCTGGGTAAAACGTCCATAAATCCTTCGTCTGATGTCAGATTTAGACGAAATTAGTATCGTTGGAAAGCCAACTCAATTTCCCATGTGATAGAAACTGAAAATCTCAAAAATACTACATGTACATAAATAGATTTTCATTTCAAAGTAAGTCCTAGCATTCTTGAGATGATTTTTAGCTAGTAAAAAGACACGGGTATTACAATATCTCCCCCTTGAGAACATACATCCTCTAATGAAACTGACTGGGAGGGGAAACAATGATCTGAGCATGAATAGCTGGAACATAATCTCATGACTGACAAATTGTACATAGCATACTGATTATGCATATCTGATGCATGGATAACATATACATGAATATATAACTGAGCAATCTGATAAACTGAGTTTCTCAACGTGAGAATACATAGATGATGCATGATTAAATACTGTACTGACACATGAACGCATGTCTGAGTATGCAATAGCAATAGATACAAAGTTTATACTGAATTCTAAACGTGAAACTGAATAAGATTAAGAAGGACTATTACCTTGAGCTTGATCTCAATTGGCGGAGAAAAGATGAGGGTACTTGGTACGCATATCTTCTTTTGTTTCCCAAGTAGCTCCCTCATAAGACTGATTTTGCCAAAGAACTTTGACTAGAGGGACTTATTTGTTCCTCAATCAACGAGTCTGATTGTCTAAGATTTCAACTGGAATCTCTTCATAAGAGAAGCTATTCTGAATGTCAATGCTCTGAATAGGGACTACAACTGTTGGGTCACCTATGCACTTCTTGAAAAATGAGACATGGAAGACTGGATGGACTGAGGCTAGATCTGAAGGCAGCTCGAGCTCATAAGCTACCTTACCAAAGCAACTGAGAATCTTGAAGGGACCGACATAGCAAGGACTGAGTTTTCCTTTCTTGTCGAACCTCTTCACTCCCTTCATGGGAGAGATCTTAAGATAGACATAGTCATTGACCTAGAACTCGAGATCCTTTCTACGAACATCTTCATAAGACTTTTGTCGGCTCTGAGCAGTTCGGAGTCTCTCTCAGATCAACTAAACTTTCTCTAAGGCATCAAATACCAAGTCTAGACCTATGAATGAGGCCTCACTAACTTCGAACCAACCGATTAGAGATCTATACCTCCTACCATAGAGAGCTTTGAATGGAGCCATCTAAATACTGGAATGATAGCTATTGTTGTATGCAAATTCAACCAAAGGAAAGTGGTCATCCCAACTTTCTTTGAAATCAACTGCACACATACTTAGCATATCTTTGAGAGCCTAAATGGTCCTTTCTGCTTGACTATCTGTCTGAGGATGAAATGATGTACTGAGATGGACTTGGGTACCAAGACCTTTTAGGAATGCTTTCCAGAAGTGAAAGGTGAACTGGGTACCTTTTTTAGAGATAATAGATGAGGGAACACCGTGTAATCTGACCAACTCCCTGATGTAGAGTTTGGTACAATCCTAAGCTGAGTAAGAAGTACGAACTGGAATGAAATTAGCTGATTTGGTCATTCTATCTACGATGACCCAAACTGAATCGTGCTGAGTACGAGTACAAGGCAAACCCTTAACAAAGTCCATGCTCACTTCTTCCCATTTCTAAGTAGGAATGGTGAACTCCTACATAGAACCACTAGGTTTCTCATGGTCTATCTTAACCTACTGACATGTAGAGCACTTAGCCACAAACTCTACAACATCTCTTTTCATCCCACTCCACCAATAGATCTCCCGCAAGTGGTGGTATATCTTAGAGGCCCCTGGATGAATAGAGTATCGCGTGTCATGCGCTTCTATAAGAATTTGTTGCCTCAAGTCATCTACACCTAAAACGCACAAACGACCCTGACAATGAAGAACACCATCTCCACCTTGGGAGAAAACCTCAACCTTCTGATTCTGAACTGACTCTTTTAGCTTGACAAGGCTAGAATGTCTGTCTTACTGTTCTTTTACCTCGAAAACTAGAGATGAATCTGAACTACTCTGAACACATACACCACCCTCTGAAGAGTCGACTAAGCGAATGCCTAGTCTGGTAAGCTGATGGATTTCCTGAGATATTTTTTTCATGTTATCCTCACCGTGAGAAATACTATGCATGGAGAGTCTACTGAGAGCATCAGCCACAATGTTGTCCTTGCTCGAATAGTAAAGGACACTTATGTCATAATCCTTCAAGAGCTCTAACCACCTTCCCTGATGAATATTGAGATCTTTCTAAGAAAAGACATAATGGAGACTCTTACGATTTGTGAAGATGTCTACATAAACTCCGTAAAGATAATGCCTCCAAATCTTTAAGGCAAAGACTATGGCTGCTAACTCAAGATCATGAGTAGGATAATTCTTCTCATGTGGCTTTAACTGTCTGGAGGCGTAGGCTATAACCTTACCATGATAAATGAGGACACAACCTAAAGCTACTCTAGATGCATCATAATATACCATGAAACCATTTGAACCATCTGGAAAAGTTAAAACAGGAGTTGAGGTGAGTCGAGTCTTTAATTCCTAAAAACTCTTCTTGCATGAATCTGACCACTGAAACTTGACCTTTTCTGAGTCAATCTGGACATAGGAGATGTAATAGAAGAAAATCCCTCAACAAACCATCTGTAATAGCCAACCAAACCAAAGAAACTCCTGATATCTGATGGAGAGACAAGGCGAGGCCAATTCTTTACTGCTTTGGTTTTCTGAGGATCTACTTTAATTCCATCACCGGAGATAATGTGGCCAAGGAATGCTACTGATCTTAGCCAAAATTCACACTTACTGAACTTGGCGAATAGCTGATAATCTCTGAGAGTTTGAAGAACAATTCTGAGATGGTCTGAATGATCACGCTCTGTATTAGAGTAGACCAGAATATCATCTATGAAGACTATGACGAACATGTCCAAGTACCACTTGAACACCTGATTTATCAAGTCCATAAAAGCTGCAGGTGCATTGTTAAGACAAAAGGACATGACTAGAAATTCGAAGTGACCATGCCAAGTACGAAAAGCTGTCTTTGGAATGTTATATTCTCTAACTCTGAGCTGATAATAGCCTGATATGAGTCCTATCTTAGAGAAGTAATTGGCTCCCTAAATTTGTTCGAACAGATCATCTATTCTGGGAAGTAGATACCTGTTCTTGATCGTAACTTTGTTAAGCTGACGGTAATCGATACACATTCTTAGAGAACTGTCTTTCTTGCGCACAAATAAGACTGGTGCACCCCATAGGGAAGTAATGGGTCTGATGAATACCTTATCTAAGAGATCCTTCAACTGATCTTCTAGCTCTATGAGCTCTGCTGGTGCTATTATATATGGGGGAATAGAGATAGGCTAAGTATCTGGGAGAAGGTCTATACCGAAATTAGTTTCTCTTTTAGGAGAAATGCCTGGAAGATCTTCAAGAAAGACATCAGAATATTCATTAACCACTAGGATTGATTTGACACTGGGAGATTCAAAACTTGAGTCCTTAACGTGCACGAGATGATACACACACCCCTTAGAAATTATTTTCCTTGCCCAAAGATAGGAAATAAGCTGACCCCTAAAAGATGAAGTGCTACCCTGCCACTGTAAGACAGGTTCATCTGAAAAATAGAATTAAACAATTCTATTTCTGCAGTCGACTATGGCATAGCAGGAATGAAGCCAATCTATGCCGAGAATGACATCGAAATCAGCCATCTCTAATTTGATGAAATCTACTGAAGTGACTTTCTGAAATATCATAATTGGGCAGTTCCTGTATACCCGTCGGGCTATGATGGTTTTAACTACTGGGGTAGAGACTAAAAAAGGATCTATGAGAATTTTGGGATTGATTCTGAAATCTCCTGCTATAAAGGGAGTAACAAAAAATAAGGATACACCTGGATCTAGCAAAGCATAAACATGAATATAGAAAATCTCCAACGTACCGATAACGACATCAGGTGAATTTTCCTAATCCTTTCGAGTATGAAGAGCATATAGTTTTTTTGGGCGTTGCCCACTATTAGCACTAGAAGTGGCACCCTGCTGATTTGGGCGACCGGACTGAGCTGGAGAATAGAGATATTTTTGCTGACCTGACTGAGGAAAATCCTTGATATTGTCGCCTAGATTGCCACATCTGAAACAAACATCACTACCGGCTATGCAAATACCCTTGTGGTTCTTACCATAAGTCTGGCATAGGGGATTGGTTCGGACACTGCTAACACTGCCCTGACACTTAGAGCCTAGGGATTTATTTTGGTTACCCTCTCTGAACTTAGGACCTAAAGCACTAGCTGTAGAATAAGCTAGAGCTGATGACTTAGGATAAAACTGTGAATGGTTTTCTCCCTCAGATTTAGGTGGAGCAAAATTAAAATTGCCTGATCTTGCTCTCTTATTATTTCTCTCTCTAGTCTTAACCTTTTGCTCCTCTATTTGCTAGGAATGGGTCATGATTCTAGCTAAATTCATACCACTATTCAGCATTGTAGGCCTACCCTCATTTACCACACAGTCGTTCACCACTGATACGAACTTTCTCATCTTAGCCCTATGGTCTGCAACCACATAAGGGGCATATCTGGATAGCTGAGTAAATCTAAGAGAATATTCCCTAACCATCATATTTCCCTGCCTGAGGTTGATGAATTCAAGAACTTTGTCTTCCCTCAACTCTTTGGGAAAGAATCTGTTTAAGAAAGCCATGACAAATTCCTCACACTCAATAGGACCTACACCATCTACCCTCTCAAATTTGCACTGTTTGTACCAAGTATGAGCCACATCTTGCAACTGATATGTGGCTAACTCAGCACTCTAAACAAAAGTAACACCCATGATGTCAATGACCTTCTGGACTTGGTCAATGAACTCCTAAGGGTCTTTATTAGACTTAGACCCTATGAAAGAAGGAGGGTTCATTTGGGTAAAGTCCTGAATCCTAGATGCTACAGAATTTGTCACTGGATTAGCCAGAATATCTGGTGGTCGTTCATTGTGGGCAGCCATAGACTGAGCAAGTGTGGTAAATGCAGCTCTAAACTCCACATGAGTAATATATTAGCCCAAAGGATCTTTGGGATGAGGAGCTAGCTGGCTTCCTCTCTTTGGAGGCATACTCTGAGATAGAGAGAAGAATGGATTAGACTGAGAGTTTAACTTAAGATTATGCTCAATAGCACGACATGAATACTGAAAGAGGGGAAATCATTTCTAAAACATCTTATAGCCTCCTACACATAAATGTGGCGCGCAATACACCCATGTACAAGACTCTCCTAGATGTGGCTTTCATACTTCCTAGGGCTCTATTGAACCTTAGGCTCTAATACCAAGTATGTAATGCCCTGATTTTCTAAACTGGAATGCTACACGGTGCTTAACCCTGAAAGACTACAAGCTAACCCATGACTAAAATCTATACCTGTACACTATATAATATACTTGTAAAATGCAGAAAACATGAACAACATGCCATAAAGTTCAACTGAATAAAGAAACTATCAAAACATGACATCCATGTAGGTAGCAAATACCCAAAACAGCTAAATCTGAAGTAAATCTGAATACTAAATTTGAAAACCTCTAAGTACTATCTGAATAAGGAGTTGAGGGAACATGTATCCAACTAACTCCATAAATTAAAAACTAACTGAATTAATAAATGAATAAATCAAGTAATATCATCCTCGAATAAAGAGGACACACTGCAACTCTATGTGCGGAATGTGACTGCTACTACTGGTCTAGAACTCATGTCTCTGAACCTATGGTGTAACATCAAAAGAAAGCACCATAGCGCAAATGCGTTAGTACAACTGGAGTACTGAGTATATGAGTGAGGTAGGCTAAAGAAAAGGGTTTACATGCATGAATAATGCTAACTGGCTAACTGATATAAACATAAGAGTGTAAAAATACATACATAGTAACTGAGATCGTGAGTAGTGATAACTAAATCTATACGCTAATACATGGCTAAAACTATATTTCTGATAACATTAACGACTGTGTCTGACAGTCCTGAATTTGGTGGAACTTTCTGAGTCCTGTGCTATAACTGAATTTAATTGTATCTAACAGTCCTGATATACTGATATCTGAAGAACTATCTGAGTTCTTTTGTGGAGACTGATACTAAAACTGTTGGAGGTAGTCATTTAACCGACATGCCCCATGTAGGTGAAAATAGCTAAACTAGGGTCCAATCATTGACCTGATTGGTAGGGTGTCAATACCATGCCACGGGTAAAGATATGCTGTGAGTGACCTTCAAATCTGGCAGTGTCCCCGAAAAAGAACGGCGGATGTCTGCCTATCAACCCTCAAGCTGGCAGTACTAATGTCTCAACCTATGCTGGCTACATAGTTTTGGAACACAAGGATTGCTTCTAAGAATCACACCTTTATCTGAAGCAGGTGAGTTCCTATCCTTGGGTTCGCTCAGTGCTAACTCCTACTCCCATCTAAAGAGACTGAATATGATTTAACTGACTATACATGAACTGTGTTTATTGAATTTCTATTGACTGATTGAATAATATTGATAACTGACTGAGATCATAAGGTTTCTGAGGTTTCCTGAGTCGCATGACTAACTGAATTCTATGGAACGTGGCTTGACTGAAGATATCATGGAAACATGACATGACTCTAGGTACACAGCTATAGTTATAGGTACAAATACCTACAGGACTTGATAAAAGAAAACTGACACACATGATATAACTTGATCACAAGATTTGAGTCCACAATTCATAATATCATAAGAAAGGGATAGTGTACTTCATGGGTCTATTCAACATCTCAAACACTATAGGGAAAGCATGGATAAATTTTGTGTATATTTTCTATAATTCCATTATCGCACATGTTTCACACCACAACAATAGCAACACATAAATAGCATGGAATTCATATTGAGTGTATAGCTAATAAGGACTTGTCATTTAGATATCATAGAATTATGTAAATATGAACTTCTGGAATCCTAGGCATTTTAAAAAACAACTTGCATGCACACCTTGGGCATAGGTTTTCTCAACAAATATTAATCATCTTGAACGACCCAATTTCATGGGTTTTAACCACAACATGCATACTTCATGAAAATCATCTTAAAATAATATTCTGAAGTTTAAACAATGGTCATTGACATGAACAATATCACATAGAAACAAGCAAATCAAAGTTTCTCATTTAAAATCATGGTTCTTTAACTTTATGAACGAAAGGGGTCCATAGATGAACACTATGCATACCTGACTCAAGGTTCTTGATGTTTTTGAACTAGAAGGATTTGAAATCCTTTTATTCTTGAAGAAGATTGAGTCTTGGTCTTGAAGATTTAATTTAGGGAGAAACCCTAGTTGTTGTTTGTAAAATAAAAGTGAGCAAAATGGCTAAATTCGGACTTATCTGGGTATATATAGGTGGGTGATAAGTGACCGAAATACCCCTGTTAAAACGATCTAGAAATAGGCTAAACATGGCATGTGATGGTACGACTGGTGGTCCATCAGACTCCTGGTGGACCATCATTCAGCCTGTCAGACGTGGACCAGAAATGGGCTTCCTGGATAAGGGTTGACGGTCTGGCTGATGGTACGTCACAACTTTGACAGTCCGTCAACTCGTCCGTCAGTCCTTATCCAGAACATAGCTTAACTGGCATGGCTTTGATGGTACAAGTGGTGGTCCATCACTAATTTGAAGGTCCGCCAATCGAGCCATCGCACCTGGGCGATTCTAACAGTTTCGAGAAAACGTCCATAAGTCGTTCGTCTAATGTCAGATTTTGAAGAAATTGGTATTGTTGGAAAGCCAAATCAATTTCCCATGTGATAGAAAGTGAAAATCTAAAAAATAATGCATGTATAAAAATATATTTGCATTTCAAAGTAAGTCTTAGCATTCTTTAGATGATTTTTAGCTAGGAAAAAGACATGGCTATTATAGAAAAATGGCACAACTTTTGACTCGGTTATCAGATTTAGGCAAAATTTGTACCATTGGAAGGCTAACTCAATTATATATCTTTTGGTGGGTCTTAAACTGAAAATTTTCAGATATATAAAAGGTTATACTTGTTTAAAGTAGACCTTTGTAGAATCAAATTCCAAACTTTGGGAAAATCAAAGGATCTTAGCTCAACTTGGCTCTTAATGATTTCTATGAACATTTTAAACCTCATGATCATTTTACACACTAGTATAAAGATCATTAAAATTATATTTACATGAGAATCACTTTGATTATAACTTACACACTTAGGAACAACGGTTCATAGACTAGCTTAAAAATACGGGGTGTTACATTATCTCCCCATTAGGAACATTTGTCCTCGAATGAGACTGGTTAGACGGAGAGTACTATTCAAAGGTATTTGAGCTCATATTATGAATATGAAGGAATTGGAACATGATTGCATAACTAATTCTGACACATGACACATGAACTGGATATCATGAACTAAACTGATTTTCTTGCATACATGCTATGACATGAGAATGGTTTAAGGTGGAGATTTAAACAAAAGAGTCAACTTATGAGTATGCATTACTTCAAGCTAGATCTTGTTACATAAAGAGAAGATGGAAGTTTTAGGACAAGAAAGCTTGGGAAATTATAGTACATCTCCCCCTAGGATATTATGTCACCCAAAAGATGTTGACAAAGTAAAATACTGAGGAAAGTTTGAACACTTACAGATAGAATCATGACTAAATATCTGGAATATGAAACTAAGGTCTGAGGAATAGATGGTCAATGACATGAATTCATCGAGGAGGTCTGAACTGAGGACAAACATGACATAAATATGAATGTCACTGATCATTAAAAGTGTTGCACGGGTACTAGAACTGAACATATAGTAATACATGAATTCATGAGTTGCATGACCTGAATTTGGAGTTCATAAAGTTATGGAACATGGTCCGTACTGCTGAGTAAACTAGACCACCTTATACTAGGAACTGAAAGTGCATATGATTCTTTATGATGTGATGAACATGAACTATGATTATGGAACTGATATGTAAGGCATGAGTAGATATCATGATGACTGAGAAACCTTGCACTGAGATAAGAATGGTTTGGGCATCATCCTTTTCTACTGCTTTTCTATACATATGGGCATCACTACTATGATCTGAGAACCTGATTTGGTTATTTACTCTATCATCTCCTCCTTAGCTTAAAGTCATCATTCTAAGAATGTAACCACATAATCAACATCTCTAAACTAAACTAAAACCACTTTACTCTAGAGGCCAAGATATAATAATACTCATAAACACTAAACATACCCTGAAAGACTACACCTAAAAGTGCAAAACACTAATGCTTATACTTTCTTCTGATATAGAACTCTTAACTTTCTATAGCCCCAAATACATCATGTAAGAATTTAAGAGCTGACTAACTTAGAATTTTTAACTTCTCTTTCCATTAGGTCAACCTTCAAAGATTAAAACTTAGATGCTAACACATAACATGGATATCCGCAAATCTTTAATAGCCATACAACTTTTATCATAGCCTATAAATATCACAACTCTAAACTTATATTTTCCCTAGAACATGAGAATTACCACTACACCAATATCAACAACACATATAATTTTGAATTGCCAAACTTAAATTCTTGGATACACTATTTCAAACCTACTGATTCACCTTTGACACAACTAACCCCATGAAATATAATCTACTCAAATTTGAAAATAACACTATCCTAACTCTAATACTATTGCTTCACTCCTAGTTTTATGTTTTTAACTCTAGATCATATGCTATCCTAGAATACTGAGAAGGGATTTGAGAGCATATCTTACTTTGGGTTTAGTGCATAATTTTCATGAATATGAATGAAATATTTCAAACTTTGGAACTAAAAACCACTTGATGGAACACTCTCGAGCCTACATGCAATCCCACAACTATCTGTGGGGACTATCTGAGAATGCCCTTTCTGTAAGACTTTTAGCTACACTGCTTCTGTTACCTTGAAAGTAAGATAGAGTTGACATGAGTGGAGCATGATGAGAGTCTACATAAGTTTCTTAAGGAACCATTCTATAACATGATCTGAGACATAAAAGAAGGGAAACTTTTCCTAATACATCTTGTAGCCTCTTGTCCATAAATATGGTGTGCTTCATACTTATGCATAAGACTCTACTCAACAAGGCTTTTAGACTTCCTAGGAAACTTTAAAACCTTCTGATTCCAAGTTTGTAACCCCACGAGTCTGCACCTCAGATGGCACATGGTGCTTACGACCCCAAAGGACCACAAGCTATCCCATGACTGGTAAATACTGTGAGCACTGAATAATAATACTTAAATAATATAGAAATTAGGCCGAAATACCAAAAGGTTCATAATCTGAATATTGATAAATGGCAACTGATAATAATATCTAAATACTGTTTGAACTAGTCTAGTATGAAAAGCCTCTAACTGAACTATCTGAATGTGGATTTGATGGGAGGGTGTTAGAACTATTTCACAGGTACTAACACTTGTTGTGGAGTTAGTCCTAATTAATGGGTGGCCCCTGAGATCAATCCTAACTAGCGAGTGATCCCTGAGAGTGTTAGTCCTAACTAACGGGTGATATCTCAGAAGCTACACTGGCTACGTAGTTCTAGAACTTAGGAATTACTTCTAAGGACCTAGTCCTAACTAACGGGTGAGCCCTCACCCATAGGCTCACTCAGTGCTGAATCCTACTCCTAACTAAACTAACATAGATTATGGGATTGAGATAATATTAACTCGACAACTAATTGATCATGATGGCTAACTGAGTGAATATGCTCATACACGTCTAAAACTATTCTATAACTACTGAGACTAAGTAAGCAGCTAAATATTGGGTATTCATTACCCCCAGGACTCGATAACAATAACAACAGGGTCACATAAAAGCTTTGAAACCATGGAAGGAAATTATCATTCACAATTATTCACTTAAGAATTTCATCAAATAAATGGGGACCAAGACTTTAACATGAGATAGATTGATCACATGACAAAATCATAAAATTAGGACTTATTCTGAATTCTCATAAACATGATATGGAAATCACAATATTTAAAATATACTATAATGCATTCCACTTGAAAACAAATTCCAAAATCTTAACTTGTAAACATGTAATACATAGTCATTGTTCAAAACCCAATCATTTATGTATTTCATCAAACACTTGTTATTCCAGGTTTAAACTAGGCATGGGAATAGTTCTAAAACTTGTGCTAATAGAATGATTTCACTTATAAGATCATCAATTAGGATTTAAATTCAACAAACAATATCATTGAACCATGTAAGGTTTAATATCACCAACAATTTCATGAAAACATGATAAAAATTGGAAATTCATATAAGTTCATGGATATAATTCATAAAATATGCAATAAGGGATGCTTTCAATACAATTAGATTGTAAATATCATGTACAATCATAATTCAAAAAATCTTCATGGAGATAAATCATTATAAACATGTGATTTCATGATTTAAAACATAAAAGATGAATTTTTGGACTCCATGGGTGAAAAAGGCCATGGATGAACATCTAACATACCTCAAAAGCTTGAATCATTAAAGAGAGTAACTTTTCTTGAAGGTTATTCAATTGTAATGCTTTGATTTTTGTTCTTGGGAAAAGAGGAGGGTTTTTATGTGAGTTTATTTGAGGAAGATGGGCAAATAATATCGTTTTGTGTGTTAAAAATTTTTCTTTGGACATATAGGATTGAGGTGAAAGGACCAAAGTGACCCTTGACCCTTAAGAAGATAAAATTATGGGGGAATAGCTCACGCATTGCGACACCTAGTTGGGTAAATCAACCCTCATGACGCAACCCCTATTAGGGTCAAGCAGCCCTGGGATTGCGGGGCTATCATGACCCCTTACTGCCTCACATAAAAAATGGCATAACTTTTCACTCGGTTATTAGATTTAGGCAAAATTGGTACCGTTTGAAAGCTAACTCAATTATATATCTTTTGGTGGGTCTTAAGCTGAAAAACTCCATGTATATCAAAAGTTATACACATTTAAAGTAAACCCTTATGAAATAAAATTACAAACTTTGGGCGAATCAAAGGATGTTAGCTCAACTTAGCTCTAAATGATTTCTATGAACATTTTTAACCTCATGAGCATTTCACACACTAGTATAAATATCCTTAAAATTATATTTACATAAGAATCACTTGGATTATAACTTGTACATGTAGGAATGACAGTTCATAGACTAGCCCAAAAATATGGGGTGTTACATGAACTCATCCCTATTTATAGATAAATCAATTTAGGTACTTTAAGTAATAAGTTAACATGAATCATTTCAACTCAGGTTGATCGATTGATGACTCAGGCCAAGAGTAATGCAATAACAACATCATGCAATTACAATAACTCAATTGTATTATAATTAACCCTATAAACTAATCCCTAGTTCTAGATAAATTAATTTTTTAGTTCAAATAGTAATCTAATATGAATTATTTCAACTCAAATTGATAAATTAACGTCTGAAGTTAGGAGGAACGGAATACCAATATCAAGCAATTGTAACGACTCAATTGAAATTATAGTTGATCTTATTAACTCATCCCTAGTTCTAGATAAATCAATTTAGGTTCTTTAAATATTAAGTATGAATAATTTCAACTCAGGTTGATAGATTGACGACTTAGGTCATGAGGAACACAATACCAACATCGTGCAATTGTAATGACTCAATTGATATTATAGTTGACCCCATGAACTCATCTCTAGTTCTATCTAAATCAATTTAGGTACTTCAAATATTAAGTTAATATGAATTGTTTCAACTTAGATTGATCGATTCACAACTCAGGTCAGGAGTAATGCAATACCAATATCATGCAATTGCAATGACTCAATTAAAATTATAGTTAACCCTATGAACTCATCCCTAGTTATAGCTAAATAAATTTTATTACTTCAAATAATAAGTTAATATGGATCGTTTCAACTCAGGTTAATCAATTGGTGACTTAGGTTAGAAGGGACGCAATACGAACATCGTCTAATTGCAATGGCTCAATTGATATTGTAGTTGACCCTATGAACTCATTCCTTGTTATAGCTAAATTAATTAAAATTGTATTTGAACCTATGAACTCAATTAAAATTGTATTAAAACATATGTTCAACCAACTGCAACAAATGATTCATCAATTGGAAATTACCAAACAGATAAATAAATTTATTGCAACAGATTACTTATCTGTTGTAAATTGTCAAATAAAAATTTCTATTTGGATTGATAGATGAATGAGATACATGAAATATTCAAACAAATATTGACATCTGTTTCAATAGCTGACTTATCTATTTTAAGATTTTTTTATTTTAAAGCAATTTTCTGTTTGAGACAAAAAAAGATAAAATACTAAGGCGGTAAAACATATTTCTTGGATAAATCAAAAATCTCCTCTATGAGTAGCCTTATCTTGACTTTTTAATGTCACCGTCTCCTTGTTCCTCTCAAATTTATTAATGAAAATATTTTAAACCCATCTCTAGAATTATCTCTCCTTCAACCATAACTTAATTCATCTCTTCTTTCTCTTTTGTCTTTAGGGTAATCACAACTGTCTCTTTTTCTCTCTTTTCTATCTTTTCTCTCCTAATTTGCATGAGAATCCTTTTGGATCTCCACCGATCTATATCTTTTCTCGACTAAAATGGGAGTTTTGATCTCTTTGCTTTTAGATATTGCAGGTATGGTTCACTATTGCTCTTTTCTTCTCGTCTTCTTCTTTGTATATTATTTAAATTATCTATTTATGTCTATTATTTTTATTCATTTAACAATTAATCATATCCTATTTATTAAGAAAATTAAATAAAAGGTAACTTTTAGGTCTTGAATGAACGAACCTTTATTTTCATTAAAATATACAAAATAGGTCATCTGTCGGGAGAACTTAAAAAGCCTTGTTGGCAGTATCATTTTTTATGCCTTTTATTTGTTTCTTTGTTGTTGATGTTGTTGTTGATATCGTTAATGGGGTTGGTGTTGTAGGAACATGTGGTGTTTGTGTTGTTGATAGTGTTGGAAAATGTGGTGTTTGTGTTATTAATGGTATTGGAATATGTGGTGTTAGTGTTGTTGATAGTGTTGGAACACATTTTGTTATTTCATTGTTGTTGATATTATTGTTGGTGTTGTTATTGGTGTTAGGGGTGTTGCTAAAGATTCCATAACTATTGCGACTGATGATTCAGCTTTTGGAACAGACGGAGCAACTGTTGAATGAAATCAAACTAGTACCAAGGCTGATTTGATTTATTCCAGCAGATGGCCATCATGATAGATGACCCATTTGTTGCAACATGATGGCCATCTGTTGCCATAGGTACGTTACTTGTTGCAATGGATCACTCATTTTTTGAACATATGGGGAATCTACCACATATGGGTCATCTATTCGAACCCCTGTTGTAATGTGTTGTATTCATTAAATTTTCTGTTACCCTTTTTAAAATTTTCCAAACATCAGTTGTAATGTTTTTTTTGTTTTTCTCTTATTTGACATCAATTTCTTTTCTCTTATTTGTAGATAAAAGGAAGAGAAAGTTGATCAAATTTTTCCCATTTAACATTAAAGACTAGAGTAAAGATGGATTCAGAGGAATAAGCTGCTTGCAGATAGAACCACTTCATATGTGGGATGTATGTATTACTAATCAACCTATCATGAAAACACACATAAAGTACACTTATTTTGTGAATATTGTCCTTTACCTATTAGGAATTAATCATTCAAACAAGATATTGCATTTTACAGTTAAGATTGTTAGGTTAGAACTGATAAGGTTGAGGGACAAAATAGATGATGTCGATACCCTGTTACAGTTTAATAAACCTTTTGCTAATGTTTGTGTGTCAAGTTTAGAGAAGGGTTTAAGTTTTTGGTGGTAATGTAAATATTAAATAGTGATTAGACTCATTTATAGGGCTTAATGGACCTTTGAAATGCCTCTGAATTCTCTCACTGTTGAACAAAAGAGTGGAAATCAATATAGTTATTGCCTTGATCCAAATTCTTATACCTAGGTTGCTCGAGGTGATGATTATACAACAGAGGGTGTTTGGGAGAAAACCTGCAAGGGAAAGAGGAGGTGTTGAAAACCAAATATCATCTCAGACCTTATTAAAGATGAAACATGGAGTACCAAGAAACGTGTAGAGAATCTAGCCAATGAAATTTATATGAAAAATAGAAAAATTTAAATTTGCTGCAAATGTGAAATTGTATCCAAAAATGAAAATCCATCCCACTTGTTGAAAGGAAAAATGGTGAAGTGGATTGGAGTTGGACACTTTGCTAGGGAACTGCGACTAGCTAGAATATCCTAAATGATGACTCACAAAGCATAGGATTAAAACTTAAAGAAAGCAACTTAGAGATCACACGAGGGGTGGTAAGTTTCTCAGTCAGGAACGTAACTTAAAAAAACAACTCCTGAAGTAAAAAATAAGAGATCAACCCTAAGTGGCAATTTCTAAAGTTAAACTTGCATCCCAGACCTTCTGCTAGTGGTTCTAGTCAGGTCAAACACAGTGGAAATAAAAAGGTAGGGGAT
>NC_061119.1:70643434-70658427 GCF_002878395.1 Capsicum annuum | reverse complement strand
TATTTTTAGTTAAGTGAGCTGACCTATGTGATTAGCATGCTTTTCAGATACTAATGAGGAAGATCATAGCACTTTGGGGACCTGTTGACAGTAAAGGAAAACTTCACATAAAAAGGAAAGCAGCTCTTGGACTGAATGTGATGCATGGGAACTTTTTCCCGGGCAAACTTAATATTTTTAAATAGTTGAGGATGCAGTAGCAATTTATTAGAGAAGGATGTTATTAAAAGCATTATTGCTGAATTTTTTGGGGGATTCACATTCTGTATTATTTGAAAAGAGGAAAAAGCGGCTTAGCTTGAGGACAGAGAGAGAGAAACGCATTTCTCTCTTATTTTTGTTAGTCATCTTTATCACCAAGATCATTCTAAGTTTCGGTATGATGAATATTTCTAGTTTGATTTCTGTTTTATTTATAAGTAGCTAAGTTTATTTGTTAGGGTTATGAAAACCTTGTAGTATACTCTCTATTGCTATGGGTTTTTGAATTTATGATATGTTAATCCACTTATATCATTACTCTCTTCATTTTGATTGAATTCTCATGGTTGCAAACATAGGAAATGCGTCATTATAGCAATAACTTGTTTGATAGAAAAGTTACTATTTGGAAAAGAGAGTGTGACCAGAAAATAGGGTTTCCAACCTCTATTTTACACGTTAATGCCCTAGCAGGATTAACTTCTTGGAGAGTTCGTACAATTGGTTGTACACTTTGTATTCAAGAGAACTAAGGTGAATAAATCCTTGATGGTTGAAAAACACTTGGATTTAGAATTAGAATACGTCTTTCTATAAGTGCATGCATGTATAAAATCCGTATTACTCATAGTTAATAGAGAAGTAGAAGCTACAAGGTGGACATAACCCTAACTTGTCATTCTCTGTGATCAAATATTACTACACATATCATCTCATCGTTACACTGATAATATTTTTGTGCACCTAAACTAAAACCCCCCTTACCTTGGAACCTTCGATCAACAGTCTAATGATAATCCCAATACTTAGTGATCATAGTATTCCCTGTGGGATTCGACACCCAACCCAGTTGGGTTCTATATTTGACAGCGATCGCTTGCACTTTCTAACGAGAGTTGTAATTTGGGCGTATTAAATTTTTGTGCCGTTGCCGGGGAATACGATTCTCAACTATGTTTGTGATGGTTAATAGACCCTTTGGTCAAAGATTCTTAAATTTTACTTTTTGTTTGTTGTTTTTGTTTTGTTCAGGTTTAGTGGATAGCATGCCAAATATATGGAGATTTGGTCATCCACTATTACCTATAATTCCTGAACCACATCTTATTGGCAGAATGGATGTGCAACGAGACCTTGAAAGGATAGCTACTCAACTGGAGCAGGCTAGATTAGCTGCATTGGTAGTTGCGTAAGTAAATCAACAGAATACTGATAACCCAGGTCGGGTACCAAATCTTGATGATGAGGATCTGGGTGATAATGAGATATTAAATCCAAGGCGTGCAGATGATGTGGCTGCACCAGTGAACAGGAATGTCAACAGAGATCGTCAAGATAGGATGAGACCCCAACACCGAGCTATGCAAGTTATTTTTGATGATGATGATGACGACTTGGATGGGGCTGGTGCCACAGGGGCTATTATTCCTCCGCCCTTGGCACCCGGAGCCAAGTTCAATATCACTAGCACCATGATCCAGCTATTGCAACTCAAAGGGTTATTTGGTGAACTTGCAGGCAATGATTCGAATATGCATCTGATTAATTTTATCTCAACATACAAATCGTTTGACAATCTAGGGGTTGGACAGAATACGATCCGATTGCGCTTATTTCTATTGTCTCTATCTGGAGAGGCAACTCTATGGTTAAACGGGCTAACTCCTGACTCTATTACCAATTGGAGGCAACTGAAAGAAGCTTTACTAGAAAGATTCTTTCCGCCATCCAAGAGAGCATAATTAAGAGATGAGATAAGCAATTTCAGACAGCTTCCAACTGAAGCTCTCCACGAGACATAGGAGAGGTTCAAGAAGAAGCTTATGTGGTGCCCAAATCATCAGATGACCAATGTCCGCTTGATGGAAATATTATATAGGGCTTTGAACTCAGTGACTAAGCCAGTGGTTGGCAATGCTGCAGATAGGTCATTCATGGACCTTACTTTTATTGAGGCACGTGATATGCTAGATTGTATGACAAAGCAAAGTAGAGCTTGGCATACCAGGGATTCTGAGGTAGCAAGCTCTACTGTATCTACTGGCATGATAGCAGAACAGAGGCAAAGAGAAGAGGAACGTGACCAGGATATGGCTTACATAAAAATGCAGATGGACCTTCTTACCACGCATTTATTATCAGGAAAGACAGAAAAGGTTAAAGCTGTTGTATCATAGGGAAGAGATGACTCTGATTCTGAGGAGAAAGCAAATTACTTAAATAATCAAGGGGGTTTCCGAGGAAATGTCTAAGGAAACCAAGGTAGGAACTATTATGAAAAATCTGGATACAAGGACCGAGACCAAGGGAATTGGAAGAATAAAAATGGCAGGAGCAGTTTGTATGTCCCTCCTGGAAATTGTGAAGCTGTTGCACCTAGCTCTAGGAAGATGTCCATGGAGGACATGATGGCCAAGCTTTTGAAAGGAGTGGAGGTAACCAACATGGGAGTAGCTGAGGTAAAAAATGATTTGTCCTCAATGAATTAATTGGTTGACTCGCATTTCACTTCAATAAAATAGCTGGAACAACAAATGACTCAACTATCGGCGGCATTCAATCAAAGAAAAGTTGGCACTTTACCTAGTGACACTATGCAAAATCCAAGGAAAGATGGATCATGTTTGGCTATTACCACCAGGAGTGGTAAGGTGCTGGAAAATCTATCCAAGGGCAAGCCTGTGGTTGATAATATAAAAGAGAATATTATTGAAGCAGATTGTGATGATTCTGTAGAAGTTAAAAATCAGAATAAGAACGTTCATGATACTACACCTAGATGTCAGCAGTCTGAAAAGATTAATAATGGGAAGTACAATAAAAATGAAGTGGTGGAGAAAACTCTTCCAAATCTACCACCACCTTTTTCTCAGAGACTGAAGAAGAAGGCTGATGACACCAGGTTCAGTAAATTCATGACCATGCTGAAGCAGCTGACTATAAATGTTCCTTTGCTGGAGGCACTGGAGCAATTGCCAGGGTACGCCAAATTCATGAAGGACTTTTTGATAAAGAAAAGGTCAGTGAGCTATGAACTGGCAGATAATTTTCATCATTGCAGTCCAATTGCCATGAGGTCTTTGGTACAGAAGAAGGCAGATCTGGGTGCTTTCACTATTCCTTACACGGTTGGATCTTTAGATTTTACCAAGGCTTTATGTGATTTGGGGGCTAGCATTAATTTGATGCCACTATCCATTTATAGGCAGTTGGGCTTGGGGGATCCTACACCAACCAACATGCGACTTGTAATGGCAGATAGGTTGGTAAAATGACCTATTGGTATCTTATATGATGTATTAGTAAAGGTTTCTACCTTCATTTTTCCTGTACACTTTGTTATTTTGGATTGCGAGGTAGATTTTAAGGTGCCCATAATCTTGAGTCGACCTTTTCTTGCAACAGAAAGTGTGCTTATTGATTTGCGAGCAAATGAGCTTTTATTTTGGATGAATGACGAAGTGGGATGTTTTGATGTATGCAAATCAATGAAGTATCCCAAGGATATGAATGTGTTCTCTATAGTTGATGTTTATTATAAGGATGAGAAAGAACTATCTTTAGAGAAGCATCTTACTGTTGAGCCATTGGCTGCTGTGCTTTTGAACTTTGACCGTGAGGATGTTAAAGAGTACAAAGAAACTATCTGTTCTTTGATAGGAATGGGGTCGTATTCTTATACCACCAAGAAGCTGGACCTTGACCTTAAGAATCGACCTTCACCACCGGTAAAACCATCTATTAAAGAGCCACCGGTACTAGAATTGAAAAAGCTACCCAGTCATCTAAGGTATGTGTCCTTAGGTAGTGGAAATATACTGCCGATTATTATTGCTGCTAATTTAGGTGTACAATAGGTAGAGGCTCTCATCTCTGTTCTGAAGAGGTATAAGAAAGCTATTGGTTGGACTATTACTGATATAATTGGTATCCCTCCTGGCATATGTATGCACAAGATTCAGCTAGAGGAAGATTGCGTACCCACTATTGAGCATCAACATTGTCTGAATCCACCTATGCAAGAGGTGGTGAAGAAAGAAATCATAAAGTGGTTAGATGCAGGGGTGGTGTATACAATCTCAGACAGTAAATGGGTGAGTCCTGTACAATGTGTGCCCAGAAAAGGGGGCATGATACTAGTAGCAAATGAGAAGAATAAGCTAATTTCACTCAGGCCTGTCACAGGGTAGAGGGTGTGTATGGATTACCGGAATCTAAACTCGTGGATGTTGAAGGACCACTTCCTAATGCCATTCATGGATTAAATTCTTGATCTATTGGCAGGGAAAGGATGGTTCTATTTCTTGGATGGTTATTCCGGATATAATCAGATTTGCATTGCTCCTGAAGATCAGGAGAAGACCACTTTTACATGCCCATATGGTACTTTTGCATTCAAACGAATACCATTTGGGCTATGTAATGCACCTGCCACTTTTCAGCAGTGTATGATGTCCATTTCCTTTGATATGGTTGAAGACACCTTGGAGGTGTTTATGGATGACTTTTCCGTTGTAGGTGAGTCATTTTAGTCATGCTTGGCAAATCTGAGTATGGCTTTGCAGTGATGTGTGGAATTTAATCTGGTACTAAATTGGGAGAAGTGCCATTTTATGGTTAAAGAGGGCATTGTTCTCGAGCATAAAGTCTCTAAAAAGGGAATTGAAGTTGATCGAGCCAAGATTGAAGTTATCGAGAGACTACCACCTCCAATTTCTATGAAGGGGGTTCGTAGTTTTCTCGGTCATGCTGGTTTTTATCGGAGGTTTATTAAAGACTTCTCCAAGATTGCAAACCTATTATGTAAACTTTTGGAGAAGGAGGAAAAGTTTTACTTTGGTAAAGATTGCTTAAAGGCATTTGAATGCCTCAAAGGAAAGCTAATTGAAGCCCCTATAATTGTAGCACTCGATAGGCCTTTACCTTTTGAAATTTTGTGTGATGCAAGTAGTGTAGCCTTGGTGCTGTACTTGGTCAGAAAAGAGAAAAGCTATTTCATCCAATCTACTATGCGAGCAAGGCATTGAATGAAGCACAGAAGAACTATACCGTCACTGAACAAGAGCTTCTTGCGGTTGTTTATGCTTTTAAAAAGTTCCGTGCTTACTTGTTGGGAACCAAGGTAGTGGTTCTTACAGATCATGCGGCTTTAAGATATCTAATGGCAAAGAAGAATGCCAAGCCAAGGCTAATTAGGTGGGTGCTACTGCTTTAAGAATTCAATTTCGAGGTAAAGGATAGAAAAGGTTGTGACAACCAAGTAGCTGGTCATCTATCTAGACTTGAGAGTGAGCACACAGTGCAGACCGACCTTGATATTGATGATGCATTCCCCGATGAAGAGATTCTAGCAACTATGGTGGAAAACTTACCGTGGTATGCAGATTTTGCTAACTACATCGTAAGCGAAGTGATTCCTGAGAATCTCTTCTTGCATCAAAAGAAAAAGTTCATGCATGATGTGAAACATTACTTTTGGGATGAGCCTTATCTTTTTTGATGATGCGTTGATGGTATTATTAGGCGGTGCATCCCAGATGTAGAGGTGCCTAGGATACTGGAAGCAAGCCATGCTTCCCAAGTTAGAGGTCACCATGCAGGTGAACGGACGGCCACGAAAGTACTGCAAAGTGGCTACTATTGGCCTTCATTATTTAAGGATGCCTACGATTTTGTAAGAAGATATGATCAGTGTCAGCGGCAAGGTTCTATCTCAAAGCACCATGAGATGCCCATGTCCAAAATGCTTGAAGTAGAGTTATTCGATGTCTGGGGTATTGACTTCATGGGCCCATTTGGGATGAAATATATCTTAGTTGTTGTGGATTACGTATCCAAATAGGTCGAAGCAGTCGCTTTAGCTGATAATAAAGGTAAGAGTGTTGTGGCGTTCTTAAAGAGAAATATCTTCTCTCATTTTGGGGTACCCCGTACCATCATAAGCGATAGAGGATCATATTTCTGCAACAAGTTGTTCAGAGCCATATTGGCAAAGTACGGGATTAAGTAACATAAGGTAGCTACACCGTACCACCCACAAACTAGCAGGCAGGTGGAGGTTTCAAACTGGGAAATCAAGTTGATCCTTGCTAAGACTATGAATGCCAGCAGGAAAGATTGGTCCAGGAAGCTAGACGATGCCTTATGGGCATATAGGACCGCGTTTAAGACACTAATTGGCATGTCACCATACCAACTAGTTCATGGAAAGGCTTTTCACTTGCCAATTGAGCTAGAACATAAAGCAATGTGGGCACTGAAGTAGCTTAACCTGAACTGGGATGATGCTATTAATATGAGATTGGGGCAGCTGAACGAGATGGATGAATTCCATCTAAATGCATATGAAAGAGCAGATCTTTACAAGGAAATAATGAAAAAGTACCATGATCGGAGGATTATCCAATGAAACTTTTAGAAAGGCGATTTGGTACTCTTTTTCAACTCCAGACTGAAGTTGTTTCTAGGTAAGTTGAAGTCTAAATGGTCTGGTCCATTCAGAATCATCCAACTTTACTCATCTGGAGTAGTGGAGTTAGAAAACAATGATGGTAGTTTCTTTAAGGTGAATGGCCAAAGAGTGAAGCTATATATCGGTCCAACCAACTCGATAAAATGTATAGACACCATATATCTTGATGAAGTCTGAGTAATCGAGATAACTATGCCGTGCCGCGATAATAAATCAAGCGCTACATGGGAGACAACCCATCATTTTAATCATTTTTGTTTTACTAGGAGTTTGTTTTTGATAAATAAAAATTCAAAAAGAAGAGTTGAGCCATGACCAAAACTAAGGCGCTTGGTGGGAGGCAACCCATCCTTCTAATCATTTTTGTTATTTTTGATTAAGTGTAGGTGCATGAAGTACAAAGGAGGAGATTAGCCCCAAATTTTAATTTGAAAGTGAGATATGTCAATGGTGGTAAGTCTAGGAATGATGAAGCATAGGAGATAGGTTGGGCGCCGCCTATGCCAACATGGGCGATAGGATAGGCGCCGCTTATTCCATCGCCTATGCTCACTGCCTCACATAGGCAATAGGCTAGGTGCCGCCTATGCCAACATAGGCGATAGGCTAGGCTCCGCCTATGCCAACATATTCGATAGGCTAGGCGTCGCCTATGCCAACATGGGCGATAGGCTAGGCGCCGCCTATGCCATTGCCTATGCTCACTACATCACATAAGCGATAGGCTAGGTGCCGCCTATGCCAACATAGGCGATAGGCTAGGCGCCGCCTATGCCAACATAGGCGGTAGGTTAGGCGCTGCCTACTTATGCTTAGGCGATTCTATAGGCGCCACCTATCACTGTAAATGTTGCCTAATAACCCGTTTGTCAATGGACCAACCCAACCCATGTCTCATCTTTTAAATATATCCTCTACCCTTAAACACCACTCAATTTTTCTTAAACCTAAGCGCCGCCCAAGCATCCTTGCCCTCTCCATGCTTTTCTCTTTTCACATCTAATCCTGCAGGCTCACCTTTCCAATTCATCATGAATTAATCACCAAGTAAGTTGTTCTTTCATGTTCCGTAGTTGTTTCAGTGCTACGCTTATAATGGTTAACTAGATTTTGTAGTAGTGCTTGGTGATAAGATTATGATTAGTTTGTTATGATTTTTTTAAGAACACATCTCATTGAGTGAAAGGATTCTCGTAGGTAATCTTGATTTTACTCCGGCATGTATTGATTGGTATTCACTGTCATAATTTTTTTATTATGGAGTTGAAATATTGAAGCTTAATGCATAATTTTGGGAGTTGTAAGCTTGAAAATGCGAGTGACTCGTTCATCGATGTAATGATCATGGTTAACCAAAAGCATAAGATTGTGTAATTGTTTCTATGCTATATCATGATAAGATTTCTATGTGGTAGTCTTGTTCAAAGATTGCATTGTTCCAATGAAATAAAGTTGGAAATGATAGTCAAGATTACAGGACCATTGTGTGTTGCTTCTCTATATCAAACTAAGAAAGTGTTATGCAAAGTGAAGGGTTGAAAGTCTGACTGCGCTAATAATGTTGTTGGCACATACCATCTAAATGTATGTCGATGAAGTCTGAGTAATCGACATCACTCACTCAATTAGTTTGTGCAAACAAATTAACTGTGGGGTGGTGCCATCACTATTTTCTTTTTCAATTATAGTGAATTTTATGAAATAAGACTAACATGACCATATTATTATCTCAGGTAACATGGCTCCGAAAGGACGACAGGGAAAGGAGAAAGCATCTACCTCACAAAAAGGTCAAAAAAAGGTCAAGAAAGGACCAGGTTGATTCCTCCTCTCTTCAAGTGCTTCGACGTACTTTTAGGATCAAATGGATTCTGGAGGAGGAAGGGAAAGAATGGTATAGAAACAATAAAGTGAAGAAATATGTACATGTGGAGTCGATGCAGAAGGAAAGTTTAGCAAAGAACTTCCCTCGCATTTTGGCAAAGATTATGGCACTAAATCTTGACTTTATCTTTCGAGACATGGGCGAATGTAATCTTGATTTGACTCGAGAGTTTTATGCCAACTGGTCCCCAAGGACTAAGGGAAATGAAGTAAAGATTTGGGGGTAAGTCTTACAATTGAATGTTGATTTCTTTAACTCTTTCCTGGGTACACCAAGTGTGGATCAATCACCACTCAAGGAGCTCTACAACAGATCTCCCTACAGAGCCATCAGACATACGTTGTGTGGATCAAGGTCCATGACCAGGTGGACTCGTCATAAAGATAATGGTCATCACAATACTTACCTATATACTTGTTTGAACAGAGAAGCTCGCATATGGTTAAGAATAGTCAATTCCTGCTTGATTCCTGGGACACAATACACTAAGGTCACGCGTGATCGAGTTTGCTTGGTATATGCTCTAAGTACAAATGTTCCCATCAACATTGGTGCAGTTATACGAACGTCGATGCGAAAGGCAAGGGTGCACAAAAGGTCCTATTTTAGTTTCGGCAATTTATTGAATGCAATTTTAAGGAAAGAGCACATTAAGGAGGAGCCAGCAGATGATAAGTGCCACATAACCCAAAGAAGGTAGATCTCACAAAAATCAAAGATCCAGAAACTGGTCAAGGCATCAACCTTACCACTGCTGAGAGACATGCTCGAGATGAGAGTTTTTTTTGCCATCTGTATGGCATGACTAGGTTTACTATGATGAATGGGGGTCGTGTGCCGACTGATGCAGAGCTTCGGCAGTTGGACTATGACTACCCGCTTAATAAGCATGCTCGGGCCATGTGTGGAGTGGGGGTAAATTTTGAAGAACCTCTAGATGATGATGTGCCAACAGACGATGATCACCAGCTGCTAGACTCTGATGTGGAGGACAACTCTGATGATGAAGACTCTGATGATGATTCTGACGCAGGGGGTATGACCCCAGATGTAGAGGAGGAGTCTGACTAACCAGGTTTTTGCTTATTTATTTACACTGAGGGCAGTGTGTTCCTCCTTAGTGTGGGGTGTTGCACTGCGTACTGCTTGCCCGCATTTATTCTATAGTCATTTTGATTTAGTCTTAGTTAGTTAGTTGTAATTAGTCAGATTTTTCATGAAATTGTTCTTATAGGTGGCATGGCATTATAACAGGAGTTTGTGCTGAATCACTACTATTGAAACATTTAGGCTCTAAGTTGTGACTCACTCTGTGATAATTGTTTGTGGTTTAATTCATTTATCTGTTGGGTCAAGAATCTAAAATGCTCCCAATTAAGTTGACCATGTGCCATGTGTGTGTAAGGTTATTGTATATTCTTTGTTGTGGCTGATGCTAGAACTTGCCTAGTGTGTATGTGAAGCGAAATAAAGATTGTGAGTTTAGGAGATGATTTAGGCATTTCTTTGGCAGCCCTGATTTTTTATCTTCTTTTTAACTACCTTTGTACATTGTCCTAGTGAACACCCATTGAGCCTTTAGCTATTTTCTTTGGCAACCCCATATGTAGCCTAATCCATTTTTTTGAAAAGACCATAATTTGATCCAAAAGCTCCTAAGCGCTTTAAATTGTAGAATCAAGTTGTGTAAAGAGTGTGTCAAAATAAGAGGAAAATGGTGAAAGTGATGCCCCAAAGTTTAGTTATTGGTACATGAAAATATTGTGATCGAGGGTGGCTATCATAGGGATGCTTAATAAAAATAAAGAAAAAAAAAAGAGTTGTATATTCCCATCATAGTGTTTTAATTGAGTAACAAAATGGGTGAAGAAGGGTAGAGTGGTTGTTAAAAGTTAGTATAAATGGCATAATGTGGTGTATTAAAGCGCTTAGGGAGCATAGTCACCATTTCTAGCCAAAATAGTCCTACCCGTCCCTTTAGACTACTTTACAACCCGTAAAGACCTATTTGATCCTAACCTTAGCATTCTGATATTAGTGGAGCATTAGACTAAGGGCAAGCATATGGTCATCAGTTGTAATCTAAGAATTCTTTGTGAGAGTGAGAGCAAGCAAGATCTTATACCCATATTTCTGAAAAATGCAAAACTATGAGTGATTATGGGTAATATTTTGTGTGAGCACACACGGTTGATGATTGTTGGGTAGTTTTATATGATTTTTTTAGCTTAACTTGTGTATACGAATTAACCAACTGAATGAGTCTATGTTGGAGGGTGAGTTGTTTCTAGTAATGATCAAGAAATCTACTCTTTGTTAATAATTGCAGTGTATGTCTTGTTGAAAATTTTGTGTTGCTCTTGTGAATTTTAGTTAGCTATTCGCATGGATGTACTATTTTGTTCGAGGACAAACAAAGCTTTAAGTGTGGGGTGGTGATGTTGGGCGTATTTATACGTCTAAGCACCATAACTTACCCATGTTTTAGCTAAGTTTTGAGGATAAAATATATAATTCTTGCACTTTTAGTCTATTTTTAGTTAAGTGAGCTGACCTATGTGATTAGCATGCTTTTCAGGTACTAATGAGGAGATTACAGCACTTTGGGGACCTGTGGGCAGCAAAGGAAAACTTCACATAAAAAGGAAAGTAGCTCTTGGACTGAATGTGATGTATGAGAACTTTTTCCCGAGCAAACTCAATATTTTTAAATAGTTGAGGATGCAGTAGCAATTTATTAGAGAAGGATGTTATTAAAAGCATTATTGCTGAATTTTTTGAGGGATTCACATTCTGTATTATTTGAAAAGAGGAGAAAGCGGCTTACCTTGAAGACAGAGAGAGAGAAAAACGCGTTTCTCTCTTATTTTCGCTAGTCATCTTTATCACCAAGATCATTCTAAGTTTGGTATGATGAATATTTCTAGTTTGATTTCTGTTTTATTCATAAGTAGCTAAGTTTATTTGTTAGGGTTATGGAAACCTTGTAGTATACTCTCTATTGCTATGGGTTTTTGAATTTATGATGTGTTAATCCACTTATATCATTACTCTCTTCATTTTGATTGAATTCTCATGGTTGCAAACATAGGGAATGCGCCGTTATAGCAATAACTTGTTTGATAGAAAAGTTATTATTTGGAAAAGAGAGTGTGACAAGAAAATAGGGTTTCCAACCTCTATTTTACACGTTAATGCCCTAGCAGGATTAACTTCTTGGAGAGTTCGTACAATTGGTTGTACACTTTGGATTCGAGAGAACTAAGGTGAATAAATCCTTGATGGTTGAAAAACACTTGGATTTAGAATTAGAATACGTCTCTCTATAAGTGCATGCATGTATAAAATCCGTATTACTCATAGTTAATAGAGAAGTAGAAGCTACAAGGTGGACATAACCCAAACTTGTCATTCTCTGTGATCAAATATTATTACACATATCATCTCATCGTTACACTGATAATATTATTGTGCACCTAAACTCAAACCCCCTTACCTTGGAACCTTCAATCAACAGTCTAATAATAATCGCAATACTTAGTGATCATAGTATTCCCTGTGGGATTCGACACCCAACCCAGTTGGGTTCTATATTTCACAGCGACCGCTTGCACTTTCTAACGAGAGTTGTAATTTGGGCGTATCAGTATAGTGATAGGAAGAGTGTCTGTAATAAGATTAATCCAAAAATCAATTTCCCTATTAGGAGGAATACCAGGAAGATCATTAGGGAAAACCTCAAAAAACTCATTAACCACCGAAATGGATTCTAGTGAGGGACCTTCTGAGTTAGAATCTTTAGCTCATACTAAATGATACAAAACACATTTTGGAAATCAACTTTTGGGCTCTAAGATATAAGATAAATCTCCTCTTAGGCACTAAAGGTCCCCCTTCTCATACAATGATCGACTCATTAGGGAATGTAAAAATGACTTTGTGGGTCCAATAATCTAGGAAAGTATAGCATGAATGCAACCAATCCATCCCTAATATAACATCAAAGGCAACCATATCAAACTCTATCTAATCCACAAGAGCTACTCTATCACTAAAAGATGCCCACACCCCCTATAGGCTCTTCTAACAATAATAGAGTTGCCAATTGGGGTAGATACATAAAAAGGATCTGAAATAAACTCAGGACCAAAACCAAAATGCATAACCACAAAAGGGGTCATATAAGAAAGAGTGGACCCTGGGACAAGTAAATAATACACATCATGGGAGAAAAGTTTAAACATATAAGTAACAACATTAGAGGTACCTCAAAATTCTGGTGAGATGCAAAAGCATATAACCAATTTTGGACAATGCCAGAACCAGAAGCAGAAACAGATATAGAAGTAGCACCCTTTAGTGTAGGAGAAGTTAAAGAGATAATAGGGACCCTTTTAGCCCCAAAAGTCCTTCTAACATGGTATTTACACTGTATATGACTAATCTATCAATAATAAAAAAATATGTTCTTCTTTTCCACATAGAATCCATGTGCGACCGCCCATAAATCTACAAGGAGGGTGGGGTGAATCCGAATGAGTCCTATTAGCCTGAGATTAGGCACCCTGTTCCCTAAACCCATTATTATGCTGAGATCGATAATTACCCGACGGGTTTGGGTAAGGAGCACTAGCTGTGGAGAAAGAACCAGAACTTCCCTACTTCTTCTTTGGCCACTTACCACCATCTCTACCACATTGCTCTAGAGGCCTAAATTTTTTCCCCTTCCTCTCTACCACTGGAAGACCATATATTTCAATTAGTAGGCAACAAACTCAACACCTTTAACCTTCGAAGAATGCATAACCCAGAAGATCTTCTCTATTTAATTAATAAAACTTTAAGGATCCTTTTCAACCTTTGTACCAGTAAACATATGAGGATGCAACCTTATGAACTTTCTCACCCTTGTGGCATCAGATGACGGAGTAACAGGAATACCACGCTCAGACAGAGAAGCTACCAACTAAGTCAATAGATTAATGGAGCAATGAAACTCAGCATTAGTGGCCTCCCTATGAGGCGATTAAGTATAAGTATCGTACTTAAGAGTAGGACCAGTGGGGTTAGGTGGAACCCATAAGGATAGTTAGATGCAGTGACCCTTGACCGAGTCTAGAATCCAAAAGTAGATTGTGTCCCACAAACATTTCCCTAGTTGGGACAGATGAGTTTACATGAACATCAGGTCTTCTTTGAGAAATGATTTGAAAGATGAGCAAAAAGAAATAAGAAGAATCCAAGACCTTAGACTCTATAGCTCGAAGTAAGACAACAAAAAAGTAAAACATTCCTAAATTTCTCATAGCATCACTCTTATAAGTGTGGCGTGTTACACACCCATAAAAGAGACTCTAATTGAAATGGTTTTATGGACTCCCAACTAACCAGAAACCTAGTCTCTGATTCAAACTTGACACGACCCAAACAAAGGCCTTGTCGATATGGGCATCCCAATCCAACAAGAATAAAAGATCTCTCCTGATACCTTACCCAACCAATTAACAAACCATAAAATAATAACCAAATCAGAAACCATTCCATAACATAACTAAGTCCACAATATGACTATATAAAGCCTCTAAAATAAAGAAAAAATATTCGGTCGAGACATGTCCCGACCATAGCCAAAACACATATTCAAGTCTAAACTAATAAAGACATAAGAAAACTCAAGCCAAGAAATGGAGCCTTCTGAAGTATCGAAGCTCACCACTTCACGTCAACACAAGCTATCCCTGAATCTAAATCACTGAGCAGGAGGTGTGATAGTATAACCAACACTTACATCGCATGGGGTTATAATGCTAGAGGATGATTAATGGTTGAAGCACTAGCATGTAACTCAAGGAAAAGGATAAAATAATCCCAACAGTTCAAAGCCAGTTCACATGACTAATGCAATACATAGATGTATATATATACTATGCCGGAATAGGGATAAAGATTAGCATGAACTTTGAAATCATTCACCTAGGTTGTGCAACATAAGTATCATATAACAAGGCACCTACGGGCTATATGGTCCAAGCTCTCCCCTAGATGGAAGGGCCAAATATGTGTAGCCATGTGAACCAGAGAATATCTATAATCGTATATGCTTATATGGGGGATTCGAACCTCCCGGACTAATAAAGGTGACTTAAGAACCAATACATGTATTATGGGGGACTCAAACGTCCCATTGATATATACATTTGGGGGACTCAAACCACCCGATCATAAAGATACCCGCACTGGCTAGTTCGGTTTCCTGTGGTAGTCCTTCAGACTTTACATTAACGGCATGACTACATTTCCCACCTTAAAGCTTAATTTAAAACCATCATTTCACATACACATTTATTAAGCCAATTACTTACAAAAGTCACTTTGTTGGTATTGTCACACCAACACCACTTGCAAGCATACCACTTTCCATTACCATTATCAGTC
>NC_061119.1:70641051-70643334 GCF_002878395.1 Capsicum annuum | reverse complement strand
CCTTTAACTTCAGAGGCATATTTGTCATTGTACTTAAATGACGATCAAAAACTATTTAAGCACTTGACGTCCAATTATATTTTATATTTTGCTTTGCTGAAAAGAAACAAAAAGATAAAAACAAGATCATTTTGCCAGCTATCTCATCCGCAGTTTTTTAAAAAGGGCAGCTCGGTGTCCGGAGAAGGCTCAGTTACTCCAACCCTTCATCATCCACAGTTTTTTGCTTGACCAAAAATGTACAGAAATAGGAACAAACAACACTTGTAAGGTTACTTGAGAAAGTCATTATAAGGGTTTGCGTGTAGAAGAGAGAAATTTCAGAATGGCATGTTGCCAAGGTTTCATAGCATTTCTTTTGAAATTCCTCAATTTCTTGCTTACATTCGTTGGTATCATCATCATCATTTACTCTGCCTTTATGCTTAATCACTGGCACCACCGCCACCGTCTTCATGACCCCGAATTACCGAATCTTGGCTCGATTGTCGGTTCAGGCCACATAAATTATGTCGTCTCGGCTTTACAAGAGATGGACAATATCTTGCTTCCAGTTCCATGGTATTCTTTGCTCTCCTATTTTTATTTCTTTACCCAATGAGGAATTTGATGTTTAAAAAAATAATTAATTGTAAGGCCGGAATTGAACCCTTACCGATAGGGTGAAAGTTTGGGTAGTTAACCAACTGAGGTACTAGGATTCTCGAATTATAGACTAGTCAATTGTAACTGCCCAATTATTTGGCGATATGATTAATTATTGACATGTTATGTTTGTTTCTTCAGGTTTATATATGCATTCATGGGAATTGGTGTCATATTATGTTGTATCACTTGTATTGGGCATGTTGGTGCTGAAGTTGTTAATGGATGTTGCCTTTGCTTTGTATCCTTCTTTCTTTTTACGTTTCACTGCTTCCGTTGTTTATGTTTAAACTAGATGTATGTATAATGAATGCTAAGCTGTTTCTATAATGCATAACTTTTGGGTTGATTATGTAGCTGAAAGAAACTGATATGCTGCCTAGAAGTGAATGCATTCAGCTCTGTCATAGGTGGATGTCTATTAATATGTTGTCTCTGAATAGGAATCGCGAGATAAGAGAAACTCGGAACTCGAATATTTCATTCTTCACTCAAATATATGATGAAAAAGGATCAATCAACCAATTAACTGCACCTCAAATCAGTAGGGGATATGATGAGTGGGATATTTTCGCAAGAAATAGAAAATTAGAACACATGAATTTCCTTAAATGATTAGTGTGATCTTGGTATAGAGCTTCCACATTTCTAGTTTTAGCAATAGCGGAATTGCGGACTTCTCACTTAAAATTTCATTAGCTTGGATTTTATTGATGTTTTCTTCTTGCTTACAACAACAGCAACAACAACAACAACAACAACAAACCCAGTGTATTCCCACAGCGTGAGGTCTGGGGAGTGTAAGATGTACGCAGTCCATACCGCTACCTCCGAAGAAATAGAGAGGTTGTTTCTGATAGACCCCCGACTCAAGATAACGGAAAAGGATAATAAAAAAGGGGATGGATGACATAACCGAAATAAAGAATAGGAAATAATAGAATAAAATCACAGAAATTTGAAATACGGGAAATAAGAGCAACACATAATAAGAAAATAGGAACTAAACAATAGAAAATAGGACACCCACCTAGTAGTGACATACACTCACGTACCAAAGACACCTATGTACACTGTCCTATGATTACTAAATCCGGCTACACAAAAACTCTCTTGACTGCTAGCTACAACCCACACTCTAACACTAGCTTTCTACCCTAATCCTCGACCGACACGCTTTCCTATCTAGGGTCATGTCCTCAGTAAGCTGAAGCTGCTCCATGGCATGTCTAATCACCCCCCTCCAGTATTTCTTCGACCTACTTCTTCTCCTCCTAAAGCCATCCAACGCTAGCCTCTCACACCTCCAAACCGAGGCATCCGCATCCTTTCTCATCACATGCCCAAACCATCTCAGCCTTCCTTCCCGCATCTTGTCCTCCACCGAAGCCACTCCTACATTATCCCGGATAATCTCATTCCTAACTCTGTCCCCTTTAGTAAGCCCACACATCCAACGCAACATTCTCATTTCCGCCACCTTCAATTTTTGGATGTGAACGTGCTTAACTGGCCAACACTCCGACCCATACAACATGTTTTCTGCTTGCTTCAAAAAACAAATCAAGAGGGAAGGGCATCGAGGAAACTGACACAAAAAGCTCTTCTTGTTCCTATTTTGTAAAGGAAAGGAATTTG
>NC_061119.1:70634094-70640951 GCF_002878395.1 Capsicum annuum | reverse complement strand
ATGCAGAGTTCATTGGATCAACAATATTCTGAAACTTCTGATGAACTCCAAAATGACCGCCATAATTCAATCTTATTATATTGAAGACAACAACGTTTAGTTAGTTGCCAAGGGTAATGCTAGATACCTAAAAATACCTTAGAAAAGTGTATTCCTAACTTAGGATTATGGTATACCATAAAAACTGCAACAGTTTCCTTCAAATAATGAAAGTTGAGTATCATTTTTTTACTCAAATATTGTGTAAGACCTAACATACTCAAAATTTCTTTACTCGGTACACAAATTTCCACCGAATGCAATGCTCAATGCTCTAGAAACAGCTAGACCTTTCCAAGAGTATTATGCCTTGACTCGCTTGTATTGCTTTATCTCCATAATTATTCCATCAGCAAGCATGTCGACATCATTGTTCTTCCCAAAATACTTCACAAAATCCATCTTAGGGTCCATAAGATACCTGCATATTGTATCATCAACCTCATCAAATTCACATGCCACAGTAACATTCACATACTCTTTTGAAATCAGAGCCATTGACCATCCAAACCCTTTTAAGAGATGTCATAAAACTTCAAGTTTTAAAAGGCATAAAAAAACTCAAAGAATCACTTTAGGCTGGAACTTCACATCAAATTACTATATGGATCATAACACTTTTGCAAGAAACCTTCCATATGCTAAAAGCCGAGCATTTGGGCATGATTTGGTTGAAATTTGAAAAAATAGGTAATTGAAAAAGAGCATTCGGATTTGTTGGTGTTTGCACATAGAGAAAAAGTTCAAAACTTTCGTGAGTAAAAACTTGGAATGCTCCTAAAACTAATTATCAAGCTTCAAAATTTTTTGTTTGAAGTTCAAATAATGAACCAAATTGATAATCAAACACTTACTTGAAATTATCTTCAAATATAAACCATAGTCATGGCAAAACGGTGATATGTCCATCAATGTAGCATCTAAGTGGGTAAGGAGAAAAAGTCATCTGCAAGTAAACAGAAATACAAACTACTCTCCCCCCGTCCATATTACATGATGTTTTTAGATTTACATTTATTTAGTCCAAAATAATGACTTTAAATAATAAAGAAGATATTAGTTATTTTTTAACCAAAATTTAACCTTATTTAGACAAGTGAATTTTTACATACTCGAGAAACCATAATAAATAGGTACTACTATTTAATTAAGGGTAATTTAGTGAAAACACCTCTTACTTCCAAGGGATGAGTGGATTTCTTAAATGGTGTGTCCAACCTAAAAACACCACATAATATGGACGGGAGCGAGCAGCTTGACAAGAATGCTTAAATTACGTCTCCCAGTAGTTTGGACTATGGAGTACTTGATTCCTAAAAGAATTTCATCATTAAAAATTAGTTTCTGGTAAATATATGAGAAAATACTTTGTGAAATAATGGCCAAAAATGCTTCCAAAAACTTAAAAATTTCTTAGCCAGTTAAAATTACTAATTCATTAGTCAATCATGTTCTAATCATTTATGCAAACAGCAAGAGTTAGTTTAGTTAATCAAAAACCAAACCATATCTCCCAACAAGCCATTAGCACACAATCTCCCAAAAAAAAAGCCAACACCTCTTTGAGCTCACTCCCAGCTACCACTTTCAACTTCAGCTGTATTTCCACTCCCATTCCACACATATGTTACTCTTATTTGGTGGTCCCCATCAGTATATATCCACCTCTACAGGACTCCGTTCACGCACATAGATCCTAATGCAGGCATACTTTATTTTATTGAAAATCATTACCAAGAATGCAGGTGTACTTCTGAAGTGATCAAATGGAAACTGAGGGGCTACAACCACTATATAAGTAATGCTCTCCAGATAGAAGATACATAAAGGAAAAATATAAAGAAAACGGTCCCACTGTAATAAATATATTTTTCTTACACAAACTGTTTATGGTATTACCAGTATGCCTATATAAATTGAATAATGCCCGCATTAATATGCAAACCACATCATCTAAAGCACCATATTAGACATTGTTTAAAATGTTTAAATTTAAAGGACTACGTATGCAGGATATCATTCATCCTGTAAGGAAGGATCATTTTGCAGAAAAATCGAAGGAGTGCAGTCTCGACACAGGTTGTAGACATTGAAAATTAAGAAGCAGACAGAACTGACATGTGCAATCATACTAGGATAAGCAGGATCAAGTAACACGTACATGACTATTGAGTGATCAACAAGGTAATCTAAGCCCTCTTCTTCTGTCTTCATATAGTAAACCCGATAAGCACGTGCTGTTTTCTTTATCTCTTCTGGGCTACCAGTGAGGCCAATCAAGTTTGGGTGGAACTCTAAACATTGAGTGCAAGATTGTCAGTTACAACATTACAAGTATATCTAATAATGCACAATATATAATCAGTTCAATCTGAAACACACCTTTAACATATTCGCCTACTTGCTCAACCATATCTCTTTCAAGATCCAGACTTCTCCTCTGCATATTCAATATAATTACAAATTAGAAGATGAATATACCTCTGTATGCTTAAATTAAAAAGACATCATAACTCATAACAAAAAAATGGAACCATACAGTCAGCTGCCTTATTGTAGTCTGCTATGATTATCTAACCAGTTTGAAACATTTTCATGTTTAAATCAGTTTAGTTGGTTAGTTACCAGAACTTCCAACTTATTGGTGAGGGTTCGATTCCCCACATTGTAATCCCCTCCCCCATTCCCCTTCCCCTACCCCCAATTTAAAAAAAAAAAAAACATTTTCATGCACATGGAGTAACAAATGAAGCAACATTTGAGTT
Source organism: Capsicum annuum (assembly GCF_002878395.1). Taxonomy (NCBI): domain Eukaryota; kingdom Viridiplantae; phylum Streptophyta; class Magnoliopsida; order Solanales; family Solanaceae; genus Capsicum; species Capsicum annuum. The sequence continues at coordinate 70,638,147 of NC_061119.1, read as the reverse complement.
TATGCACTTCATGCTCTTAGTTCATATGCAGTACTCAACCATCAGTTTTTCTTCACTAAATCAACATTGGTAATCGGAATGCCTTTTTAGTTCTGTTATTATTGCCTCCATCTGACCAAACAAACTGGGAATCAAGTTTGGATCCAAACTAGGAAAATTAGACATTAACTTGAAAGGGGAGAGGGTAAATGTAAACGGAATGAAAAACTAAATACATGGTTGACAAAATGATCAATCACAATAACCATGCAAAACTTCATCCATTATGGGCACGGAACTATGCTGAGAAGGCTTACTAATTTTATCAACTGAACCAGCAAGTTTCAGTAGCTCCACCGGGCATATATCTGGACAGTGAGTGAAACCAAAATACACAACTGTCCACTTGCCAAAGAAGTCTTTCTCAGTTACTGGTTTCCCATTATGGTCAATAAGACTAAATGGACCACCAATGGCTGCTTTTCCCACTGAAGGTCCTTCCTTCACAGAAGTTGAGGCATTGGTGATTTCTATAACAATTAACTAACAAGCTTAGGCCTCATTTGTTTGCACTTAATAGAGGTCTGAATCTGAATGGTTCAGACTTCAGACCATTAGGTGCATTTGTTTTTTATTAAGGTTTTAACTCTTACTCTTAATAGGTCTGAATAGGTCTTAATCATTCAGCTCTAGAACCAAGTCTTAATAGGTCTAAAGAGATATTCTGGTGTTAGATAATATTCACCACTCTATTCATAATCAGCAATTACCACCACTAACCACCTCTGTCACCGTCACCATTGCCAACCACCACCAACCACCTCCACCATCAGAACCATCATCGACAAAAAATACCACTACCAACCACAATTGTCAACCGCTACCACACCTACTATCTCTTTTATTCTAATTATATTCACCACCACCACTGCCGTCAACAACACCATAATCAGCAACCACTAGCGACCAATCCCTACTACCAACCAACTCATCTATCACAACTAGCACCATCACTAACTACCACTAATACATCACAACCTCTACACATTCTTTAGCTGCCACCACTATTGTCACTAGTAATGCCGCCTCTACCACTACTTTAGCCAGTACCATCGCTACAATTTATCTCTACTAACAACCATCTCCACCATCACAACAAATAACATCTCCAACTAGCACCAACACATCGTCAATCATCATGCATTCATGTTTCAGCCATCACAATCAACACCTTAAACTACTAATATCAAACAACGTCACATCACAACAACAACCACCACCATCAATCGCCACCATCATACTAGTCACTACAATACCAACCATCACAGTTATCACCACCAACAATATTAATCACTAAAATCAATCATTATCACCACAACCACCATTATAAACCATCTCCACTATCACTAACAAACATAAATGTTTTTTCTCAATCAAATACTAATAATTTTATTGTATTAAATTACATACTTTTTTAATATATAATTAATTTTTTATTTGAATTTTATTTTTTATTTTATTATGTACAAATAAATTTTTTTTACACATTTAGATATTGAAAAACAAACAGTCTTAATCATTCAGTTTTCAGATCTAGAGACAACATCTTAATCATTCAGATGTGCATTCAGATTCAGACGTCTAAATCTTAAAAAACACAAATGGAGCCTTAATCAGCAAACTAAAATGATAGGAACTTAGTGGCAACGCTAGAACACACATTGTAGCCTACTATGATCTTACAATCTTCAAAAAATTAGTGCAGCAAACTTGAGGCCTCCTGAACAAAAGAACAAAGGGGAAATATTAGTAAATACAACTGTTTAATTCTCCCTTTTTTCAATTTGTTTTTCTAGTTATGACTTGACACTGAGTTTAAGAAAAATATAGGAGACTTTTGAACCTTGTGGTCTTAAACTAAAGATATGTGGAATGTGCAAAAATACCCTTTAATCTTGTAGTCTTAAATATATTATGTGGAAAGTTAGAACCAAAGAGTTGCCAAAAGAGGAAAGAGATATTCTTTTTGAAACGGACTAAAAAAGAAAATAGCACAAACATATTGATACGGAGGGAACTAAAAAAGAAAATAGCACAAACATATTGATACGGAGGGAGTATTTGAAGTAAAAGATGGAACACCGAAGTAAAAGATGGAACACCTCATCTGACCTATCCTCTAAAAAAAATAATTTCATAAAAATGAGTATTGAAACCTCAAAGTTGTTCTGTTCCATTAAATACAGACACTATCATAAGTAACACTAGGCAGAAACCTATGGTGATAGTTTCAATAAAAGCAACCATTTAACAATGTTTTACCGATACAAAACACTACTGAAAATGCACACTTACGCTATCAAAAGAAGACAAAGGAAAAACTACACCACACTATATCTTTGCAAAACTCAATCTAGGCAAAAAAAAACAATTTTCAGCATGTGTTTTTTCCTTTTAAGAGCACATGTGTTCAGTCGTGGACCCAAAAACAAGCATAATCAGAAGTTTTGCAGTAGAGACCCTCTTCCAAGTGACAAATGGATAGATGCCAAATTATTACTCCAGAAGTGATGTGATTTGTGATCTAATCTTATTGATGACAAAGGGAACAAGCAAAAGTTGACTTTGAAATCCATTGTTCAATTACTGACTCTGCATTCTGACATATCTGCCTATAAACACACATACACGCGACTATTGTCGCACTATTCTTGGAACGAAGCAGTAATATAACCAGAAACCTAAATGCATACATACTGATAGGTATCTAGCAGCGTAATCAAACATGTGACATTGTAAATGCAATTTTTGAAACATAAAATAATCCTACTTCATGGTGCTTTCAAACCCAAAGTCTAATGAGGCCCAAAAGATTTACTGTTAAGCTGTGTTGGATTAGCCTACCACAGTTGTTTTCCTAAACTAATACAACTCACCATAGTAATCTACCTTCAATATGCCGTTTCTTTTCCCTGTCATAATAGTAAACCAATCCTGCTCCAGTGCAAAAAAGTAGAAAGAAGCTCATCCATGAAACAGGCTACACATATCAAAATATTACTCATCAATCGCAAACTCTATGGAACAACAGAAATAAAAAGCTTTTACACCCTACCATAAACAGATGGAGTTGCATCTACATGACTGCATCCATACTATTATTTCATTATCCGAAACAGAAGAGAAATGGAACTCAAAATCACACAAAATAAGCAAAAAGTTTGCAGGGCAGTTGATAATTGAATCCGATATGCATTAACATTCCCCTTTATTTCTTTCTAGCTATTGTCATTGTCATGGGTTCTTCACGTTCATTACATCGATGTGGATTGCCTTGTGAAATCGAGCGACAATCTCAATATCCAATTAATTCAGAAAACAACAGCAGCTCCAAATATGATCAGAACATAAATTTTACCAAAACATAACACAAAACATAGTCCAAATGCAAGTGTTAGTCTGCAGGTTTTCAGAACACACTACCTCCAGACTCAATATGCATACATACATTACACATACACATACACACCAAATTTCCAAGTTTTTAGTTTGCACTAATTTTGTGCCCAGTGTAGCATATGAATAGTGAAGGGGCATAATTGGTAAAGTTATTGTCATGTGAAAACAGCATCTCGCAGACATGCATGGTAAGACTACATACAGTAGATCCTTGTGGTCCATCCCTTCCCAAACCCGTGCATAGCGGGAGCTTAGTGCGTCGGGCTGCCCTTGTAGGATACGAGTATTGGGTGCATTAATGTGTATCGCTGACTTAAACCTTGTAGCACGAGTATTGGATGCATTAATGTGTATCGCTGACTTAAATTCTGTTATATGCTTGTAAACAAAGGAAGTGTAACTTCCACTACCCCGAATAGACTTTCCCTGGTCGGTCTTGTGACAACCACCACCAGAGCTCTCGATGTTTCCAGAATTTGTTGATCCACCAGACCCAGAATTTGATTGATTAGTAGGAGTTGAGGTGCAGAGAAACCTGTAAGAAATGAATCCATTTCCCATTCGATCCAAACGCAGAGCCTGTAATCCAAGAAAAAGAGATAAATCTTTTTAGAC
>NC_061119.1:70458424-70633994 GCF_002878395.1 Capsicum annuum | reverse complement strand
CTTGGAATTTGTCAAGCTAGCATCAAAAAATTTCATTTCTCATTAAAGGGCCAAGAGTTACACCATGCCATATCTATTGTATATGCTGAAATTTAAAGTTTGGAAGCTTTTGTTGCAAAATTTGAAAGCCTGGCACTTACGTATGTCCACATTTAGACAACATGCAACACTTCTGGTCCGCATGTGACTAAGGTAAGTACCAAAATTGAAGACCCAGAGACTAACAGTGCTTCAGTAATGTTGACATAAATTTTCACCCCTATATCGTATTAAGGAAAAATTGGTTTTGTCGAAAATCTAGTCCAATTATCTATCTAATGGTGGGCAATTTGGAACTTACTATGCTACATGCAGATAGAATGTTTGTAATTTATGTTCAAGAAGTCCAAAATCCCTAGAGCAGAAGCTGCAAGAATTTTTCTTGTACTTATAGGTGTCTACATAAGCCCAGACTTAGGCTGCCTATGTTACACGCGCCCAAGGCCAGGATGCATGTGGACACAGGTAAGTGGCCACTGACCTCAACTTTTCTGGATAGTTACAAAATTATTTACTAGGGTTTCCATGTATCCCAAAGATACTCCTATGATGTTTTTAAGTCATTATGTATGGCTAATTAAATTTTTCTATATTTATTAGGATTTTATTTCTTCATTTTATTGTAATCTATATGTAACCTTTAGGCATTGTTTAGTTTTAATTCATTCATACATTTACACATTTAATAATTTAGAAAGATGCCCTTTGGTGCCATGTTCACAAACATCTTGTTGTTCTTTGTTTGTTATTCTATTAAGACTTTGGGATTTACTCTTTCATTATTATGACATTGATTTTATCATTTTTCTGTGGATTCCATGATCGACATAACTATGAGTGGCGAATTCCCTTAGCAAGACTTGTGGGAACCCTAGTTAATTAATGAAGTAAAGGAAGTGATATGTCGTTCAAGATAAAGATTCTTGGATGTATTGGGTTTTCTTCATTCTTATTGATTTCTCAGCTGTAGCCAACAATATGATCCTACCTAAATTATTGTTACTTACTCCAAAAGCAAAGTAGTGACTAGGAAACGAAGATCACAATGGTAATTGGAAGATTAACTTTTGATCCACACTAATAGGTATTATCTTCATAATATGGTTTACTATCATCTAATAAATAGAGACTAACAAATGTAATAATTAACTGGGATCCAGGATATGAGTTAGTAAGGCGACATCGTGAGACTCAAAAGGCAAAGGGTGAAATCCATCAACTAGTCCAAAAGATGGTTGATGCTACGTAACTTATCAAATGTTGCATGTAAGGCATTAGATTAGTTCGACAGTGCACAATAGATCTACTGAGTTAAAAAGCCAGAAGGAACAGAAACCTAGTTTTCGTCTTGGATTGTCTACAACCAAGAGCTACCAATTCTTCTTTTTTTTTTCTCTTTTAACAAATCCCCCTATTTACTTTCCCACACTACTTAGTGATAGCAATAGGTTCGAGAAGAATTTTGGCTTATTTAGTATGGGATCCACCCTAACCTAGTTGGGTTACTATATTTGCCAAAGACCGCTTTATCTTTCTGAGGAGGTGTAGTTTGGGTGTTATAAACGTGTTATCAAACCATACACTTAGAAACAAAATTTTCCATATCGCTATTCATATTATTCCATAGTAGATTTCCTTCAAGTCATGATACATCTTAGTTGAACTTAGATGAACTGTATATCTTGACTCATAAGCTTCTGTCAAAGTCCTTTCCTATAGCCTATAAAGATCAAGAACACATAAACTTCCTTGATACCTTAAGATGCCATATCCCTTAATCTTGAAAGCTATAACGTTTTGTTGCATGAAATCATCATTAATCTTCATTAGTATGGGATCCAAAGCCTGTTTCTCCTTTACCTCAGTACCAAGATATGATATAACCAAATCCTAAATAATCACTCCTCCTTCGCAAATGTCATAAATACAAACTCCTAAGTTAGCCAGCCTGTGAATATCTTTCACTAACAATCATTTCTCCTCATCTACATGAAATAAGATCCCTATAGACAACCTACTCAGAGAAACATCAACCGCATTAGCTTTACCTGGAAGCTAGTGGAAGCTTATATCATAATCCTTCAATCTAAATAAATATCCCCTTACACCCCATAAAGATAATAGAGCCAAATCATCAAAGCAAAGATCACCACCGCCAACTCTAAAACGTGAGTTCGGTAATTCCACTTGTGAACCTTAAATTGCATGGAAGCATAAGACACAACCTTTCTATGATACATTAAAACACAACCCAATCCCACAAAAGATGCATCACAATAGACAACAAACCTACCAGTGCCCTTGGGAAAGGTCAAACCTAGCGTATAAGTCAACTATCCTTCAACTTTTCAAAACTACCCTCAGAAGCATCAGACCCCAAAAAGTTAACCTTATTTTGGTGTCAACCTTGTCACCAGACAAGCTATTAATAAAAAAACTCTCCACAAATCTCCAGTTATACCTAGCCAAGCCTAGGAAGATCCAAATATCATTGGAGTCGTAGCTCTAGGAAACTTCTTAACTCCATCACCTTTTTGTAGATCCACCTTGAGCACCTCACTAGACAAAACAAACCTAAGAAAAGTTGCAACAACTAGAAAAATTCACACTTAGAAAATATTACATATTATCGCTTGTTCTTAAGAGTTTGAAACACAATTCAAAGGTGATTGGCATGATCCTTCTAACTCTTAGAGTACACCATGATGTCATCAATGAAGACTATAGAAAACAAATCCAAAATCTGCTTGAACACCTAATTCATAAGATCTATGAAAGTAGCCGGAGCATTGATCAACCCAAATGACATAACCAAAAACTCATAATGACCATAACTAGCCTGAAAAGCACTCTTAGGAATATCAACCACCCTAATATTCTACCTGCAATAACAGGAACGAAGATATATTTTAGAGAAACACCTAGCACCGTGAAGCTGATCAAATAGGTTATCATTCCTAGGGAGGGGTTTCTTATTTGTTACTATAACCTTGTTCAACTACCGATAAACTATACATACTCAAAGAGACCTATCTTTCTTTTGCTCAAAAAGTGTAGGAGCATTCTATGGAGAAATACTAGAATAGTTAAAACCATTATCAAGATGATCCATTAACTACTCCTTTATCTCTTTAAATTAAATCTGAACCACTCTATTAGGAGGAATAGAAATGGGGGGAATATTTGGTTAAAGATAAATCCCAAATCTATTTTCCTAATGGGTAGAATTCGATGAAGATCATCAAGAAAAACTTTAGGAAATTCATTAACCACAGGGATAGATTGCAAAGAGGAACCCTCAAAGTTAAAGCCTTTAACCCAAACTAGATTATGTAGACATCTTTTGGAAATTATGTTTAGAGCTCTAAGATAGGAAATAAAACTCCCTTTGGGAACTAAGGAGCTCCTCTCCCATTCAATTACCGGTTCATTATGAAAATGGAAACTAATCTTTTAGGTCCTACAATCTAAAGAAGTGTAGCATAAATAGAGCTAATACATCCCTATGATTACATCAAAATCCACCATATCAAGTTCTATTAAATCAACCAATGTCTCTCTAAGAATGATGGACACCACACAACCCCTATCGATTTTCTAGTACCATTAGAATCACCCACAGAGTCGAAATAGGAAAGTGATCAAAAATTTTATTTTAGGACCAAATCCAAAGTATACAGCTACATAAGGGATCATATAAGATAGGATATAACCTAGATTAAGAATTAATAAATATCATAAGAAAATAGTTCTAACATAATAATGACAACATCTGGTGATACCTCAGATTCCTTATAAGTAGCAACTGCTTAGAGGTAATTCTGGCCATTACTAATACATGAAGTAGCGCCCTTAGGTACAGGAGTTGAATAAGTAATAAATAAAACCTTATTAGCACCTGTGTCAACCTTAGCTATCAGATAATTTACTATAGATAACTAAGCTAACAATAATTTTGACATAAATTCCTCCCCTTCTTTGAAGATGCCCACAAAATCAATATAGAGAGTAAGGTGGGACTGATTAAGCTCCACTAACCAATGACTGGGCACCCTGTGCTTTAGGATAACTGCGATTTTGAAAATGACTATCATTACAAGGTTTAGGCTAAGTAGCACTAGCTATCAAATATGAACTTCCTTTATTCTTCTTATTGTCTACCATTCTTTCCACTATTATGATCATTTGCATTATGCTCTACGTACCTAAATTTTCCTTCCTACCATCTCCACCTGCTTCTTTTTCTCATCCCCCACCTACTTCATCTAAACAACCAACTTTGATATGTCCATATCATTATTTAACATAGTAGCCTTCCACTCAAACATCAAATCATGGGAAAAACAAAAAGCCAATTTCCTCACTAAGGAACTCATAATAGATACTAACTTTAAAGCATAATGGGACATTTCTAGAATTTCAAAATGTATTCTTTTTGACTCATCTTACCTTTCTTTAAGTTTACATACTCATTGGCCTTATCTTCTCTCAACTCCTAAGGAAAGAAGTGATCAAGAAAAGCACCATAAAAGTCATCCCACACTGTTAATTCAACATCATTATGCCTCATTGCTTCTCTCTCCCCATACCAATAAGAAACAAACTCCACACCTATCTGAATAAGTAGCATGCATAACCCTAAAAATAATCTCCATCTCATCAACAAACCCCTGAGGATCATCGTTATCATTAGAGCCTGTAAAGGTTAGGGGATTCAACCTCATAAATTGGCTGACACAAGTAACCTCAAATGAACAAATAACAAATCAAACATGATCAGACCAACGAAACAATGATCCCTCCAGTTTAGCAAGAGTATCAATAGACTAATAGAACTCCACATAAGAGATATCCCCTTAAGGTGACTAAGCATGAGTATCACAAACCAAAAATCTTAAAGAGGACTAGTAGGGACCAATGGAACCCTATGTTGAGTGCTACAGTCAAGAGCAATGACCCTAGGCTGGGTCTACACTTTACAAACATAATGAGTTCCCTCCATATTTTCATTATATAGGAAAGACATTTCAACAGAGTTTCTACGATCATCAAACCTTCAAAGAGGCATAATCTAAAATATGAGTATGCTAGGAGTTAGAGAAGTTTCATGTAAACTTGACACTATAGAACAAAATAGAACACATGAAAGGGAAACATTCCTAAATTCCTTGTAGCATCCCCTTTATAAGTGTGATTCACTACATACCAATAAAAAAGACTCAACTCAACACGACTTTGTAGACACCCAGTGACCATGATATGTGCTCTAATATCAAGTTTGTTACGACCCAAATTATGGCCAAGTCATAATGGGTATCTCAAGTCTACTGTGTACTAGAGATCACCACCATAGCATAACCTCTAGAGCACATAAATGTAAACAACAGAAGCAAAAAAATAGTAATAAAAATGATAGATAGTCAAATGAAATTTCTATGAATCAAAACAAAAGACCAACCCAATACTTGCCTATAAAATCTGCTAAACTAAAAAAACCAACATATTTGGGACATGCCATATAATATAACAAAAAAGAATCCAAAATGAAATACTAAGACAACAATAAACACAATGAAACAACTGGGCTATCTAAAAAATAGAGGACCACCACTTTACAGCAAATCAATATACGTACAACACAACCTAATGCTTAACTAGGGTAATTTAAAATCACTCAGACGCTACATAATGAAACGACACAGTATCCAAAGATGATTAGTGGGGCAAGAACTGGCATATGATTAGGAGATGATATAGGCATTTCTTTGATAACCTTATTTTATACTCTCTTTTGCCTACCCTAGTGAATTATCTTAGTTAACCCCCTTTGAGTCTTCAACTTTTTCTTTGGAAGCCTCGTATGTAGCCTTATCCCCTCTTTGATAGACCATAATTTGATCCAAAAAGCTGTTAAGTGCTTTAATAAAAAATTGAAATAGTAAGGAGATTGAGAAATTAAAGTAGGAAAAGTTGAAATTGACTCCCCAAGGTAATAGTTATTGGTGTTTATAATTGATTTGTGTTGGAATATTGTGATGTAAGTTATGCGAAGAATATTAACATGATTGTGAAAAAAAGAAAAATAATTCTTGTGGTAATAAACTATGCATCCACCAAGTGTTTATGAAAATGCTTAAAAACATGGGGAAAAAACAAAAGGTATGGATGAATGAATAAGTTGATTTTTTTGTTGGAGAGTGATTTTAAATGTATAATATAGTGTATTAAAATTTTTAGATAGTTTCCTATTCCCAAATAGTTCCTACCCATCCCTTAGCCTACATTACAACCTAGAAAAGTCCTAATTTATCTTAAGCTTTACATTCGATGATTAGTGAAGCATTACACTAAGGGCAGTCCTATGGTTCATTTGTGTGTAACTTGTGCATTCCTTGTGAGAGTGAGCATAATTTGATTCTTGTACCCATCATGTCATAAGTTGCTTAATTGTGAGTGATTATGGGTAACTCTCTTATTGTAAGGGGCACATGTTTGATGAATGTGGGTGATTTGTATGATGTCCTTAATTGAATGATAAGCATGAGTCTTCCAACTAGGTGAGTCAATTCTTGAGTCTAGGATGTTTTGGAGTTATGTTCATGAGATTTCAATAGTTTTTGTAACATGCTTAGTATAGAAACTTACATTCCATATAGTAATGGTAGTACTAGCTTGAGTGTATTGAATTTAGTAGAAGTGTAGAATATCCATCTCATGATACTTAGAAATCAGAATTTTTCGAGGATGAACAAGGGTTTAAGTGAGGGGTGGTGATGTTGGGTGTATTTATGCATTCTAACGTCACGATTCTAGCCTTTTTAGCCTTATTTTTAGGATGATTCATGTAATATATGGGTTAATAATAAGATAAATGTGTATCAAAGTTTTAAATAATGTCTTTACAATGTTAAAAGTTAGTTTCAAACAAGTTTCTACCTAAAAGATTTATTTAGAGTTCAACCCGGAAAACTAGCGTTACTAGCTTGAGCTAGGTGATTGTCTAGTTGATTCTGTTGCATTCTATTGTGTTTAAAGTGTTACGAATGATTTTTATGTTTAATTATATGTGAAAAAAATTGTTTATAATGATCAAGGGTCAATTGGATCAAGCCAAGGGTCAAAACAATAAGTTAAAGATCAAAGTGAAATTAGCCTATGCTTAGCTCGTGTTTGTAGTTTGTTATGTTGGATGTTTTATTATTTTTTGAGGTTTAAATTGTTGTTTTTAATGCTATAATATGCTTGGTGAATGGTTTATTATGATATATTAAGGATATACAAGCTTAGAATCAAGTGGGAACAACTCAAAAAGGCTTGGAATGGCTTAACGAAGGCACAATACGCAGATTGACGCACTTTTAGACCCCTGGAATATTTTTGGCATGTGTAGACTATAGGAGTGGATAATAGATGTGTGAAATACACCACTGGATTCAGAAGAGGTCCAAAATATTAACCATGTGGAGCGTGGTGGTTCTAGAGGCAATGAACCCGCAACTCAGGCTCATTTTGGTTGTCCTTTGTCTTTGAAAAATACTAAACAACAAACTCCAGAGAGGTAGGGCAATATGGAGGCAACGCCTTACCTGGAGAGGGGCACTACAGAGGGTGCCACCCCACCTAGCGCAGGCCTCAATAATTGAAGGTTTTATTGTCCAACACTGAAAGAGCTTGCTCCTATACTATAAATACATTGTTATGTGACATTTTTACACATTTTTTAGCATATTTTGGAGAGCAAAGGACTGCTATAACTTCTTCATTAGGTTTTTATTATTTTTATTTAGTTCATTCATGTTTTTAGTTGTTAATTAATATTTTGTGATTACGATTATGACTATGCCCGCTAAACGCCTTTTTTCGGGGTTGAAGCCAAAAACATGATTATTATTGCTATAAATTAAGGTCATTTTCTTTTCTTATCAATATTGGTTGTTTGTTTATTCTCGTTTTAACTATTTTAATGATTTACGATCATTATAATCATCCATTTTCAACCGTGTAAACTTGGGAGAGAGAATTGGGTTATAGAATATAGAAATAAGCAGAGTATGGTTGTTGATTCATGACACAATAAGAAACTTGAATTAGTATCTAAGACAGGGATGTACTTAGATAGCTTAGTTGATTCATATGTAGGATGATATTTGTTAAGAACTTAAGTGAATTATTAAATCCCCGCTCAACGATGTAGGTGTAAGGATTAACTTAAGTAATAGATTAGAGGTTGGGAAACCATAATCACGTAATTAAACCTACGCTTCAACAACCATGATAAGCAAGTTAATGAATGAAATCCATTAGTATAATATGATTGTCAGAGTGCTTCAACCCTGTGTTTTCTCCAATTGATTGTTACATGATCTTTAGTTTACGCATTATTTACTTTACTTGCAATTTACAAACTCATTTCTCTCTTTTGTTTACTCTCGCATCAATTGAATCTAAATTGTGGACTGTAATAAAATCATTGCTAAATCTAGTCTCTGTGGGATCGATAACTAGGCCTACTTGAGGACACTATATTACTTGTCAAACAACGTACACTTGCATGTGTGCCTAGGCGTTGTTATCCTACTTTTTGCTTCCTTTGTTCACCACTTTATTTCAATCTTTTCTTCTTGTAACTCTCATGTACGTCTTTCCTTTGTTGAACTCTTTCTTTTTCTATTCATTTATTTTCAAAGCTTAGGCACATTAGGCATGTCACTAATAACTTTGTGGTCCCAAACTCTCTTCCATCAATCTTTACCAACCCCAACTTAGGATTTTAGCCTCAAGTTGTATTTTTTATATCAAGGAGTGTATGGTTCAAAAGAAGGATAAAAAATGGTTCACGATTTGTAATGTGTTTGCTAAAGAAAGGTCCAAAGGCTCAAAATGGGTAACTAGGGATTCATTTAATGAACAGGTAGGATTCTTATGCTAGAGTGGGTTTCCAATGACAAAAGATGGCCTAAGATCATTTCTTCAACAAAATACAATCATAATTGGCTTTGAAAGTTTAATGGGGAAAGTTATATATAACACAAGTATACAAGAGATGAATATAAATAGCTCATGACACATGGAATGTAAAATTTGCCAAAGGATCTCAAGTAAAAAATTTATGGAGCCACAAAAAGAGAAATTTTTTTTTTACAAAATAGTTCACGTCCATGTCCTCGATTTTTGAAAATTTTTAGACTGAGGGGGTTGTTTGTTTTGCATTTGCACCACACTCAATTTTCTAAATCATGGAAAACAACAAAGCCTTAGCCTTATATTTCAGCTCAAAACGGGTAAATCAACCATATGGCTACTCAGACATCACCAATGGTGTACAACGTGATCCCAAATCAACAATGCCACGGGTACTCAAAATTCCCCTTCATCTATGACATTTATGCTACGAATACTCAAACTTACCCTGCATCTATGTCTCAAAACCGAAACATGATGCTTTACTCTTAAGAATGTCGTTACTCAATCTATTATAGGGTATAGCTAGTTATGCATCACAAAAATCAAAATAAAATTCAAGTAAAAGAAAAACTAAAACTAAAATCCATATGATAATACATAAAATATGGGAGCCATAAGATTGCCTAAATAATTAGCATCCCAAAATAAAAAAAAATAATATCAAACGTTTTATCCCAAACAATCATATAAAGAAAAATTCGTTAGCACAACATCAAAAAAATAGAACTCTGGGGAACCCCTAATTAAAAGAAATGTAATTTCCTCACTACATGTGCAATAAAGCAAAAGTAAGAGGGATCTCCATAAATATGTATCAAGAGCTTCTCTCTCCCATTGACTCTGCACTATTACCATCAACATTATCAGCATCATTAATAGACCAATCTGTAGGGGTCTCATCTGCACTATTTAACCTCAATAAAGGTAGTGATGGTTGAGCTTAAGCCCCTTGAAGATGCCATTTACCCCCTTCCATAACTTCCTAAAGAACTTATCTCTCTTTTTCTCTATCTTCACCATTTTATTATGTGAAATCATTGAGGTCTCTGTGTGACGTAGCTAAGGTTAAATAGGGTCTCTCAAAGCTGGTGATTGTGGCTCCCTACTTCATATGCGCTTACCTGTATCTCTAATAGTCTTATTGAGCTATGTATGAGTGGCAAGCAGTACAGGACTCTCCTAATCCCTAAGGCAATTTGGAAAATTATTCCCCCACCACCTACATCTGACCAGCTATATCATAGAAGGAGTTAGCTGATAAGGGTCTACAAGAATCTATATCCTCTTAGGATGATTTGATCGAATCCATATTCCTCTTCTTACTTTGACAGAGAGCACCCTAACCTCTAAATTTAAGTGAGAAGATACGGAGGACTGGTAGAACCTTGGTATCTGTAGCATATTCCACAATATTTGCCCTCTTGCATAGCTCTGTGATAAGGGAAGAAAGGAGAACATGTGTACCTTCATAATTTATGAAGTACCTCAACTCAGAATGCACAATATCGCCCACATTCAAGGGGATGCCAAATTAGAGACAAGCTACCATTTGAGCACACATATCTGTGACAATGGTCATATGAATGCATGGCGATACTCAGCTAGAGATGAGATTTAGCCAAAGACTGGCCTTAGCTGTGAAGTCATTCATCAGAATGTCTCTTGGTAGTGGCACAAAGAACCTCTATGCCAGTACGTAATCTACCATCCAGGTCCCTAGCTCATATGCCTTGGCATGAAAATGCTCCACTATAGCTTCTGGGAGCCTATATAACTCGTTGATCCACTCTGTCCAAAAATTCACTTGCCTTTCTCTAATAGTCATTACCGAGTTTATGAAATAGGCTATGCTTGGATTAGCATAAAATTCATGTATCCAGTGCTTATTAGCAACGCAAGGGTTCGGGGTATAGAACATCTACCGGGTCTAATTAAGTATGGCATGAAAATTGGGGAACTTTTTCTCTACTTTATCTTAGATCATACAGCGTTTAGGGAGTAAGTTAGTTCTTAGCAAGACAGCATAGTAAAAGTTCTAGCATTGAGCATCCGTGAATATGGTATTATCAAAATCTGTAATTTTTGAGGCTTAGAACCTTTAAGAAATGCAACTCATACCACCATTATCATTATCATACCTAAAACATTGTAAACCAAATAGGTAAGATCATGTGGTAGCTTTATATAAAGTTTCGGGGTTGGGAATGGATGAGCAGAAATTTTAGTTTCTGTAAAAACTTTCCTCAGGTATGGCTATCGCGGAGAATTATCCGAGATTGTTGTGCCACAATCATAGTCATCGGGACCGTTATTGCACTACATAAAACCAGATTTGATAGTTTCTATAATCCATTCTCAATACATAATTTTAACCCCAACTATTTGTTTCTACTAGGTATATCAATAGGATAATCATAGAATTTGAGTGTAGAATGTTCGATCATAGCCCCAAACTCAAAGGAATTAACATTGAACTCATTGGAGCATTAGATCGAACACATATTTTACACATTTGTTTAAACTGTTTTAGTCCTAAATTTGGGTACTCAAGACTTCCCCATTAGCATGTACACCAACTACAATAGCTAACCACAGCAATAATGACGAACTAATATATATTTAGTATTAAAAACATTTTCTCAATCCTTTCACTAAACTACAAGTTCAACACATTCAATTAATATAAAAATCAAGGATGTTGAGACAACTTACCAAGTTAAAGATGCATATGAATTGAGATGACACTTGGAGATGCAACCCAAAGGCAAAATTTAAGAGAATTTTGAAAGAAAATTAAAATAGATGTGTGAGAAACAACGGACATTCGAATTATCTTTTAAACTGAATCATCTGCTATTGTTGCCTTAGTTTTACGGTAACAGCCACGCATCTTCCATGAACACAGTTGCACGGACCACGGTCAGTGTAATAATGACTAGATGTTAGGTCCCTTACACTCTACTATGCCATTTTAACTAATTTTTTCCACCTTTAATCAATATTCCTTAGAGCACCAACATATCATGGATTATAAATGAACAAATACAGAAATAAAATCTACTCTATCATGAATAAATAAAAGGATATAAGCCAGTTTTCATGGTGTGATGGGTTGTATCCCATCGATCGCTCAGTCTAATGTCGAGGCATGCTGCCTCTAGCACATCTTTTTGTGTCTACACAAAAAAGAGCCAAATTTTCATCCCAACTATCGCTCAATATGCAATGAGTGGTAAAGGGACAGAAGATTTAAATCTTTAAAGATAAATCTTTAAAGAGGTGAGGAAACTGCAAGCAAGCTTCGATCTGGCCATTTTGAAGACTTGAAACATTTACCCAAATTCACATTAATTTTTTGGGTTGTTTCCTTGGGTAAAGGTAAGGACATCAATAGAAAACTCTGTGTGCACTGGAAATTGAGTTCTTTATCCATTTATGATGGGGTTTCTAAATGCTCCTTTGGATTGTAAAATTCCAAGATGTAGGGATCGTACTCCTTTTCCTCATAATCCAGCATTTACCTAGGTAGATGGATTCTCATCACATCCTTTAAGCTACATGTTGAGAACTGGTATGAATGAGGTCTAACCCCTAAATCCAAAATTTCCTCGTCCAAAGCATATTCACCACGAAATGAACTAGAGTCATCATAAGAGATTTACCTTCATTATTCTTTTGACTCTAGTGCCATTTTTTTTTATTTTGGCTTTTTCTTCCTTATTTAATTCGGTAGAATTAAAAGTCACTGAGGTGTCTTTGCTACCAAGCTCATCATAGCTTGGTTTCTCTTCTTGATGAACCTCACCATGGGAAATAAGCAGGTAATGATATATTAAAGGTTTTCTTCTTTTCCTATTTCCTCTATCTTTAAACTTTTCCACCCTAATACCTCCTGATGTATGTATTCCACATTCTCCCCATTGTATTTACCCGATCCAAAATAGCTAGTAGACTTGAGACAAAGCTATTGGACTCAGTATGTTTCTTTTCCTTCTTCTCATCATCAAACCTGTCAAGTCCACAAGAATAACTAACAACTCGATTAGCATAATAGGGGGAGAGAGCATTCAGATAATCACTCTAATATCCATCTCGACCACTACATAAAGAAAGCCTATACTCCCTAATGATCAAGACGGTGGGTCCATCTCTCTACGGAGAGCATCTTTAATATCTCTCTTGAAGTATGGTTCATCATAAATTCAACATAGGTCGTCAAGATAGGACCTCCAACTACCAACATCATAATTGTCGGAAGATGCCAAAGAGAAAAGTAAAATAAAAAAATCTACCTACAAAAGAAAATCACAAACAAATATTTACAAGATTGAATTCAAGCAAGTAATAGAAAATTCAAAATGAACTTAATATGCCAAATTTTTGTTCAGCAAAGATGCCATTTTTGATAACGCTCAACTTACACATCAATTTAAGTACAAGGCGGTCGTCGTCAATATTTTTACCCAACTTTAGGGTTGGTGTCAAATCCACGAGGAATAATGTGGGTGGAAATCAAGTTAATTCAAACTAATAGATACTAGTTAAATTCAAACTAATAGTACAAGAAGCTTAAAATGGGGGAGTTGATTATCTACACTAGTGTTTTTTTTGGGTTTTTTCTAGTATAAATTTGGGTCGATGAATAATTAGAGTTTTACAAAATTAGGCACGAATCTTGGAATTATGTGTTACTAAGGGAAGTAATATGCAGATACTACTAGTCAACATCATTTTAGTAGATAAAGAGTGGGTAGGTTCGGTTATAGGTTTTGACGCTAGTCTTTCAAAAAAAAACACTAAAGTTTCACCCATTGATTCATTCTAATATCTAATAAGTGTGTTCACTAATTGGTAACCAAATATCAATTTAGGCATTCCTATTTCTAGGATAACACCCATGGTATAGTAAACTTTACAACCACCCTTAAGTTTAAAAAAGAGATAGATTGGCTAAGTACTCATATAATTATCAACCATTCGTTTGGTCTCCAAATCCCTCTTTGAAGGATGATATGGATTCCTAATGTTCACCGAAACCCTTTCAAAGATGGCCTTGATCTTTCAATAGTTCAGAGCTTTCACCCAGCAAAACCATATGGGTATTTAGAGCTTTAACTCACAAATCCAAATCAAATTGGTCAAGCAATGGTAAAAACCATCAACATGAACTACTAAATAGAAGCTAACAATAACAACCCACACCCACTTTAAACCTATTTACACATAATCTCAAGACGAAGATCTACATATCCATAAGATAAATAAACATAGATATAAGCATAATCTCCATTTAAATGATATATTGAAGCTTAAGTAAATGTTACTTTAAACTTTGGACTGCCAAAAACCTCCAATGGAAGTGATATATTCCTCCTCTTAAAGGCTACTCCAATGTATTCTTCACCCAAAATTTATACAATATTTTCTTCTCCAAGAATAGAGGTTATGAACTCAAGAACAAAACCTACCTATTGGGCAAGATTGAATATGATGAATTATTCTAGGTTTTGAGTTTTTTTGTCAAAATTGGGGTCAGCCACATGCATTTCTAGGTTTGCCCTTCGGATGCAATCTTATACTAAGCCGCGATCACATCAACTTGTCCCCGGTCTAACAATTGCAACTGCAATAGGCTTATGCGACCATAGTTGATTGACCATGCTTGACTGTCATGATTGTAGTCAATAGACTACGATCATGGTAATGGAGGCCATTCTGCTCCAGATCTTCAACTATACTTCACTTGATTCATTTTGATTATTTTAAGATTTAATACACATCTTTTATTTTTATCAACTCTATGCCTGCAAAGTGTGGATATTAGTGCATTTAATCATAATTATGG
The DNA here is from genome assembly GCF_002878395.1 of Capsicum annuum. Lineage (NCBI taxonomy): Eukaryota > Viridiplantae > Streptophyta > Magnoliopsida > Solanales > Solanaceae > Capsicum > Capsicum annuum. The sequence continues at coordinate 70,619,146 of NC_061119.1, read as the reverse complement.
CTCTTTTATTCATTCAAAAAGAGGTAATGTGCATGAATGAGGAGTGCTAATGAGTAGTAAATCCACCACTCATCAACCTAATAAGGCCCAAGAACTTTATTCTTATTAGGAGGTTATTTTCCCTATTAGTCTATTCATTAACAATAAGAAACTTCTATTAAACTCTCTACAATTCCCCCTAAAGCCTTAGGGTAAAGGAAGGATAGGGTTACATCTTAAGGATTAATTTGACCCTTGTGTTGGTGATTTATCTCCATCATCTTCTTGGTTTATGACATGTTCTCTTCCCTCATTGTTAGTTCCTACTAAAGGCATGGTTTCATACAATGTTTTCATTACTATACTATTTTGGATTTTCAAATATAGTTTTGGGGATTTTTCTATAAATGCTTGGTTATGGTTTTTCCATGTTTTAATTATGCTTTCATATGCTTTAATGGTTTTGGATAATTGGTTCCATGGGAATAGTTATTTGATAATTGGCTTTGGTTTTGGAAATATTATGCCCCCAATATCTTTGATAAAATGCATATGGGATTATTTTCACTACATTGTTGGTTTTTAATGGAACTATTGCAAGGTTTGAACTTGGTAATAAAACGTTAAATGGTTTAAGTGGTTTGTTTTAATAAATATCCTTGTGGGCTACAATGGAATCCCCTAAGTAAACTTGTTAATGGAACACTTATGGAGTACAATGGCATCGACATGCAAACATAATTGAACATTTATGGGGTACATGGGACTCCACCAAGTTAACTTGGTAAATGGGTACTTGGGAATCCCTTTACCTTAAAAGGTTTAGCTAGGGAAAACACTTGTATGTTATAGTCGGTATAACGATACCACTACCATACCTTGGTAATTAATAAATGGAATAATGGATTTGTAGGTTGGAAATGGATTTAATTGGTCAATAATGGTGATGTTTTATAGATAATTGTGAAACTACGAGTTCCATGAACGAACACTGGAAACTCATGTTGGCCGACATGAGGGGTAGGGCATGGCGACCGTTTTATAAGGCTATAAGGTATGCAGGAATCCTAAAACTTGTCCCTAAATCCAAGTCACTGTAAAGAAGAAATAAAAATATGGTTGAATCATGTATCTCGTGTGGATACATAACCCGAAGACGGTTAGCAGAGTGAATGCTAGCATGAAACTCAATGACAAAGATAAATAATGCCATCATTTAAAACCAATCAAATAACCATATGAAATCACATATATACATATATATCGTGCTGGGATAAGGAACATGGTTTAGAATGAATTTAAGATCTTAACCTTGATTATGTAGCTTTACCGTCATAAATCCACCAACTGGCTGTATGCATCCAGTATTAAACCCTGAACAAGCCCCAGAGCATGTAGCCGCACGAACAAGAGATATCATAGTGGGCCGGGGATTCCATGTATTTCGCCCTCCATTATACATATATACATGTATAGAATTAGGGGATTTTCATGTACACCACAAGAATTTGGTCATCAAGACCAACCCTCATGTCGGCCAACATGAGTTTCCAGTGTCCATCCTTTGGAATCACACATTCACGGCTGTCTATCACAACCCCTATTATTTACCAATTAAAATATTTATCACATAACCAAACCACCAATTACAGGAGTCAATTATTATGGTATTATAAATTGGTATCGTCATACCGACTGTAGCTTGCAAGAAATGCCACTAGCCAACACTTAGGGGATTCCCATGTACCTTGCAGACTCCACTATTAAAATACTTGGTTGATTCCCATGTACCTCTCAAGGTTTGCATTATAATTTCACATGAGGGATTCCCATGTACCCCACAAGGTTTTCAAAGCCATCCCTAACCATTTAATCGATTATGCCACATATTTTTTTCAAATTAAGTTAAACCAAACACTACGGGGATTCTATTGTACCACTAGTTCACATTCCCTCCTTTCTCATTACTACTAGCTAGTATTACAATCCATGTTCGGGGTCATAACCACTACAAAAGTAATAAGTTTAGAGAAAGTTACCATTACCAAGTTCAACCACCATACCCATGCACCCACATGTTCAAAATTGTATCTCAAATAAGGAAAACCATAATTAAACTATGAGAAACATAATTCAACCAAGAACATTCAAAACTCCAAACCTTTATTTTAAAAACAATAAGAATATCATGTAAGTCTTACATTAAAATATGTGTTTTTAGTAAAATACCAATATGGGAGGAGTAACATGCCTTAGACACTAAGAAGTACAGAGAGAAATCACTCTTGAAAGACCTTAATTGGTTAACTTGATGAAACCCTATCTTTTGCTTGAATAAAACTTGAGAGAGAATTTGAGAGAAATTTATTAGGAATGGTGAGTTAATAAAGTCCCAAGGAATGTTTAAAGTCGTGGTATTAAATGGTACTTAATGCATGAAATTTCCAAAATACCCTCAACTTAAAAACCGTAAAATGCCTCTTTTGGTTACAAGTCTACACATTGACTCATCACTACTCATACAAATTGTATTTATGATTCGTATCCTAAATAGTGATTTAGACACCCATACACTATCCTCTTTACGACTCCATGGTCCCACTCATTACCCGACCATACTCTTCGTATGGTCTAGTCATATCCAAGATAGAAACCAAGGGATGACACTGAACAACTCATGACTCAACCCTGCCACTCGTAACCTATCCTCACGTCTCTTAGTACGCCACTCGTAGTCAGAGTAGATTCAAGTCACCAAGTTATTGACTTGATTAAGGTTTGTCCTAGCGACTCGTTGCCACCCATAATGACTAGTACCACAAAGTTGTAACCAAGATAGAAAACCCAACCACCATCCATGAGGCACTTTACAACTTGGGTCGTCTGATATATAACTACACTATACAACTCGTATGATGAGTCATTACAAGGACAGTGATTACATAGCTGAAGAATTTTCCAAGGTTAAAAAATTTATGGTATTTTAGCATCACGATCAAACATGATTGAAATAAGCGTTCCGTGCAACTTCATGATATCATGGAGGTACAACCTTGCATAATCCTATAATGAAAAATTTGTACTAACTGGCAAGACATGAGCAGACTTTCTTGTCCTATCAACGATGACTCAAACTGTATAAAACTAATTCTAAGACCAAGGAAGATCGGTAATAAAATCCATATTGATCACCTCCCACTTCTACCTAGGCAACTCAATTTCTTGATATAATTCTCTGGGCTTTATGTGCTCAACATTCACCAGTTGGAACACCATGCACTTAGCCATAAAACTAGCCACATCTCGCCTCATATTGTTCCACCAATACATCTCCTTGAGGTCATGATACATTTTAATCAAACAAGGATAAATAGAATAAAACTCATGTGCCTCGTCCAAGATCCTTTCTCGTAATATATCTATGTTGGGACACATAATCTTTCAGTACCATCACCACTAATCTTAAAGGTCATCAAGACAAGACCTAATATGTGTTTTTCCTTTATTTTAGTACTAAGAGACGACTGCACCACCTTCTGCACAAACACACCCCATCCTCAAAGTCTAAGAAATAAACTTCAAGGTTAGTTCAACGGTTAATATCTTTCACCAATTCTCATTTTACCTTATCCACATGTGTTAGACTCCTCATGGATAACCTTCTAAGAGTTTCAACAACACTGTAAGCTTTACTTGGATGGTAGTAGAGACTCATGTCATAATCCTTGAGTAGATCAAGCCATATTCTTTGCCTGAGATTAAGCTCTTTTTGAGTAAACATATATCACAAGCTATTAAGCTTAGAAAAGATATCCACATACACTTTATATAGATAGTGACGCTATATTTTTAGCGAAAACATCACAACCAATAATTCAAAGTCAAGAGTTAGATAATTCTTCTTAAGTACATTCAATTGCCTAGAGGCATAAGCTATTACCTTGCCATGAAGCATCAAAACACACCCAAGCCTCATACGAAATGCATCATACTAGACAACAAACCCATCAATGCCTTCAGGAAAAGTCAAAACCAAAGTCGAAGTCAACATATGCTTCAGTTTTGTAAAACTACCCCCACAAGCATCACACCATAAGAACTTTACCGTTTTCTAGGCTAACTTATTCAACAGGGCATCTATTGTCGAAATCCGTTCCACAAACCTCCTGTACTAACAAACTAAATCCATGAAGTTCTAAATATCGATTGGAGTCGTGGGTCTAGGCCACTTCTTAATAACTGAAACCTTTTGTGGATCAACCATGATCCCTTAATTAGAAATTAAATGTCTTATAAAAGTTACAACGTTCAAATCAAGTTTGCATTTAAAAAATTTGGCATACAACTGCAGATCTTAAAGGATCTGCAACACAATACGGAGGTGATCGACATAATCTACCTCATTCTTTGAGTATACCAGTATATCATCTATAATTACAATGATGAACAAATACAAAAACTTACAATATACCCTATTAATCAAGTCCATGAATGTCGCCGGAGGATTTGACAACCCAAAAGACATAACCAGGAAATCAAAATGCCCATATCGGGTATGGAAGGAAGTCTTAAGGATATTCGCCTCCATAATGTTTAACAGATGAAACCCAGATCCAAGGTCGATCTTGGAGAAAAACTTAGCACTCTACAACTGGTCAAACAAATCATCTATCTTTGTAAGAGGGTGCATATTCTTTACCATCACCTTATTAAACTGCCGGTAATCAATATATATCCTAAGGAAACCATCCTTCTTACGCACAAATAATATCCGTGCACCCCACGGAGACTCACTTGGACAAATGAAAACTTTGTCTAAAAGGTCCTTTAATTTTTCCTTAAGCTCCTTTAACTCATCTGGAGCCATTCTATATGAGGGAATACAGATATGGCGAGAGTCAAAAATAATATCAAACCCAAGATCAATCTCCCTATCGGGAGGGACACCGAGAAGTTCATCTGGGAAAACCTCAGTAAATTCATTTACCACTGGGACGGTATGTATAGAAGGATCCTCTAAGCTAGAAACTTTAACCCAGACTAGATGATAGAGACACCCCTTAGAGAATAATCTCCGAGCTCTAAGATATGAAATGAACCTTTTATTTTGAGCGAGGAAACCATACTCCCATTTAATAACTGACTCATTTGGAAATTAATAGATGACCTTACAGGTCCGACAGTCTAGAGATGTATAGCATGAATTCTACTAATCCATCCCTAATATGACATCAAATTCAACCATGTCTAATTCAAACCGATCCGTCAAAATTTCCTGACCACCCACAAATACCAAACAACCCCTATAAACTCTTATAGCGGTAACCAAGTCACCCATTGGGTTAGAAATATAGAAAGGGTCTAAAATACACTCGAGACCAATTCTAAAATGCACAACCATAAATGGTGGTACATGAGAAAGATTGGACACCGAATCAAGTAAATAGTACACATAACAGGAAAAAAGTTTCAATATATTAGTAACAACAATAGGCGATGCCTCAGACCCTTGATATGTATTAAGAGTACAAAGTTAGTTTCAACTAATGTCAAAGCCAAATAGTGCACACTTTTGTACCGGAGCTGATGAAGAGGTAATCAAAACCTTATTTGCCCAGAAGCAACACTATCCACAGGAGAGTTTCTAAGAATGTACTCTGGCTTACCAAGGTTAAATTACTTGTCCCTTCACCCATCACAGAAACCCCGATTCATCTACCATAAAATTTATAGGAGAATATGATGGAGCTTATTGGGCCGCACTAGCTTGAGATTAAATACCCCGTGCCTAATAATTTTTGCCACCCTGGAAACGTTGGTGACCAGACAGCTTAGAGCAGGGACCACTAACCATTGAGTTAGACACAAATAGCCCCAGGTCTTTTTGGACCACTTTCTACCATCCCTGCCACTCTACTGCTGACCTCCACTCTACTCAAAAAATCAAAACATCTTGCTCTTCCTCTCCCTATCACCATTTACTTTTTTTATCTTCCTCAACCTATTGCATAGACATAGTTAAATTGGAGATATCCATGTTCTTGTTTAACAAGGCAGCAATGCTTTCCAAAATAAAGTATCGAGACAACTAAGAAACGAACTTCTTCATCCTATCCCTCATGCTAGAAACCAACTCCGGCGCATAACAAGATAAGTTATGAAACTTAAAGTCATACTTCTTGATTAACATCTTGCTTTGATTTAGGTTAACAAAATCTTCCTACATGGCTAACTCAATATCATCACGCCTTGAATGGTCCCATTCCTTACACCTTTGGTAGGCCACAAATTTCAATTGATAGGCGGCAAACTCCCTCTGCATTAGTAGTATACATTATGTGAAAGATCTTTTCAATATCATAAAGGAATCACTGAGGATCCTCCTCGACCTTAACACCAATAATGGTTGGAGGATGCAACCTTATAAACTAACGAACCCTTGTTGCCTCAGAAGATAGAGTAACGAAAGCACCATGCTTAAATTGTGAATTCTACCAACAGCGCTAACATATGAATAGACTAACAAAACTCAACATTCACCACATTAGCCTGAGGAGCTCAAGAAAGACTGGAAGGGACTGGTGGTATTCAAGAAGGGCTATCAGGCACTGGACCCATAGACTTGTTCTTGACCCCATGAGTTGGACGTGTCCCATCAATATTGTCCTTAGTGATTTTTAGATCGTCTGGAAGGCATGACTTGAAAAGTGAAAAAAAGAGAATTAGATAAGATTTCAAAACTTTAGACTCCACAACCTGAAAATAGAACACTTAGAAAGAGAATTATTCCTAAATTCCTTGTATCCTCTCCCTTATGAGTTTGGCGTGCTACACACCCTTAAAAGAGATTCTACTTGACACATCTTTGTAAATACTCAATTGACCATGAACCTACACTCTAATACTAATTTGACATGACCCGAACCAGGGCCTAGACATATCGGGTATCTCAAGTCCAACCAAGATTAAAGACCACCCTCAATACCCAAATCATTAGCCGCCCTACACCCCATGTCGAATGGATTTTAAGCATATAACAAGTTAGGACAATATAAATATAAAGACAATCAGTTAAGTCTATAACTATAACCAAGCAGTCACAAAAAAATATCCAGTTGACACCAATCCCAATGCTAATAACTAAATTAATGCTATCACCAATACCGACAGAGCCTATGCCTATAGTAGACAAACAATGCCTCTAACAAGAATCAAAGAATATACGATCGTGACATGCCCCTGACCATATCCAAAACTAAAACTAAATACATAAAAATAATTTAATAAATTCCATAGGATAAAATAGACCCTTCTGGATATTGAAGATCACCACTTTAAACTAACTCAAAGTTGTCCCCGAGTCCAAGTCACTGGGCAGGTAGAATAGAAATATGGATAGATCTTGTATCAAATTAGGATACAACACCCGAAGATGGTTAGTGAAGTGAACGGTAGCATGGAACTTAGGGATAAAGATAAAATAAGGCCATCATTAAAACCCAATCAAATAACCATATGTAATCACAAAAATACATATACATTATGTCAGTATATGTAAGAAGGTAATCATGCATTTATGATCTTAACCTGGATTATATATATTTATCATTATAAATCCACCCACGGGTTGTACAAGTCAAATATTACCCTCGAACGAGCCCCTGTGTGTGTAGCTGCACTAACCAAAGAATCAAAAAAGGTTAGGAATTCTCGAGTACCCTTCACAATCCATTATACATATATATATATTGTCGATTCCTGTGTACTCCACAAGCATATGGTCACCATGACCAACCCTCATGTTGTCAAACACAAGTTCCAATATCCGTCCTTTGGACTCACGCCTTTACATCTAGCTATCGCAACAACCGTGATAGCCCAATGAAAAAATTAGCACATAAACAAACCAACAATTCGGAGAGTAAATTATTAAGCCATTATAAGTGGTATCAACATACCGACTATATCTCGGAAGCAATGTCACTAGTAAACACTTAAGAGATTTCCATATATCTCGTAAACTACATTATTAAAATCACTTAGGGGATTTCCATTTACCCCCTAAGCTTTTTATTATAAGCTCACTTAGGGTATTAGTGTCTACCACATAAGGTTTTCAAAGCCATCGCTAACCATTTAATCAATTATAACATGCACTAGCTTCAAAAAAAAGTTAAACCAAACACTTTGGGGATTCCATTGTACTCCTAGTTCATATTCCCACCTTTCTTATACCTTCTAGGAAGATTTACAATACAAGGTTGGGGTCATAACTACTTCAAAAGTCATATGTTTAGAGAAATTTACTATTACCAAGTTTCATCATCATACCTATGCACCCACATGTTCAAAACTATATTTAAAATAAGGAAACCAATAATTAAACCACGAGAAACATTATTCAACCATGAACATTCAAAACCCCTAACCTTTATTTTCAAAACCATAATAATTCAATGAAATCCATACATTAAACAATGTGCTTTTAGTATAATAACAATGAGAGAGGAGTAACATCCCTTAGAAACCAAGAAGTATGGAGAGAAATAGACCTTGAAATATCTTGATTAAATTGATAAACCCTAGTTTTTGCTTGAATAGATAATTTGAGAGAGTGTTTGATAGTGTTTTATTGGGATTGATCAGTTAATGAAGTCCCAAGAAAGGTTTTAATTCATGGTATCAAATGGGTCTTAAAGTAGGAAATGTAAAAAATACCCTTAGATTAAAAGCTTTCAAATACCATCTTTGGTTAAGAGTCAACCCATTGACTCATTACCACATCATACGACCCATATCCATGGGTCATATCCTAGACAGTGAGTTAGACATTCATACACTGTCCTCCTTACAACTCTATTATCTAACTTATGACCAAACCATACGATTTGTATGGTATAGTCGTATCAAGACAAAATCTAAGAAATTATATACTAGGCAACATATGACTAAACTACTCATAACCTATTCTCACTCGTCTGGTGAGCCATTTATTCTCAGAGCAGAGTCAAGTTATTAAGTTACTAATTTGATTAAGGTTTGTCCTAACAACTCATCACCACCTCCTAAGACTCATATCATAAAGTCTAAACCAAGATAGAAAACCCAACAATCATACATTGGACACCTACAACTAGGTTCACCTAAACTATAACCACACCATATGAATCGTATAATGAGTCATTAATAGGACAGTTAGCTCAAAGATCAAGAATTTTCCAAGGGTCAAGAATCCTAGGTGTTTCAACATGTCTGCACAGCTTTGTGCTCTTAAGTAACAAACTTGCAAGTGTTACTTGTACCAACTAGTTTAGATATACAATAAATTAAAGTAGCGGCAATTAATAAATTCAAACACTGCCAAAGGCTTAAATTGGACCCAGTGGCCCCCAAAATTCAACACTTGTGGAGCTTGTCGTCCAAATCCAAGATAGTCCTTCTGACTGCCCATCAGTCTAGGTTGAAATGCAATGTGAAGATCAACATGGATGCCCAACTTCTCCTAAAATATTATCCAGAAGCTATAGGTGAGCTGAGAGCCTTAGTATGAAATAATAGATATAGGTACCCCATGAAAACAAACCACCTACTGAATATAAACATAATGTAACTTCTAATTATTGAAGGAAACTTCAATAGGGATAAAATGTATAGGCTTGGTCCATGAATCTACGATTACCTAAAATCTAGAAGAACCAAGGGAAGTGTGAGGCAATCCACCAAGAAATCCATCATAACTCGCTCCCATCTACTAGGGAATATGTAGGCGCTAAAATAATCCTCTAGGTCTCTGATGCTCGGTTTTTACTTGCACACAAAAAGGCATCGAGCGACAAAACCTTCTATATATTTCCACATACCAGTCAACTAGTAATACTGCCTCAAATCCCTTTACAGTTTAGTTATCCTAGGGTGAATAGAGTAGCTGGAGTTATAAGCCTTGAATAGAATCAACTGAATTAAGTATCCAACCGTTATAACAGAAATATAATAATCAATCTCATAACACACTCAGAATCTAAGGTAGCCCTCCTAAACTCACTCTTCAACACCTGCCCTTAAATGTTATTAAGCTTGCTATCCTCAAACTAAGGAACCTTAATATTCTCCAATAAGGTAGATCTGACCTCAACACTAGAAATGATCCTTTAAGGGTCAGAAATATCAAAACAAGACGTCAAGTTAGCTAAGGACTTAATGTCCAAAGCCAACAGCCATGGAGAAACTGAAATGAAGGCTAAGCTACCCATACTCACTAACTTCTGGCTCAAGGCTTCTACTAACACACTCATATTGCCTTGATAGTGGAGAATGGAGATATCACAGTCCTTCAATAACTCAATCCATATATTCTAGCTCGAACTAAGCTCTTTGTAGGTCATATTATACTAAAGACTATGGTGGTCAATAAAGTTCTGACAGGGAACTCCATAAAAATAATGCCTCTAAATCCTAAACGCAAGCACCACTGCTTCCAACTCTAAGTCATGAGTGTGGTACTTTCTCTCATTTACCTACAGCTACCTCGATATATATGCAATAACACAACCCTGCTATATTTGAACAAATGCTAAATTAATAAGTGACACATTACAATAGACAGTAAAACTCACTACCTTAACTGGAAAAGACAGAAAAAAACTAAAGTAAGAAAATCCTAGAGCTTTAGAAAGCTTACTTCATAACTCATAGATTACTACAACGGAACCTCCTTTTTGGTCAATCTAGTCATAGTGGATGCAAAAAAAGAAGCACCCTCAAGGAATCGCCCATACTTACCAGCAAACCCAATAAAACTGTGAACCTTAATAGGTGACCTATCCCTAGCCCAACTATGAGTATCCTCAATCTTTTATAAGTCCACCATAATACCATTCTTGAAGACTACGTGCCCCAAAAAAGTTACAAACTCAATCCAAAACTTGTACTTGGCATAAATCAAATGATCTCTTAAAGTGTGGAGTACAATCTTTGAATACTTCACATGCTCCATCCTACTTCTCGAATAGACTAGAATGTAATCAATAAATACTATCACGAAGAATTCCAAATACAGCCAGAATATTCATTTGATCAAATCCATAAAAAATTTTAAGCATTGGTCAACCAAAAATATATTACAAAGAACTCAAAATAAACCTAACGAGTGCTGAAGGTTGTCTTGGGGATGTTTGTAGCCCTAACTCTCCACTATTGGTAACTAGACTCAAATATATCTTAGTAAACACTACTACACCTTGAAGCTGGACAAACAAATCAATGATACAAGGCATAGGATACTTATTCTTCATAGTCACTACATTCAATTGCCCGTAGTTGATACAAATATGCATAGAGAAATAATTCTCCTTTATAAATAGAACTAAAGCACACCATAGTGATATATTTTGTGAGATAAATCCCTTACCTAGAAAATCTTGTAGTTAGCTAATTAGGTCTCTTAGTTCAACATGAGTCATACAATAAGTAGCCATAAAAATATGATTATGACTGGCTCAAGTTCAATAATAAACACATATCATGCTATGAAGGTAGGGTAGGTAGGTAGGTCAGTCAGGAACACATCAGGAATCTAACAAATAATAGGGATGGAGTCAAGTGATGGACTCTTAGCACTAACCTCCCTAACATATTCAAGGAATAACTCATAAATACTCAATAAATGTCTCCTAGCCCGAATGTAAGACATAATTTCCTTTAGCTCACATATAATGGAACATTGCCACACAATCCAAAATATACCATGCAATGCTAATGTAACCGTTACATAAAAACAATCCAAGATTCCATGTTAACGAAATAACTAATCCATGCCTAGAATCATATCAAAATCAAAATTATCTAGGACAATTAGATCAATCTGAATCTCAAACTCCCAAAAAATCACCAAACAAGAACAATATACCTGATCCACTACTAAAGAATTACCCACGAGGGTAGAAACACACAATGATACAAATAATCAGTTTGATGAGAAATCGAGTTATGAAAAAAATAAGTAGAAACATATGAAAATATAGAATTGAGATAAAATAAAGTAGAATTTGGCTGATGGGATTTAGAAAACATACTTGTGATTATACCATTTGCAGCCTCGTCCTCTAGTCTACATGGTACAATAAATGAATAACCACATCCACTATTTAACAGGGTGCCTATCCAACCCTCTGTCCTTCTCTCTATGGAAAACCTCTAGAACTCTTGGGAATACCCCACAACTATGTGCACCACTCTTAGCTGGTGGAGGAACTAATTTGATTTGTTGTTCAATATGAACTGAAGACTCAATCATCCTACGTTAGGGGAGCTCATGGTTAATGTGACCAATAACCCTTCAGTCATAACATGGTCCGAGCACCTGCTCTATCTAGAAGGCCCACCTGATTCAAAATGACCACACCTACTTAATGATCCTGACTGAATACCTCCCAGTGGCTGACTAATGCTCTAACCACTAGAACCACTATCACTAGTTTAATCCCAATTTGATATCTAACCATTGGCCATCTTGGCTGACCCTACTATAGATAAAGTTGTTGTTGGGGGTAGCTACCATGAAACCCTTAATGTGTACCCTATGTACTACTGTGGCTGCCAACGTAACCTATTTGGTCACTACGCCTTTTATATATGCCCCTTAGGCTACGCGATCTATCTCTTCTATAAAATAAACAAAGCGATCTATCTCTTCTGTAAAATAAACATACTTACCTATCTCAGAAAAAGAAATTCATGATGTAATAAAACTCTGTGTTGCCCTACAAATCCATAACCATAATTCCAAACATTATAGGGAAAAATCAAATTAGCGTGTCTAGTGGACAAATGAAATATCACCTCATACTCCACCATAAATATAAAACTATTTCTCAAAGAATCAAACTCTCTCAAAAATGCTCATGTATGTTGTGAGGCATATAATTCCCCAAAAAATTCTCAAAGAACTAAGTCCAAGTAACTAGTGACGATCCAACTTTCCTGGAATGAAAATAACCTCTGTACCACCTCTTCGCTGTCGTGTCTAACTTAAATCCCACAAAGTCCACTCCACGCTACTTAACAAACCCTAAATTTCATAACCTTTCCTAGTAACTGAATTGGAACTCATAAGCATCCTCCTTTTGGGTACTAGTAACCTGGATACAATTAATCCTAGAAATCATTCCAGCATCTTTTTCTGCTCTAAAGTCATAACTATTTGGGCAAATATCGGCTGTGGGACTACTGGTGCTGGCAGAACCTCTAACTTAGGCTCCACTGGGCGCAAGTTGTGCCCCTAAATAAACAGCAACCTTTGTTGCTGGCTGAGGTCCCTCAACTAGTGGTCCTCTAACTAACCACAATAATTATACCAATCTATCTTTAAAAACTAAAGACGATATAAAACTAGGTGAAGCCTGGTCTTCCCTCCTGCCCACCTATTTTGTAGTGGCGAAATATCTGAACCTTTCTTAGTCTAAGGAGATATCATAGGATTAAGGGACGGATCCCTAGCCTAATCTTGAACTGGGGCTATAGCTCTATCCTACCCCAAACCTCTGGGTCAACCTCGTCCACATGCCAAAACTCTAATAGAGTGCTAGGGGTCCTGATCCCCACCTACTATGTATCATGTCCAAGATATCTACATAAGATTGAACTAATAAAGATTAACCATAACTTAAACTCAACACAAAAGATGGATTAAGAAAATAAGGTTTTTTGCTTAAAATGATTCATAACCTCCTGAAGCTAGGATAAAGAAGTCTCCATACCGATCCATACGATTCAACTAAATATCTGTCCCGATACCAGTAGTACTACTGAAAACTGCACTCTGATGCCAAGCTGTCATTACCCAATTCTAAAGACATGAATGCGCCTACCTTGTCCCACTTGTATGAAAGCTAAACCATAGCTTGGAATAATAGGTAACGGAAAAAATTAGAAAAGGACCACATATAACGATAACAGTAGTAATAACATGAAAAAAAATAGAAAAAAACCACATAAAGTAAATCAAAATGAGAGAAGGAAAAAGACAAAAATATACAAATGAATCCATTCCAAGACTTGGTAAGGTCGGTACTGGAGCCATTACTAAAAGATGGCCAAAGTACTACACAAAATCTAAACTATACACAATATATATAAGCAATCTCGAGTATAAAAGACTAAATTTTAATAGATAGAAGAGGATAAACCTCGGACAATAGCAAGCTCATTCTGCTCAGAATCAGAACTAAAAGGTAGGAGCCACAACAACACCGACTTCTAGTACTCAGATCTACATCTGGAAAAAGATTTAGAAGTGTAATATGAGTACCAAAGAAATGAGTAGTCGGCAGGCATCATCGGCAGATAGAGCTTAATATAGGAAAATTATAACTAATATGCAAGGATGTAGTCTAAATAAACTGTGAATATGGGTAGAAAGCTAAAAACTATTGAAGTATGCAAATGCAATAAAGGAATAAGTAAGTGCGATACATAAAGATAAATAACACAAAAATTAAAGGCAAACCAAACATAACCTTCGCTAGGCACACCGAATAAGGCAATAAATCCAATCATGCCCAGAAAGGCCAATGGGACACATAAGTAACAATTAAATGAAAAGTGTATGTAATCCACAACTAAACCAACACCATCAAAACATGCACTGGGCTTAAAACGACATTAATGGGTAGTAACAAGAGGCCAGATGCTGGGATTGAACCAGTAGTGGTGGACAATAATCGAAGGCCATGTGCGAAATTCGAACCAGAAATAGTGGCTATTAATGAAAGGACACATATATGATATACAACAGAACTAAAAATCAGATGCTGGACTCAAATTGAAACTTAGAAGAACCATAACTCCTAAAAAAATAATAATTAGTTCAAATATTACCAAATTATCATAACAAGATACCAGACTCGAATCGTAACTTATAGTAACAAAAGTCTACTATAAATTTAAATTCCAAACTATGTCATAACCAATTCCATAGTGGCGCCAAATTTATCAGTAAATGACATAAATACAACATATGCCGACACTAAGCCATCATTAAAATACATTTAAATAACCTTTTGTGTAACTTAGTTAAAAAAAAAAAAGATGAATCCATGATTTTGAAACATAAATATCACTTTCTAAGCTCATTGATGCTACATCATACTAAAAGATTATGGGACAAAAATTTACTAGAACAGGATACTAACCGGATAAATAATGCATAATATGTATGTATGTATATATATATATATATATATATATGTATATATATATATAAATAATATATAAATATCAAATGATACAAAGACTATTACTACATATCTAAAACTAGCATAATATCATAAAATTATCATAAATAATCTCAATCTAAAGATGAGTAATCCTAGCCTACATGGATGTCATGTTTAAAGATGTCTCTTCGAGAAATCTACGAATAGTGCTTCACTGGAACCCGAGCCTAAAGAATTAATGTGGATAATTATTTTCCTTTTGGGGACCAAGATGATATAAAAATATACTTTCCCAAAATCATGTTTTTAAAACATTTATATATAAATTAAACTGATCTTAGTAGAATTTTCATACCAAGAAGGAAAATTCATAAAAACGTGTATATAAATATGCATATAGTCACACGTATATGACTAGCTACAATGTGACAAGGCTGCCTAACCCACTAAGGGCAAGTTTCACTTAGTCATGGCACTAATCTAATTAAAAGGCTATTTTAAACCACTAATTAAAATAAGAGAATATAAATGTCATGTAGGTATACATTGATATATATTAACTATCAAATTTACTTACATTGTGTATATACTTGGGTATTGCATAAGTTTGTTGTAAAATAAATATCTTATTGGAATATAACATAGTTAATAGAATATTATTTTTAATAAAACCTCTATTATATAGTATTAATATTTAGATATATCTAGATTCACTATCTCCGCTTAAAATATTAATAGAGTATAAACTATTTATACAGTAATATAGATATAGAATGACTGAAGAATTTTATACAAATTAAAAATATTCTAGAATGATAATAAATTATATTTCTACCAAATGCCAATTTTGATTAAATATTTCACAATATATTTTGTATTACTAGAATTCTCAAACGAGCCACCCGAAAATTGAACTGTCAGTTCCAGCAAATCATAAATAACTTGGGGCTTTTATTAAAAAACTCTAGACACCAAAAATGCTTGAAAATGAGGGAAATGACCGTAAGAGTCATTACAGATCTTGAAAAACTCAAGTTTTATCAAATCAACACCAGTTGGTATATTGATGTGTTCAATTGCTATTTGCGCATAGTAGTCATTTTAAAGTGTTGATTTTATGATTGCACGACGATATTTTACTATTATTTGTTGTGTAAGTAGTAAAAGAGGCATGTGATGTATGTTGACATAATACTTGAGTATTCTGTTTATTGTGGGATAGTAAAATGGATTTAAGCCTATTAGGAGGTTAAAGGTTTTAGCACTATAATCTATGAATCATTTCCTTGTATTGAATAAATTCTTACTCAAGCTATCCTACTTTGGCGAAGATGTGACCATTGCATCACACATACACTAACATAGAGGTACAATATAGCGAATTTATTCTCATCAAGTGACTTCACTACAGTTGAATATCGTTTGCTATAGTAGAAAAGCGTGAGGCAGAATCCTCAGATTTGTCCCTTGTTTTAAGGTACTCTAATAATCCTCAAATAAGGTATTTACACAAAAAGAAATGGTATAAAATGTACTGACCTACTAATAAAGCCATGGATGACACCCGTAAATAAAATAAATTATAGCATTATAAAAATATACTCTAATGTAAAAAAATTAAACTGACTCCTTCAAGGTAAAGAAATCAATAGCTTGAATAAGGGTGAATGAGGGGAAGAAATACAGTGTCAGGGCTTATCTAGACACTAGATTACTTTCGATCCGTAAGACACTAAAATCCACATTATCCATCTCGCTCAAGAATAAGAACTCCTGGGCATCATATTTCCTCACATTTAGGACATTCACATTCGAGACTAGGTTCTTGTTGAGTGTCTTGGCCCTATTCCACATTTGGACTAATATCTTGTCCTGGGGTGCCTTTTCTTCTTCTCTACATTCAGATGCGCATAGTGCACTACATAAGGTAGGTCTATAGTCACAAAGTTGTCCTAAAATGCACTGATGAGTCTATAGTGCTTGATAATCAAGACCCTAGAGGAGGCACTGGCAAAACCCTCAAGAGGTCTTTTTATCACAACCAAGTCCACTACTAGGTGCTCGAAAAGGCATGCCCCAGCTTCACCATCCCTTAAAAACCTCTACCATATCCCACAAAACACACATCTCTCATCTTCTTATTATGACCAGATATTGCTTTTACCCTCAATGTAACAAAGGACATAGCACACTTAATAATGACACTATCACGTTATTTAGGCACTTTCGCTTGCTGACATGGTGTATTAATAAGAATGGGAAATGGAAGATCAGTCAAACTAGATGTAGAAAAGTACCTCGTCTCCTCGATAATTTGAGGCCCAAAATTCACTAAGACCCATTCCATGATGCAAGCCACCACAAATGCCCGAGGATAGATGTTATAACTAGCGCTATGAGAAGGACAAATCCTAATAAAAATAAACTTCATCCACCTACAATTATTTATGTTGAAATAGGTGATCTTAATCTCTATATAGCTATTAATCCAACGGGTTGTTCGCTCTTAGTCTTTCCCACTAGCATATTTACTATCGACTACTTATCTTCAAACTTATTTTTAGCCTTAAGATCATTTGTGAGGGATATTGAAAGCTAGAGCTTCATTTTTTGTCACCACCACGACATAGATGTCCACATCCTAGCGACGAATGGTTTGCTAACTGAGGATGATTACCACCTTTTGACCTCTACTAAAAGAAGTAAAAACTACTAGTTCTAGCTCTCTCATTCTTCATTTCCATTTCTTTCATATTCTACTCCTCTATCTAGTGAGCATTAACCATAAATCTAAGAAAATACATCTCCTTAATAAACATAGCTTTCCTATACCCCTTCGTAATATCTTCTAAAATAATAGATATGAAATTAATCATTTTAGTAAAGTCAACCTCCTAGTCATACCACAGTCCGTAAGGTTATGAGTAATCATAAGCTAACCCATGATCTAGAACAAACTGTAAATAAAAAAGGAAGGTAACAAAATACTATGCATAAGTCATTTTTAATGTGTTTGATGATCAAAGAAATATCAAGTGTAACTGAAATACATCACTGGAAAACACATCTAACTGTCTGATTGTCTAAAAGCCTTAAAATATGATAAGTTTTTGGGATAGTTCCCCTACTAACTCTGAAAAACATAAATAGCATTACAAAAGTACTACGATCAATAAATAATAATAACTAGTCCTTGATTGATGAGTAGTCCCCAATGAAGCAACTAAGTAGCTAGAACTGGACTACGTATGACTAAGAATGGACCATCTGAACCTATGTTTTAAGACAACATAACACAAAAGAGAGTATGTGCTCTGTAGTTTGAATATACTACTATGTAAGATAGAAGATAACTGATATACATATAGAAAGATCATGATCCATGAGCATGAAAAATCAAATGAAAGACAAAGTATAAACTTATACTAAAGTAATCTGAATAACTAGATGATGGAGATACTGAACTCTTGATTATGCAAACCTTAACTAAAAATAATTTGAATAACAAAATTGAGGACAACAGAAGATAACCTCAACTGACATACCCTAATCAGAGATAATTAAGGTTGAACCTGTAAACACATTTGCAAAGGTGTAGAGGACTTTCTAAAGGTACCAAAATTGGTAGGCTTGAATCCACCAATTTGATGTTTGGACGGGGGCTAGGATTTTAAGCCTAAACTGATGGTTGACACATAAGAGGGTGTCAAGTCTAAAATGATGGATGACCCCTTATAGCCAATTCTAGCAATGTAGTTCTAGAACTTAGAGTCAATTACAAATGACTCTACCTAACTTATGGGCGAGCCGTCATCCCCTCATTGACTCAGTGCAGAGTGTTACTCCCAACTTAACAACTATTAAGCTTAATGTAATACCCCATATTAAGCTTAGCTTAGTTCATTTTCTAGTGATTGCATAAGAAGCTTGAAGCCTGGAAATTTAACTAAGTATTGAAGACTTAGTCTTATTTTTGACCTCTTAACTTTAAGGATTTTTAAGTTGACCTTTCTTACTCCGAGATGATTATTTGTCAGTAAATTCATGTTTAGGGATGTAAGGAGCATGTCTCAAGGAAGTTTTAGATTTTTTGGTGTGGATTGGTTCCTATTTAGATTTTGATTCAAGCATCTCATCGCGATTGAATTGCATCGCACTGTATATAGCAATGAGCATGTCATCTCATAACACTAGGCCTTCAAATGTTAATACAGTTGTGTTAAATCTTCTGCCTCTAGGTCATTTTCCAATGACTCAGTTCATAAAAACCTAAGATTAAACATATGTTACAAAATTATATACCCATTCTCCATCTAGTTTCACAAAATTATATACCCATTCTCCATCTAGTTTCTTTCAAAGAAACTCTAACCTAATCCCAAGCACTTTAAATTCAAGTTACTTTCTCTTAATGATAATCAAGAATCTATGTTTCCAAATCCAAGAATTTCAAGAAAAGCTTACAAGATATTCTCCAAGGCTTTCAAATTCAAGGTTTATACATCAAATCAAGCCTATTAAGGTATGTAGGGTTATTAACAAGGGTATCCTTTAACTCTTTAGCTCAAATTGCATAATTTTAACTTTCAAGTAAATTGTTTGGAATTAGGGTTCAAATCCAAGTTTTGATGTTCTTGAAGCATGTGATTATCTCGAGATTTAAAGCTTTATATTTATCAAGAATTACTTATGTTTGTGTTTTAACTTATAAGATTTCTATTATGAATGATATTGCAATATCTTAATTTAGTATTTAGAATCAATTCGTGTATGAGTCCAATGTATCATGCCCCAAAACTATGAGCCAATGTAGGTTAAGCTTACTCCCAATATGGATGAAGTTAAAGATAATGATAACTTAAGTTAAGGTCCTATTCTTATGGAAAGTGTAGGACAGCTCTTCCCAATATGGGTAAGACATTAGACACCATGACATCTTACATGATTTATATCAGTAAGAAGAACCTCCCTAAAAAAGAATAAGAGCAAAGCTTTTAGAACCAAGTGTTATGACTCACAAAGTTTATCATTTTGCTTCATTGCTCATATTTATAATTTTATAGCTTTTGTTTAATTTAAGCCCAAGGTGTGTAATTTTCTTATAGTATGTATTATTTGAAAATCTAAGCGCACATTATGTTATATATTTACTTATGTAGTCACCCCCATATGCTCAGTACATTTTAGAAGTACAAATCCACATATATCTCTATCTGCTGCATTGTGTCATAAAGTAGGTTCAAGTACTCAGTTCCAACAACGTCATTGATTATGGGTGTTTTCTCCTACATCCCAATGCTTGGTGAGTCATCATAGTTTGGGGAACCATTTTATCAAACTTTATTAATGATGGAGTATTTTAGTTATTTGATTTCAGTCAATTTTGGGTTATCTGGGGCTTGTCCCGGTGTCTCTCTAGTTAGAAGTAGAGGCTTGTCTGACAGTTTTTTGATTTAGATTTAAAAGTGTTAGTTTTTAAGATTTCCAAGTTTAATACTTTCAGTAAGACTATTCAGTTTCATTGAAGACATTAATGCAGTATCTCAAGATTCGGTAAGTCAAGTTTATCCTTATTATAAGTTTTAGAGTTATTAAAAGGATATAAGGGTTAGCTTAGGAGTATTTGTAGTCTTTAGAACCCTGTGATGTCTAGGGTATATTTATGGGTCATTATAAACTTGGTATTAGATCATAGGTTTTTAAAGAGTCCAAGTAAGTTAGGCAAGCCATGATACATAGTTTCTTGATCATAGGTGTGAAGAAAGTCAAATTTATAAGCTAGAGGCTATGGAATAAGTTAGGAATCATCATTTATTTCCTGATCTATCATTCTTTCATTTGTATCTATCTACTCTAACTCGTAGTTTAATTTGACATAATATGTCTCCTCGTTGAGCTAATGTATGTAGAAATAGTGATCAACCACCTTTGGCTGTCTAACCTTTGAATGAGAATGTGTCTCATGCTGAATTTTGGGCTGCCTTTCAGGTGTTGGCCCAAGCTGTGAATGCCAATGTTTATCACAACCAACAAGTGGCAGTCCCACATTAGAAAATTAGTAATCGAGCTGCAGTCAGGATTTGTGATTTCATTTGAATAAATCCACCTGAGTTCTTTAGGTAAAAGGTTAGTAAGGATCTATAACTCTTAATAAATGAGGTGATAAATATCACACAAATTGTTCATGCTACTAAGGAGGAGAGTGTATAATTGGTATCCTATAGAATGAAGTATGTTGATTATGATTGGGTTGTTATGTGAAAAGAAGGTAGATGTAAGAATGCAGCTCTCATGTGTTGGCAAGTATTTTAGGACTCATTTCTGGACAAGTTCTTTCCAAATGAGATAAGGGAAGCTAGGGTTAAGGAGTTTATGAAATTGAGGTAGGTCTCTAAGGTAGTGAAAGAGTACTTCCTTAAGTTCACTTAGCTATCTAAGTATGATCCCAAGTTAGTGGCTAACACTAGGTCTAGTATGAGTAAGTTTATTACTAGGTTTCTCATTTGATAGTCAAGGAGTGTAGGAATTCCATAGTTTTCGGGGATATCCATATTGCTAGGTTGATGACTCATGCTTAACAGATTTAGGCAGAAAAGATAAATGAAAGAGAGAAGAGAAATAATAGGGCTAGAACTATACAATTTGAGTATGGTCAACAAAGGTCTTGAAGGGGAAGCCATTTGCAGTTTTAGGGCTTTTCAGCAGTACTTGTACAATCTTCTGCCTATTCCCCTACACCCAGAACCAAGCAGAAGTAGTAGAGAAGGACTTCTATTTCTAGGTCTCAGAATAGTGTGGGTGAAAGACCCAATTATCATACTTGAGCGAAGTGTGGAATAAATTATCATTTTAAGTGTTTTGTGGGAAGAAGGTGTTGTTATGGGTGTGGCAAATTGAGTCATGGATGTGTCAACTAGGTCACCTAGTTCCTTCTCAAGGCGCATCGTCCTGTACTAGTGGTGGTCATCTTTAGAATCAGTTTTATGCTTTACCATCCTGACATAAGTAGGATAGTTCACCAGACGTTGTTACTAGTATGCTTTGTGTCTTTGATATTTATGTGTAAGTGTTGTTAGAGAAAGTGCCAAATCTTTCTTATATAAATCCATTAGTTGAAGTAATTTTTGGGATAGGTTGTAGTAGTCTCTCCAAACCTTTCTTAGTGTCCACCCCAGTAGGTAAGTCAGTTGTTACCAGGTGAGTCTATTAGAAGTGTCCTATCACTTTCCTTAAAAAATCACACTAGCAAATAAAATAAACTTAGAAATGGTAGTTTTCGATGTAATTCTATGAATGCATTGGCTCCATTCATGCTATCATCAATAGATTATCACACTACTGTGGTAAAGTTTTAGTTTCTGAAAGATCCAGTCTTTGTGTGGGAAGAAAGTTCAGAATCTCCCAAGAGTCGTTTAGTATCTTATCTTAAGGCCAAAAAGTTGATATCAAAAGAATGCATTTATCATTTCATTTGAGTAAAAGATAGTAAGTCTGAAGCTCCAATTGTTCAGTCAGTCTGTGTAGTTAATAAGTTTCCTGAGGTTTTTCCCGAAGATCTACCAAGGGTACCACCCGATTGAGAAATAGAATTTGGTATAGTTTTTTTCCCTGATACTCATCCTATCTCCATCCCTTTATATCTTATAGCTCTAGTTGAGCCTAAAGAGTTAAAAGAGCAGCTTAAAGACCTCCTCAATAATGGTTTGATATATTCCAGTGTTTTTCCATAGGGCGCTCCTATCCTGTTCGTGCATAAGAAAGATATCTCTCTCCAAATATGCATCGACTACCACAAATTGAACAAAATCTCAATAAAGAAAAAATATTCTATTCCTAGGATTGATGACTTATTCGACCAATTTCAAGGTTTATGTTATTTTTTTAAGATAGACCTCAGATCTGACTATCATTAGATTAGGATAAAGGAATGTGACATTCCAATATAGCCTTCAGAACCCGTTATGGTCACTTAAAATTTCTAGTCATTGCCTTCGAGCTAATAAAAGCACTAGCAACCAACATGAAATTGATGAACATAGCATTCAAGATAACTTGGACATGTTCTTGATAGTCTTTATCGATGATATTCTTTCCTATTCTCGTAGCAAATATGATCATTCAGGTCATCTAAAAATTGTATTATAGACACTTAGAGACCATCAATTTTTTGCTAAATTTAGCAAGTGTGAGTTTTTCCCATGACCAGTAGATTTCATTGGCCATATTATTTTGCGGTGATGACATCAGAGTTGATTCTCAAAAGACCAAAGTGGTGAAAAACTATCCAAAACCCATCTATCTGTCTTATATTAGGAGTATCTTGGGTTTGTCTTACTATTATTGCTGGTATGTTTAAGTATTTTCTTCCATTGCATCCACTATGTCTAGATTGACTTAGAAGAAACTCAAGTTTTATTGGTCAGATTCTTCTGAAAAGAGTTTTAAGGAGTTGAATACTTGACTCACTTTAGCCCTAGTTTTGATGCTACAAAATAGTTTAGATGGATTAATTATTTATTGTGATGCTTCCAAGGTTTGCATGGGTTATGTTTTGATGCAAAGATGTAAGGTCATATACAATGCCTCTAGATAACCTAAAACTCATTTGAAGAATTATCATACCCATGATCTTGAATTAGTTGTTGTTATTTTTTCCTTAAAAATTTGGAAGAATTATCTTTATGGGGTGCATATTGATGTGTTCACGAATGACAAAAGTTTAGAGTATGTGTTCTCACAGAAAGATTTAATTTTTCTCAGAGGAGGTGGTTAGAGTTGTTGAAAGATTATGACATGAGTATTTTGTATCATCTGAGAAAGGCTAATGAGGTGGCACACTGTAAGACCCCATGAAATCTAAGTCAAATTAAGCTCCTTAAAGCTCTATAAAATATAAAAGACTTGGAAAATTTTGGCCAAGTGGTAAGGACTTAGTCTCATTTTAAGACATTGATTCATGATGCGGCAAGTCAATAGAACATCTCAGGTGAGTGTTCGGATTTCTCGTATTGTGTAAAGGCAAGTTTGGTTTCCAAAATTAGTGAAGTCTTGCGATAGACTATAGTCACAAGGTCCAATCCCGTTTCTAGATATCGCGTCATGAGGGCCAATTCACGTTTCTTTGGGTTGCATCACAAGGTCAATCCTATTTTATAGAAATTTTTTTACGGGTTTTGGGTGTAAAGGTGTCATTTATCCCACCCCTTCCAGCCTAAAACATGAAATTAATCCTTAAATAACCTAAACATTTCTTTATTCACTCAAGTTTCCCCAATGTTCATCATTCTCTTTCAAAAGCATGAAACCCTAGTTTAAAATTTTTAGAACAAGGCCCAAGGATTCCTTCAAGAAACATTAAGGATTTACGTTCTAAGGTATGTAAAGTATTGATTCATGGCTTCTATTCACCCATGAAGCTCAAGAAACCCTTTCAAAAATATAAATTTTTAATTCCATGTTATGAATCAAATCATATCCATGTTTATTTTGTTGTATGATTATGAAGTTGAAATCTTTAATACATAAAATGAAATTATGTTAGCATGCGGTTGGAATTCTTGTATTTGAAGTGAAAAATATTGCCATGATGTATTATTTTAATGTTCATACCTAAGCCTTAAGTTATGCATGCAAGGTGTTGGCTAAAATGCCTAAATGAATACGAATTATGCTTCATGACTAAATAGTGACCAAATTGATGAATCCATGCTTTACCCTTATGTTCACAATGACCTCCATGCTAGTGTTATGCATCGTAATGGTTTGGTGGATTGCTCATGAGATTATACTTATGAAATTATGACATGTTTATATGTATTCCTATTCATGCATGCAAATACTTCATGAAAATCCCCTACGGTTGTACTATGAATTATTGACTATGGTCATGTGTTCAAGAAGTGTCATGTCTTGTCTGTTTGATGCTCTCAAGTCCTGCGGGTACTTGTACCCAACAATTTGGCTGCGTGCCTAGATCTTGTGTTAGTTTTCAAGATTCTCTTCGTCAAGACAAGATCAGTAGAATTTGGTCAGTCACATGACTCAGGATAACTAAGTAAGTTTAGTACCATTCCAGTCATACTTAGTAAACTCAGTTAGTTAACCAAACTCAATAGTATTCCATCAGTCAATGGAATTCAGCGAACTCAGTCTAGTTTTGCCCTGTATATTCAGTTTAGTATCAATGCTGTTGGGAGTAGGATTCAGCACCAAGTGAACCCAAGGATGGGAACTCACCTGCCAGCATAGGGTGTGAGTCTTAGAAATAGTCCTTGAGTTCCAGAACTATGTATCCAGCATAGGTTAAGATATCAAAAACCTGTGAGATAAGGGTTGAAGAGGTGGCTTAACCTGTGACATGACGATCCCACCATTCTATTTAGAGTATATTCCAGATGAGGGTCACTCATAGTTTGTCCTACCAGTGGTGCGGTATTGAAACCTTTTCAATTAGAGATATAGATTGGACCCCAACTCAGCTATATTGCTTTATTTGGACCATGTTGGTTAGATGACCACCTCCCACAGTATCAGTCCCAATCTTTAGAATAGAACACAAATAGTTCTACAGATTTTAGGACTGTCTGACACATCCACTCAGTAAATAGCATATTAGTTATTAGTATGCACGTTATCAATATATTCAGCATTCAAAATCCTAACATTCTAAGTTACAGTTATGTATTCATGCATTTATTATCATGCAGTCATATTTATGTTATTAGATAGTTATAGTTCATGCGTATGAACTCCATGCATTCAGCCTTACCTTACTTTACGTACCAGTACATTGATAGGTACTGATGCATGCTTTTCTTTTATGCTATAGTGTTTTATACCATAGGTTCTAACGCTCAGGTTCTTGACCGATTGTAGGAAAATCCAGATTTCAGTCAGTAGCAGTAGACTAGCAGTTAGTCCTCATCATATGAGGATGCTTTATCATTTCATTATTTCAGCACTTAGTTTAATTCAGTAGTTGGAGTTAGTTGGGGACATGCCCCATCAACTCCTTATTTAGACAGTTTAAAGGCTTTCATACTAGATATTCAGACTTCAGTGTGTTTATTATTTATATTTCAATTGTTTTCATTTTGTTTTACCATATAATTCAGTATTATTTTAGATATTTGAATCTTATGGAAGTTTAGCCCATTATTCTACATATTATTACAGTGTTAATATATAGATATTGTAGCAGGTACTAATCATAGGTTAGCCTGTGGTTCTTCTAGATTATAAGCTTCATGTAGCGTTCGGGGTTCAGAATACGGGCGCTACAAACATGGTGTCAGAGCCTAAGGATTTATATAGTCCTAGGAATATTGAAATCCACATTTAGTAGAGTCTTGTACATGGGTGTGTTGCGAGCCACATTTATGTACATGAGGCTATAAGATGTCTTAGGGACAGTTTCCCTTCTTTCAGTATTCATGTCATGCCAGTGATCATGTGGTCAAACTTAACTCTCAGTCAAATCCATTTATCCCTTTTCCTTTATAGAACAAGCCTCCCAAAATAAGAAATCGAAATCTGTCAGCCCCTCAACCCGTCCAAGCAAATCCCCTAGATGAACATGTTTCTCATGCGGAGTTTAGAGCTGCATTCACCACTCTTGATAATTTAGTTGTTGATCAGAATGAATGACCTACTTTTGTTTCGGCCAACCTAGTGGCCAACACTGTTACATCTAGGATTAATGACTTCACCTAGATGAATCCTCCATTATTTTTTGGGTCTAAGGGAGATAAGGACCCTTAGGAATTCTTTGATCAAGTCCATAAGGTTATACATATCATGGGGTTATCGCTAGTGAGGATGTTGAGCTAGCTACGTATTAGTTGAAGGATGTGGTACACACATGGTTTAAACAGTGGAAATTAGAAAGGGCTATAGATATAATGCCTATTAAGCGGGAGGAGTTTGCTAGTTTATTTCTAGGGTGAATGATAGTGTGGTCAAGGAGTGTAGGACCGCCATGTTGATTAGTGAGATGGACATAGCAAGGATTATGATCTATGCTTAACAGATAGAAGAGCAGAAAATAAAGAAGAAGGAAAAGCAGAATAAAAAATCTAGATTAGATAGCTTTAATTTCAGTTAGCCTAAGTTAGAGGGTGGCAACCGTTCTCAGTTTCTCCCAAAGTCATCTGTTCCAGCTCCTTCTTCAGCTAGTGCTCCAGTTCCTAAGTTCAGGAAACACCATGCTCTAAAACTCAAGGAAGAGTTACCAGTGCCTGAACCAATCCACTTTGTCAGACTTATGGTAAGAACTATTAGGGTATTTTTAGAGCTGGCAGTGATGTATGTTTTGGATGTGGTAAGCCAGGATACAGAGTCAGAGATTGTCCTTAGCCGGGTAATCTGGGTCAGCAGAACCACTCCTCAGCTCATTCTGATTACTAGAATCAGTAGGGTGCCACTTCTAGTGCAACCAGTGGGCAACACCCAAATATACTCTATGCTCATCAGTCCCAATAAGATCAGGAAAATTCTCCTGATGTGGTCACTGGTACGTTACAGATCTTTTATGTAAATATTTATGCTTTGCTAGATCCATGAGATTTTTGTCATTTATTACTCCTTGTATAGCAGTTAATTTCAGAGTTAGTCCCAAATTTCTAGCACAACCTTTCTCAGTATCTACGCTAGTGGATAAAACCATAATAGCCTAGCGGGTGTACAGGAACTGTCTAATTGCGATATCTCAGAAAGTCACTTAAGCAGACTTAGTCCAATTAGAGATGACTTATTTTGATGTCATTCTTTGCATGGATTGCATTCATTCCTACTATGCAACAATCAACTGTAAAAATAGAGTGGTCCAATTTTAATTTCTGAATAAACCTATCCTAGAGTGGAAGGGTAGTACTTCAGTATTAAAGGGTCAACTTATTTCTTACTTATGACTTAGCAAAATGATATCTAAGGGATGTATCTATCATCTTGTTTGAGTTAAGCACACTAGTTCCAAAACTCCCAATCTTGAATCAGTCCAAGTAGTGAGCGACTATTCAGATGTCTTTCTCGAAAAACTTCCAGGAATAACATTCGAAAGGGAAATAGACTTCGGCATTGACCTTTATCTCGATACTAAGCCTATATCTATTCTGCTGTATAGAATTTCACCAACAAAAATTAGAGAATTGAAAGAATAGCTAAAGGATCTCATAGAAAAGGGATTCATTAGAACCAGTGTATCCTCATGGGGTGCACCAGTCTTATTCATGCACAAGAAAGATAGTTCTCTTTGAATGTGTATAGATTATCATCAGCTCCACAAAGTTATGGTCAAGAACAAGTATCCACTTCCTAGAATCGATGACTTGTTTGACCAACTTTAGGCTACCAGTTACTGCTCAAAGATAGACCGCAAATTACGCTATCATCATCTTAGAGTTATAGAATGTGACATTCTGAAAATAACTTTCCAAACTCATTATGGTCACTTTAAATTTTTAGTCATGTCCTTTTGTCTTACAAATGCTACAGCCAATTTCATGAACTTGATGAACCGTGTGTTCAAGCAGTACTTGGATATGCTCATCATTGTTTTCTTAGATGACATTTTTGTTTATTCCCTCAGTGAGCCTAATCATGTAGACAATCTCTGAATTATATTGCAGACTTTCAAAAATCATCAGTTATTTACCAAATTTAGTTAGCGTGAATTTTGGCTAAGGTTAGTAACATTCCTTGGTCATATCATTTTCGGTGATGGCATTAGGGTTGATCCTTAAAAGGCCGAAGCAAGAAGAAACTGTCCTCGTCCTATCTCTCCATTTGATATAAGGAGTTTCTTAGGCCTTGCCGGCTGTTAAAGATGGCTTGTTGATGGATTTTCTTATATTACACCCCTTATGTCCATATTGACTCAGAAGAAATTCAAGTTTAAGTGGTTAAATCCTTGATAGAAGAGTTTTCAGAAGTTGAAGACTCGACTCACCTCAACTCTAGTTTTTGCTCCTCCAAATATTTCGATGGGTTTGTAGTGTATTGTGAGGCATCCAGAGTGGGTTTGGCTTGTTTCCCCATGCAATATGGTAATATCATAGCCTATGCCTTCAGACAGCTTAAACACTATAAGAAGAATTATTCGACTCATGATCTTGGGTTAGCAGCTTTAGTTTTTGCCTTAAATATTTGGAGGTATTACTTGTATAGGGTGAATGTAGATGTGTTCATAGACCACAAAAGCCTTCAGTACGTATTCTCTTAGAAATATCTTAATCTCTGTCAAAGAAAGTGGTTAGGGCTTTTTGAAGACTAGAACATGATGTCCTTTTCCATCCGGGTAAGGCCAATGTAGTGGTTGACGCTCTCAGTAGATTGTCTATGGTTAGTCTTGGTCATGTGAAGGAAAGTCAAAAGAAATTAACTCAGGAAGTCAATCATCTTTCTTGACTAGGTGTCTGCTTAGTTAACTCAACAGAAGGTAGTATATGGGTTTAGAATAATTCAGAATTATCTCTAGTTTCCGAAGTTAAGGAAAAGCAAGATAAAGATCCTAGTCTAGTCAAGTTGAAAGAATCGGTCAAGGATCAAAAGCTTGAGGTTTTCTCCCTAGGGGGAGATGGTGTATTACGTTGTCAGGGTCTCCTGTCTGTGCCAGGCGTTGATGACTTAAGGCAGCGCAGTCCTGCATATGCACATGGTGCATATTATTTGATTCTTCTAGGGGCCACTATGATGCACCGCGATTTGTGTGAGATCTATTGGTGGAGTGGGATAAAAATAGATATTTCAGAGTACGTTGCTAAGTGTTGTACATGTCAGCAGGTTAAGGTTTAGCATCAGAAGCATAGTAGGTCTATGCAGAAGTTCTACATTCCTAATTGGAAGTGGAATGAAGTGAATATGGAATTTATGATGGGCTTGCCTCGTACTCATCATTAGCATGATTCAGTTTAGGTCATTATAGACAAGATGTCCGAATCAGCTCATTTTCTTCCATTTCATACATCTTATTCATCCAAGGATTATGCCAAAATCTATATCAGGGTGTTGGTCGGATTGCATTATGCTCAATTATCCATTGTCCCAAATGGAGGTACCCAGTTCACCTCTCACTTTTGGAAAGCATTCTAAAAGGGTCTTGGTAGTTGGGATAACTACTTGCCTTTGATTGAGTTTGCATGTAACAATAACTATTATTCCAATATTCAGAGGGCTTCATTCGAATCTTTCTACGATAGGAGATGCAGATCTCTAATTGGTTGGTTCGAAATTGATGAGGCTACTATGATAGGGCTTGACTTGATATTTGACACCTTAGAGAAAGTTCAATTGATTAGAGAATGACTCTAGACAGCTTAAAGTAGATAGAAATCATAAGCAGATATGTGCATAAAGGATCTCGAGTTCGAGATTGGTGATCATGTGTACTTAAAAATCACTCCTATGAAGGGATTATAGAGATTCAGCAAGAAGGGAAATCTCAGTCCCCGAAATGTCGATCCCTTCAAAATACTCAGTCATTTTAACAAAGTAGCCTATGATCTTGAGTTGCCTTCATATCTGACTTTAGTGCATCCAGTCTTTCATGTCTCCTTTCTTAAGAAGTGCATAGGGGACCCTGTAGTTGTAGTCCCTATAGAGGGCGTAGAAATTTAGAACAACCCCTCTTTCAAAGAGATTTCAGTCGAAATCCTTGACTATCAGACTCACAGACTGAGAAACAAAGATGTCCCACTACTCAAAGTTCTTTAGCGAAATCAGTTCGTTGTGGAAGCTACTTGGGAAGTAGCAGCAGATATGCAGGCCAAGTATTCTCACCTCTTCTCCACAAACTCAAACTCAGCCAAAGGTAATAGCTTTCCTCAAGCTTATTCGATTTTATATTCAGATTTCAATTACAAACAAGTTTCACGCACAGATTCCCATCATAATCATGGTATCAAATACCATTGCATATTTAGTCATATGTGCATGCATTAGATCAGCCATGTATTCAAGCTTCAGATATGTATTCTCCTTGTGAGAAACTTAGTTTATCAAAAATACCAGTCATTCATTCATGAATCAGTTTAGCCATGAAACCATGCATCAGATATGCATGTTCGGTATGAGTTCTAGTAAATCAGTCATGTCAATTATGTAATCAAGTTTCAGTTGCTTATGATCAACGGGTAGTTCAATTATCATTTCTCCCCTCTCAATCAGTCTCATTCGAGGATGAATTTTCTCAAGAGGAAGATATTGTAAGACCGCGTAAAAAGTCTTTTTCAACTTAAGATCCTTAAAGTTTTATAAAAGATCCAACACTTAGAAAATTTTGGCCAAGTTTTAAGGACTTAGACTTATTTTAAAGCTTCGAACTCCGAGAATTTTGTCAATAGTATATCTCAGGTGAGTTTCAAGATTTTTCAGAAAGTGTAAAGGCAAGTTTAGTTTCCTAAAATTGTGAAGTCTCATGATAGCCCCGCGTCGTGAGGTCCAGTCCAATTTCTAGATGTCGCATCGTGAGGGCTAGTTCACATTTTTGTGGGTTACATCGCGAGGCCAATCCTATTTTGCAAAAATTTTACTAAGGGTTTAGGGGGTAAAGAGGTCATTTCTCCCCACCCTATTCAGCCCTAAAACATGAAATTAATCCCTAACTAACGTCAATATTTCTTTATTCACTCAAGTTTCCCAAAAGTTCATCATTCTCTCTCAAAAGCAAGAAACCCTAGTTTCAAAATTTTTGAACAAGGCTAAAGGATTTCTTCAAGAACCCTTAGGGATTTACATTCTAAGGTATGTAAAGTATTGATTCACGGGTTTCTTTCACCCATGAAACTCAAGAAATCCATTCAAAAATATAAATTTTGAATTCCATATTATGAATTGAATCATATCCATGCTTATGTTGTTGTATGGTTATGAAGTTGAAATCTTTAATACATAAAATGAAATTATATTAGTATATGGATGGAATTGTTGTATTTGAAGTGAGAAATATTGCCATGATATATTATTTTAATGTTCATGCCTAAGCCTCAAGTGATGCATGCAAGGTATTTGCTAAAATGCTTAAAAGAAGAAGAACTATGCTTTATGACTCAATTATGACCAAATTGATGAATCTATGCTTTAACCTATGTTCACAATGACCTCCATGTTAGGGTTATGCATTGTAATGGTTTGGTGGAATGCTCATGAGATTAGACTTATGAAATTATGACATGTTTATATGTATTCCTATCATGTGTATGCTCATGACATGCAAATATTACATGAAAATCTCAAAAGGTTGTACTATGAATTGTTGACTATGGTCATGTGTTCAAGAAGTGTCACGTCGTATCAGTTTCATGCTATCGAGTCCTGGGGGTACTTGTACCCAACCATTTAGCTATGTTCCTAGAGCTAGTGTCAGTATTTAAGATGCTCTAAGTCAAGCCATGATAAGTAGAATTAAGTCAGTCACATGACTAACAAAACTCTGTAAATTCAGTACCAATTAAGTCTTACTCAGTAATCTCATTAAACTCAGTTAGTTAATAGAACTCAGTAGTATTCCATCAGTCAACACAATTCAGTTAACTCAGTCTCGTTTAGCTGAGTATAATTATTTAAGTATCTATTCAGTTGGGAGTAAGATTCAGCATCGAGTGAACCAAAGAATGGGAACTCACTTTGCAGCAGAGGGTGTGAGTAAAAGTAGTCCTTGCATTCCAGAACTACATAGCCAGCATAGGTTAAGACATTAAAAACCTATCAGATGATGGTTGATGAGGTGGATTAACCTATCAGATGAGGGTCCTACCGTTCTCCTTAAAGTACTTGCTAGATGAGGGTCACTCATAGTTTTTTCTTTCCAGTGGCGCGATATTGAGACCCTTCAAATTGGGGTTACAGATTAGACCCCAACTCAACTATATTGCTTTATTCGGGGCATGTCGATTAGATGACTACCTCCCACAGTCTCAGTCCCAGTCTTTAGAATAGAACTCAAATAGTTCTACAGATTTCAGGACTATCAAATATAGCCACTCAGTAAATGGCATATTAGTTACCAATATGCACATTATCAGTATATTAAGCATTTAGAATCCTCACGTTCTCCATTACTGTTATGTATTCTTTTATGTATTCTCACGCAGTCATATTTATGTTATTAGATAGTTATACTTCATGCATATGAACCCTATGCATTCAGCCTTACCTTACTTTATATACCAGTACATTCACACGTACTGACATATACTTTTCTTTTGCACTATGATGTTTTATACCATATGTTTGAACGCTTAGGTTCCTAATCTTGCAGAGGAAACTTCAGGTTTCAATCAGCAGTAGTAGACTTGTAGTGAGTCCTCATCATGAGGATACTTTATAATTTTAGTATTTCAGCAGTTGAATTTAGTTAGTTACATGTCCCATAAACTCCTTACTTAGATAGTTTAGAGGCTTTCAGAGTAGATATTCAGACTTCAATATGTTCAGTATTTATGTTTTAGTTGTTTTGGTATTTTTAAACCACATACTTTAATATTATTTTAGGTATTTGAACCTTATGGCAGTTCAACCCATTATTATGCATATGATTACAGTGCTAATGTATAGATATTGCAGTAGGTATTCGTCATGGGTTAGATTGTGGTCCTTCAGAACTATGAGCACCGTGTAGCATCTGGGTTCAAAATCTTGGGCGTTACACGAACACCCTTAATAGACTATGTATGGGTTGTGTTGTGCATGTTGAGAATGATAAGAAGATGTTAGTTCAGGAAGTTCTTCAACTTGCTATATTAGGTCTTCGCTTGGTTGATTTAGCCAAAGATAGTGTTTGGGTTTAGAGTAGTTTAGAATCAATTTTCGTTTCCAAAGTGAAGGAGAAGTAGGAGAGGTATTCCAATTTGGTTAAGTTGAGAGAGTCAGTTAGAGATCAAAAAGTATAGATTTTCTCTCAAGGGGGAGATGGTGGGTGACGGTACTAGGCTAGATTGTGTATTCTACGTTTTGATGGTTTGAGGCAACAGATTTTGGTTGAAGCACATGGTGTGTGCTACTCTATCCACCCAGCAGCCACAAAGATGTACCGTGATTTATGGAAAATATATTTGTGGAGTGGTATGAAAAGAGATATTGTATCTTTTGTAGCTTAGTCTTTCAATTGTCAATAGCTTAAGGTTGAACAACAATGGACTAGTGTAATTATGTAGGTGTTTAGCATTTCCACTTGGAAGTAGGAAGAAGTGAACATGGACTTTGTCATAGGGTTACCTCATCCGCGTCATCAACATAATTTGATTTGGGTGGTTATATGAAGAATAACCAAATCAGCTAATTTCTTGCCAAACCATACAACCTATTCAGCCAAGGATTATTCCAAGAAATATATTATGGAATTGCTTTGAATGCATGGAGTATCGTTGTCTATCATTTCCAATAGAGGTGCTCAACTCACCATTAACTTTTGGAAAGGCTTATTGAAGGGTCTTGGTACCCATGTTTATCTTAGTACAACTTTTTATCCATAGATAAATGGTCAGGTATAGAGGACCATTCAGACCATAGAAAATATGTTGGGAGCATGTGTTATTTACTTCAAGGGTGGTTGGTATGATCACTTTCCGTTGATTGAGTTTGCCTAGAATAACAGTTATCACTCCAGTATCCAGATGACTTCGTTTGAGGTACTCTATATGAGGAAATATAGATCTCCCATTAGTTTTATTATGCTCAGTGAGAATAGGTTGGCTGGGCCAGATGTGGTGTTTGAAGCTATGGAGAAAGTTTAGTATATTTGAGAAAGGTTAAAAAAGCCAACAGCCTTCAGAAATCCTATGCAAATATAAGAAGGAATGATCTAGAGTTTAAGGTTGGTGACTTGGTTTATTTGAAAATCTCTCCTATGAAGGGAGTGAAGAGATTTGGCAAGAAACAAAAGCTTAGTTTCCACTATGTTTGCCTTACAAAATCTTGAGTCATTTTTTGAAGGTAGCGTATGAGATTGAGTTTCCTATGAATTTTTTGCCAGTACATCCAATGTTTCATGTCTCCATATTAAATAAGTGTATTGGTGATACAGCTATTGTAGTTCCTTTAAAATGTACGGATATTCATGATAGACTTTCCAACAAAGAAATCCTACTTGAGATCCTTGATCTCCAGATTCAAAGACAAAGGAACATAGAAGTTATCTTGGTTAAATATCATTGGCGAAATTAGTCCATTGAGGGAGCCACTTAGGAAGAAGAAGATATACAAACCAAGTACCCTTATCTTTTCTCCACATGTTCAGATTCAACCTAAGGAAAAAAAATTCTCAGATTATCTCTTTTCCATTCTCAGTTGTAGCTTTATATAATCATTTTCATTTCATTTCATTAATACATGAGTCAAGATAAGACATATATTCATGTTTTCAATTATATAAGTTCAATACATAATTTAAGTCCCTCTGTATTCTTAACTTAATTAGTCTAATTCGAGGATGAATGATCCCAAGTGGGAGGTATTGTAATATACTATATTAAGCTTAGCTTATTTTAGCTCCTACTGCTTGCATAAGTGGCTCGAAGACTAGAAATTAACTACGTGTTGAAGACTTAGTCTTATTTTTGACCACTTAAGTTTGAGGATTTTTTAATTGAACTTAAGGACTTTGACACGATGGTTTTTGAGTTAATTTATGTTCAGGGGTTTAAGGAGCATGTCTCAGGGATGTTTTATAATTTTCGAAGGTGGATTAGGTCTTGTTTTGATTTTGATAACAGTAGCTCATAGCAATCGCATTATTTCATGCCCTATATTGTGACTAATATATCATCGCATCGCTCTAGGCCACCAAACCACATTCCAGGTATGATTTGAATCTTTTGAAGGCCAGTTGGGTCATTTCCCCTAACTCAATACATAAAAACATTAGATTAAACATCGGTTACAATATTATATGCCCATTCTCCTTCCACTTTCTCCAAAAGAAACCTTAACCTAATCCCAAGAACTTCAAATTCAAGTTACTTTCTCTTCAAGATAAGCAAGAATCTAAGTTTCCAAATCCATGAATTTTAATAAAAGCTATATAGATCTTCTCTAAGGCTTTCAAAGTCAAGGTTTATCCATCAAATAAAGCTTATTAAGGTCTGTGGGGTTATCAAAAAGGGTATACTTTCAACCTTCTGCCCAAATTGCATGATTTTAAGATTCAAGTTACTTGTTTTGAATTAGGGAGCATATCCACATTTCTATATTCTTGAAGCATGTGCTTATCATGAGATTTAAAGCTTTAAGTTTATCAAGAAGTTCTTATGTTTATGTTTTAACTTATAAGATTTCTATTATGAATGAGATTGCACTATCTTGATTTGGTATTGTTGAAGTATTTCAAGATTGTTATTGATCATGAAGTGTTGTTATTAATCATCATCATGATTTTTAAGCATGAATATCAAGCCCTAAGTTTAAGTATTGAGATTTTAAGAATATCATGCTCTTAAGTTATCTTTGATAAGTTTGTATATAGATTTAAAGAAAGAAGTGATCTTTTGATCCTAAGATATGCAATCCATATTTCTTTATCTTGATTATAATATAAAGGAGATATATGCATAATTGGTTTTCATTATAAACCTTTATTTTATTTTAAGGTGGATTTCCTAAAGTATAAATTAATAAGTGAGTAGTATTTAGCACCGAATTGGGCATGAGTACAAGGTCACAAGCCCCAAACTATGAGCCAACGTACGTTAAGATTATTCCCAATATATATGAATTTATAGATAGTGATCACTTAAGTTAAGGTCGTATTCTAATGGCAATGGTAGGACAACTCTCCCCAACATGGGGAAGACATTGGACACCGCGATAGCACACTAGGTTATGTCGGTTAGAGGAACCTTCCTAAGAAAGAATAAAAGTAATGCTTTTATAAATAAGTGGTATGACACACAAAGTTCATCATTTTTCTTCATTTCTCATGTTTATAATTTTACGTCTTTTGTTTAATTCAAGTACAAGGTGAGTCATTTACATTTAGCATGCATTATTTTAAAATCTAAGTGCACATTGTGTTATGGATTTACCTATACATTCACCCCCACACGCTCGGTGTATTTAAGAATTACTGACCCATATATATGTCTATCTGCTGCATTATCTCATAATGTAGGTTATAGATATCAGTCCCAGCAGGGTGATTGATTACGGGCATTTCCTCTTATATCCCGATGCTTGGTGAGTCCTTATAGTTAAATGACCTATTTTATCAGACATTATTATTGATGATGTACTTTAGTATTTGATTTTAGTCACGTTCAAGTCAGTTGGGGCTTTTACAATTTTCCACCATTGCCTTGTCCCCCTATAACCCCTTTTCAAGGATGTTATGTGTTACCTCATATTCACCTTTGTGCCTCTTTCAAGGATATAAAGGTTTTTAGAGTTTGTGGTTTTTACCAATCAAACCAATTTATATATTTAGGGCTTTCACCCATGAAATTGCAATTCATAAGTTCAAGCAATGGTGAAATCCTTACTCAAAAAGTAATAATCATGGAAACACAACAATACCCACACACAAATTACAGTCTTGTTCAACATAATTGCAAGACTAAATTACTTAGATACTCATGAAGAAAGTAAGGAAGATATAACATAAGTATTATCTAAAGAATCCATTCTTCACAAAAATCCTAAGAAAATTACCCTCCAAAGTTAATTACACACTTTCCCCATTAGGGGTATGAAGTCTTTTTTCTTATGAGGAGGCATATGGACAAATTAAATTGGGTGAAGTTGTCATCTTCCACATGATGAGATAAAATGACATTATCATTGTTTGGTTAACAAGTGAGTCATTTTTAGTGCTAGTAGTTATTGCGTGGTTGCTCCTCGAAGTAAATTATATCCTTCACTATTCTATTTTATGTTGAAGGGAATTGTTAAAATCTACTTACCCTTGCGTGAATAGCTTTTTGTGGTTGTAATTAAGTTGGATCCTTCATGACCATTTGGAACTAATGTGGGGCATACATGGTGAGTTGTCTTATAGTAAAGCATGCTACTGTTTGAGGACAAACAAGATTCTAAGTTGGGGGTGTACTCTTTTATGGTATGATATACTGTGATGGGTTCTTTTTTGATATTATTTTGTGTACTCTCCAATTGTATGGGACACCGTGATAAGTTCTTTGTTGTGCTATCTTTCGTGTACTTACCGGTAGTATGGAACATCGTGGTAAGTTCTTGTGCTTTATGTTCTGTGGATGGTTGATTATAATCATAGTGAGTAAATTCTTTGTTATTGTGTATGGCTTTATGATTCTAAAATGATAGTCAGTTGTTATGGTGAGTATGGATTATATTGAGATAGTATATCATGTTATTGCTTTAGTAGTACAGATGTTCTTACAGTGATATCAAAGAAGATTTAGGTTTGATCCTATCCCTTGAATTTAAGATTATTGTCTTATTTTATATCTCCTTTACCTTATATATGAGCTCAGTTTGCTGATGATGCTTACTATATGCCCGTGTCTTGGTACTCATACTACACTTCTGTACCTTTTTGGTGCAAACCCAGGTTCTAGTTACTGCTAGTATGCTAGTTCGTGTAAGTTGACTATTTGGAGATAGGTTGAGCTCTTGGAGATCGAGCTACCCTCTTTTCGCTCTATCTTTTTTTTTATTTTATTTTTAAGACAAAGGTATGAGTTTATCTAAGACATTTTAGACTTTAAGATTGTAAATGTCTATGGTAAAAATTAGAAGCTTTTGTGTTAATACTATCAGGTCGTGGGATTGGTATTTGAATATCGATTGTTTTAGTTATTAAGTGTTGTTTTTATATCATGTTAAAGCATAGGGTCCATGTTGGACGTTACTAAAAATATAACCCATTGTATTAGCTTTGGGTTAAAGTATTGGCTTACCTACCATTGTGACATTGAGTATCATTCTTTGGGTTAGCAATTGTGTAACTTGAAAGTTCACCTCTAGGTTAATTGTATTGATATTTGCCCCACTTAGGTATCTAATTACTTGATAGAGGCAGAGCGAGAACCACCATTTGAGAAAGTCAGGAGAAATCACCCTTCAACTCACGAACCATATAGTCTGTCCCTTCTACTCTATTCAAGATCCTTGCTAATATATCTTTGGTCTTAAACTTACAGTAGTCAATGGAACTAGATTCCATGGATTTAGCTTGATCAAGAGGATGGACATAATGGTAATAATAACATTCATGATCTCTCAAATCTAGATCCTGCTCAAGATCCATCCAACCTTTATTCCCACATTGCCTTAAATAATTATGGTAGGAACCCCTTGAGTAGTTTGCCAAGTATTGAATTCTTCATCCAACTTTTTAGCCTCTTCATCATCTTCATAAGATTTCAATGCTATGGCATTTATCACTTTTGTGGGAGCACCAATAACATACTTCGTCAAGATCTCAAGTATGGTTAACATTTTGACCATTTTATCCTCGTTTTCTTCTTCTTATATTCATTTTTCATTAGGCACCACAGAGGTAGTAGAAGGGGTTTTGGAAGCTTTGGTATCTAGGGTATGCCAACCTCAATTTTGTTCTGATACTTCTCCTATCAATCAGAAGGCCATAAGATGATGCAATATCACTAAAGAGATGCTCACCACATTATCCACCATCATTTTATTTAATGGATCAAGAGTCCTATAGAAAATCTAGAGGAGCATATTTTCCAGGACCTCATGATATGGGCATTGGGACAAGGTAGGTGCCATCATGACTCAAAATCTTGGTTGTGACAACTTACTATCAGAGCCTAGGCCTCACCGATATAATTGACACAAGATAAAGTATCCCATAGAGTCCTATGGATCAGAATATTGACATTTGTTACCTATCTTTGGGAGGCTATAAGACATTCTTAGGAGTCATTCACTTATTTCATTCACATTGTGCTAATAGTTTGAGTTAATTTGTAAGATATTCAGATAACTGTACTCTTTTGCAGATGTCAATAACACGTGTTTTGGTGATACACGAGGTGGGTTTTAAGACATAGACTCGTGATTTGTCCCCAGTTAGGGACTAGTGTGTACCTCTTCCAGGTCCTATTTCTATACGCGAGCCAGAGACTCCCCCACCTCTGCTAGCAGTAGGCCAAGGACTAGCCTAGGATCCATAGGGATTCATTCCCTTTTCTTTGCTTATAGATGCTTTGGTTCAGTTACTGTCTTTGTTATGGTACACACACTGCTGGAGAAGGAGCACAACCTGCAACTATATCTTCTATAGTTGAGGTTCCCCCTATTTTTGATAGTTATTTAGCTACTTCGACCTAACCTGTTATGTCTTCCGAGGAGCACAATACGTTGGTTAGGTTCTTGAGCTTATCTCTGCCTAGATTTGTGGGTTCTCCTGGAGAGGATGCATTTAGGTTTTTGACAATTTGTGAGGATAGGTTTCGTGGATTAGACCTTGTGGAGACTCATGGTGTGGACTACACCATATTTTAATTGTACTTGTTTGCTAGACATTGGTGGAAGGGTTTTATGAGTTCAAGACTAGTTGGATCTTCCCCTCTCTCTTAGACTCAGTTCTCTGAGATATTCATAGGGAAGTTCATGATGTGTAGCCTTAAAGATTGTTTTAGGGATCAGTTCACTAGATTGGAGCAGGGTTCTATGATAGTCGCTTAGTATAAGGCTCATTTCCATAAGTTGGCTAAGGATGCGACCGCTATATTAAATATGGAGTATGATAGGGTTCGCTGCTTTGTGATAGAATTTAGACTGCCCATTAGGATAGCAACTCAGAGTTTGGTTATTACTGGTAGGATCTTTGCTGATGTTGCTGATCATGCTAGGGTGATGGAGGACATGCAACGTTAGGGATGTTATAAGTGGCCTAAGTATTAGGGCAGATTTGGTAGGACATCTAGGAGTTCCCTTTTTAGAGGTGGTATTCCTTATATTGGACATCCTCCATATCCATTCTTTCCACCTTAAAGTCAACAAGTTCAGGAAACTCTTCAGACAGCTAATGGGGATCATTTTATTTCTAGAGGGCACACTAGTAAGGGCAATGATTATTCTATGAGAGGTTCATATATGAGGCTATGATAGGTGTGGTAGTTTTGCTGGATCAGCCAATTATATGAGTTTTGGTTCTTCTCGTGAGTCCTATTTCACTTGTGGACTTCTTGGTTATTTCTCTAGAGAGTGTCATAGTCATAGGCAATGGTTGTTATAGTAGAGGGAGCTACTCCTATTAGTGAGGTTCATCCCTCAGTTAGGGGTGGTGCACGAGGTCGTAGAGGTAGTTACCATAGTGATTGAGATGGTACTCAGGCAGGCAAGACAGGTGGTAATTTAGATACCCAGCAAGATGGCACGCATGGTCAGTTGTACGCATTACCTGCTACGCCCATGACTGAGACTTTGAATGCGGTAGTCATATGTGCAATTTTAGTATTTGTCAATCGAATTTTGCTTTATTTTAGTATGTACCACAATTAGCATAGACTAGTGATTTGGTATCTATTCCATTACGTGTATCAACTCTCGTAGGTCTTTCTTTAGTAGTGGATTATGTTTTGAGATCATGTGTCATGACAGTTAGAGATGTTGATACTTATCCTGATCTTATTATCCCAGAGATATTGGATTTTGATGTGAGTCTTAGCATGGACTGGTTATCCCACTCTCATGCAGTCATGGATTGTTTTGCCAACACCATTAACCTAGCTATGCCCCATATGTCCCTACTCATTTGGCAAAAAGCGATTTGTCGCTAGCCGACGAGGATTATTTCAACTGTTTATGCTAGATGGCTTTTGTCAAGGGGTTACGAGTCTTATCTCACCTATGTATGTGATATATATAGAGAGAGTCTTACACTTGACATTGTTCCTATTATGAGTGAATTTGCTGATGTGTTTCCTAATAATCTGCCTGGTATCCCTCCTGACCGTGACATTGAGTTTTCTATTGACCTTGAGCCTGGTAGCCAACCTATTTCTATATCCCCTTATTATATGGCTCCCATAGAGCTTAAGTAGTTGAATACTCATCTCTAATATATTCGTAGCAGAGGATTTATTAGATTGAGTGTGTCCCCATGCGGAGCCCTTATTTTGTTTGTAAAGAAGAAAGATGGCTTGATGCAGATGTGTATTGATAATTACAGCTTAATAAGGTGAATATGAAGAACCGTTATCCTATACCTCCTATTTATTATTTATTTGACCAACTTCAGGGTGCAACAGTACTTCCAAAGATAGATTTGAGGTTCGGTTATCATTAGTTGAGGATTCAGGATGAGAATATCCCGAAGACAGCCTTCATGACCTGTTATAGTCAATATGAGTTTTTGGCGATGTCTTTTAGGCTAACTAATGCTCCAGCTGCGTTTATGGACTTGATGAATCGTGTGTTCAGACCTTATCTAGACTCCTATTTCATAATGTTCATTGATGATTTCCTTTTGTATTCGAGGAATAGTGAGGAGCATGCACAATATTTGAAGGTTGTTCTCTAGGTTTTGAGAGAGCATATGCTTTTCTCCAAGTTCTCCAAATATGAATTTTGGATTGATTTAGTATTTTCTATCAAACACGTGGTATCTAAGGCTGGTATTATGATAGACTTGGCTAAGATTAGAGCAATTTATTATTGGGCTAGGCCTACATCACTAACTGAACTTTATAGTTTTATTGGTTTGGCTAGTTATTTCAGACATTTTTTTAAGAGCTTTGCTACCTTATAAGCCCCTTATGACTAAGTTTACTCAAAGGAGGTTCCTTTTTGATTGTCTAAAAAGTATAAGTTGATCTTTGGAAAGCTCAAGGATTGTGTCACTTTAGCCTCGGTATTAGCTCTTCCCATTAAGGATGAATGTTTTACTGGGTTTTGTGATGCTTCTGGTATTTCTCTTGGATGTGTTTTGATGCAGCAAGGTCATCTCATTTCCTATTCTTCTAGATAACTTATGGTGCATGAGCGCAACTAACTTACTCATGATTTTGAGTTGGTGGTAATTGTTTTTGAGCTTAAGATTTGGAGGCATTATTTGTATGGTGTGCATTGCAATATTTTCATCGATCATCGTAGTGTTCAGCATCTTTTGACCCATCATGACTGCAATTCTTGCTAGCATAGATGGATGGAGTTGCTAAAGGACTATAATATTTCTATGTTGTAATATCTAGGTAAGGCTAATATGTTGG
This sequence comes from Capsicum annuum, assembly GCF_002878395.1. Taxonomy (NCBI): domain Eukaryota; kingdom Viridiplantae; phylum Streptophyta; class Magnoliopsida; order Solanales; family Solanaceae; genus Capsicum; species Capsicum annuum. The sequence continues at coordinate 70,575,810 of NC_061119.1, read as the reverse complement.
TGGATTCATTGAGTCAGAAGGTAGTGAGTATGGGTAGTTTGGGATGTATTTGATTTTCTCAAAGGCCATTGGCTTGAGAAATTCAATCCTTAGCCAATTTGACAGTTTAACTCAACATCTCAGATCCCATGAGAGTTTTGGCTTATGTAGAGGTGAGATCCTCCCTATTTGAGCAGATTTGTGATTGTCAGTTTGAGGATGATAAGTTATTCATTCTCCATGATCGGGCAGTGAGCAGTGAGTCTGGGAGACACACCGTGGTTTCCCAGGGTATCTTAAGATTGTAGGGTAGTATTTGTGTCCCCCAACTTGATGATTTGTTTAAGTCAATTCTGTATAAGGCTCACAATTATAGATATTCTATTCATCTCAGTACGACCAAGATGCATAGAGATTTGAGGTAGTTGTATTGGTGGGATGGTATGAAGAAAGATGTTGCAAACTTTATAGCCTATTGCTTGTGTTATCAATAGGTTAAGGCTGAGCATCAACGACCCGATAGATTGACTCAGAGATTGCCCATTCCCTAGTAGAAAAAGGAAAGGATCACTATGGATTTCATTAGTGGTTTTCCTTTTATTTCCCATGGTCACGATGGTATTAGGGTTGTTGTGGATTGTTTGACTAAGTTGGCACATTTCATTCCTATTCAGATGACATTAGGTGTTGATATATTGGCTCAGATTTTTTTTAGTAAATCATTTATTTACATGGGGTCCCTGTGTCTATTATATCAGTTTGTTATTATGTGTTCACTTTGAGGATTTGGAGAGAATTTTAGGAGGTGTTGAATACTCGATTAGTTTTAAGTACAACCTTTCATCTGTAGATGGATGGTCAGTCTGAGTGGACTATTTAGGTGCTTAAGGATATGCTACGAGCATATGTTAGGACTTTGGAGGTCAGTGGGATAAGCACGAATCTTTGATAGAGTTAGCCTATAACAACAGTCATCATTTGAGTATTGAGATGGTGCCTTATAAGGCTTTGTATGGTAGAAGATGTCGTTCTCCTATAGGGTGGTTTGAGATATCCGAGTTTCGACCCTATGGTACATATATTTTTCCAGACTAGTTATATAGAGACAGGGTGATTTTGTATAGATTAAAGTGTAGAGTAGCCCAAAGTAGGCAGAACACCTATGTCGACCATAGACTCCGTGCCTTGAGATTTGGAGTAGGTGACCCAGTGTTCCTTCGTGTTTCACCTATGCAAGGTATGATGGTATTTTAAAGGAAGGGTAAGCTTAGCCCTCGCTTTATTGGTCTTTTTGCAATTTTTTATATGGTTGGCGAGGTAGCCTATGAGTTGGCTCTACTTTAAGACTTTTCCACTATTCATCCGGTTTTCTATGTCTCTATGTTTTGGAAATATATTCCAAATCCTTCTCATGTGCTAAGATGGGACTCAGTCCATTTGGACTATCAGTTGACCTTTATGGAGGATCCCATGCTTATTTTTGCTAATGATGTGAGAAGACTATGTACTAAGGAAATTTCGGTAGTTAAGTTCAATAGAGGCATCGCCAAGTAGAAAAAGCCACTTGGGAGATCGAGAAAGAGATACGAGCGCCGTATCCTCACTTGTTCGAGACTTTAGGTACATGTTTATCTTTAACTTTTGGGGATGAATGTTCCTTAGTAGTGGATGTTGTAATGACCCTTCAGGTCATTATTCCTACTTTTTCTTATTTCCACCTATAGAGCTTTTCCATAGCTATCCTAGGAATGACTAACGGGGTCTGATTGTGTGGTTACCTGTTAGTTCATTTGGGGTTTTAGAACCCTTTGCTCAATTTGAAGTCTTCATTGGTCCTAACTGAACATTAAGTAAAAACCTTAGTAAAACAATCCTATAGGCAAAATTTGACTTCACCGACGTGTCTGGAATATTGAAAACTATGGGGTTTCAAACCTTATTTGTTCAAAACGGACCCCAAATGCATCTCATAGTATTTGCTAAAGCTCAAAACCAAGTTCCATGCTTTGTCCATGCATTTCATGCACCGAGGTACCACCACCATGGCGAAGGAGGTGCGACCGCGATGCCTCGACTGCACCATCAGAGAGATGGTTGGTCAATAATTAAGTGTTGTAATGGATCAATTTTGGCCATTTTGGTCCTCCCTCTTAACCTGTAAGCCCTAATAGAATGTAAAACCTTTTAATTGTCTTGTGGGTTGAATTGGAGCTTAAACAACTTGTGTGATTGATTCTTACTACAAACTAAGGTACGAATTCTTCTAATTTGGTATTGATTTCATATTTTCTTGACTCAAAACCCCTAAATTATTGGGGTTCAATTACAACCCCATAATTGAGTGACTGACTCAAATTACTTGAGGGTTTTAACTCCCTAAAGATAGTTATGTTATGGATTAGCCTTAGAAACTCCTTTCCAGGGGTGAAACCCAATTGGGGTTTTGGTGTCAATTTGAAACCCATGGCAAAATGGTTCTATAATGGGTATTGTCATTCTTATTTTAAAGGTCGGATTGTATTGTTGATAGCATAGCTTGTGGAACAGGAAACTTTATAGAAGGGAAAGAAAAAGCTCGTTGGTTCATGAGTTTCTTAGACTCAAGGTAGGTCAGGCTTACCCTTAGACTAGATTTAGCTTATTTTTAATATAAATATTGATCTCTTGTGAGATTGGGTAGGGATTTTAAATGATAGTTGATTAATGGTGAATGTTGAGATTAGTTGGTTGATTAGGAAATTGAACTTGTGTAATGCAATGTAGGATCCTTAACTTAGAATCCTTGGGTAGTTCACTTGTAGTCTTATAACAAGAATGAGGATGCTATAGTCGCTCTAATAGATGAGAATGGTGTTCTTCACTAATCTTAGGGGTGATGTTGACTTATATATATGTTGTTTAAATAGTAAGTGACCTTGGTATTGGGTTGACTTAGAAAGGATATTTGAAGAAGTTTTCTCTTTAGGTTTAATAAGTATTTATAAAAACTTATGAGGTGACTTAGATGACTTAGTATAATCTCGGGTAGAAGCTAGTCTTGTATTAGTAAAGCTTTGTCTTTCTTGGGGATTTAGGAATTGAACTTGACCCACCTTAAGCTTGAACTAGGTAAATACTTAGTGACCTATATATGTGGTTATTGTCTAAACTATATATGTAGAGGTTGTGATGGTTGAACTTGATTATTCGATTATCTTGTGATCATGACTTCAATAATCTTGTTAAGTGATTATTATGCATGTCTTGAAAATAATCATGCTCTTATTTATGCTCATATTACATATGAAGATCATTTGCAAGGTAAAATGGCAAAGTATTATCCTACATCCCTACTTCCTTATATTGTGAACTTTTGTGTATGATTATTGGTTCGACTATGCATGTGGATGAATGTCGTCGTATTAGGAGACTTGTTGATTTTATGATGATGCCTAGTGAATTCAGAGGAATATGTTGATATAATGATGATGCCTACTGAATTCGGAGAAATATGTTGATATTATGGTGATGCCCGATGGATGTAGAGGAATATATTGATATTATGATAATGCTCGATAAATCCAAAGGATCTGTTGATATCGTGGTGATGCACGGTGAATCTGGAGGATATATTGATGATATGTTGATGTCCAGTGAATCAACAATAGGTAAGAATGTTACAATGCCTTGTGGGGCAAATTACATATATGCATTGACATTTTAAGGTTAGGTCGTGTGAGGCCAACCACCTATGTGCTTGGGATATGAGGTCTCTGTTGGTAAATTTCTATTCATTTCTTGTTCCTAATAACTAAAGAGGAGGTGTGACCCTTGTTGATGCTAATTACCAACTAGAAGAAATCAATGCCTAATATTGATTGAAGACTTAGTAGTATGCGTAATATTATGTAGAATCAAGGGCTAACCTAATATATCTACTTGACTTGAATAACAGGTTATATTATGACATCATACCTAGTAAAGTGGCTTATGTGACAACTAGTTACTTCTAAAATATGTGATTACAATTTGAAGGCTAGAAACCTAGTAAACTAGTTGGTGGACTTTACTTGATCAAAATATGGAAACTAGTCCTTAAGGATGAGACATGCTTAGTGATGATGGACCTAGTATTCCATGATGATTAATTAGATAATCTTCCAATAGGTGAGGTTGGGGTGGCTTAATTGACGATTCATATCATAGAGATGCTAGCTAAAAAATAGCCTTATGATAGATAAATAACCTATAATATAGGTGGCTTGAAGGTTTCCCTAAATTGATGGGTAGTAATTATAAGACCTGTAATCTATTTATTCATGCGAAATAAGGTAAACTAGTATGAACTTCACATGGTGTTTATCTAAGAATTTTAGAATTATCGGCTGCATATCTATGCTACGGCCATATTTCTTTCATTTATGTTAAAATATGGTATAGATATTAGAATGTGGATTTCGCTAATGAGCCATAGAGGGAGCTACTCGCGGTTTTGGTCTGTTGATTTAGTAGTTATGCTTTATCATATTATTTGTTGTTTTCTTTTGGTGTACTCCCTGGTGGTATGGGACACTGTCATGGGTTCTTGTTTGAAATTCTTTTGTGAACTCCCTGGTGGTATGGGACGCCATAACGCATTCTTTGTTGTGCTTTCTTTCATGTACTTCCTGGTGGTTTGGGATGTCGTGATAAGTTCTTATTCTTTATGTTTAGATTATGGTTGATAATAATTATGGTTAGTAGATGCTTTGTTATTGTATATATGGATTTATGCTTCGAAAATGATACTCAGTTGTTATGTTTAGTATAGAGTATATTGAGATAGTATGTCGTGTTATTGCTTTAGTAGTATAGATGTTGTTATAGTGGTATCAAAGCAGATTCAGGTTCGATCCTATCCATTGATTTTAAGATTATTGTCTTACTTTATACCACCTTCAAATTATATTGGAGCTCAAGTGGCCGATGATGCCTACTGACCCAGGTTCTAGTTGTTGTCGTTGAGCTAGTTTGTGCATGTTTACTATTTGGAGATAGGGTGAGCTCTTGGTGATCGAACTGCCCTCTTTCCCCTCTATATTTATTTGTCTTTTGTTTTCTAGACAAATGTATCAGATTATCTAAGACATTTTACTCTTTGAGATTATAAACTTCTACAGTAGAAATTTGAAGCCTTTGTATTAATACTATAAGGTCGTGGGATTAGTATTTGAATATTGATTGTTTTAGTTGTGAAGTGTTGATGTTATATCATGTTCACACATAGGGTCCATGTTGGACATTCCTAAAAGGATAACCCATAATATTAACTTCGGGCTATGGTATCGGCTTACCTACCGATGAGACAAGGTAGGTGCCATCATCACTCGAAAGTTGAGTTGTGACATTGAGCGTTGATCTTTAGGTTAGGAATTGTGTCACTCAGAAGTCCACCTCTAGGTCTAGTATTTAATTGCATAGATATTTGCCTTAGTTGGTCTCCAATTTGTTGATAGCGGCGGAGTGAGATGCCACCGTTTGAGAGAGTTGGGAGAAATCACCCTTCAAATCTCGAACCATTTGGTCCGTGTCTTCTACTTTATTCAAGATCCTTTCTAACATATCCTCAGTCTTGAATTTTTTGGGGTCAATGGCACTAGATTCCTTGGCTTTAGCTCGATCATGAAGAGGGACATAAAGGTTATAATCACGTTCACGATCTTTAAAATCTTGATCCTACTCATGATACATCAAACCTTTCTTCTGACCTTGCCTTTGATAAGCAAGTAATGAACCCCCCAAGTAGTTTCCCAAATACCGAATTTCTTCATCCAACTTTTCTGCCTCTTTATCATTTTCATACGATTTCAATGCTACAACATTTACAGCTTTCACGGGTACACTCATAACATACTTCGTCAAGAGCTCAAGTAGGGTCATCATTTTGGCTATGTTCTCCTCCTTTTCTTCTTCTCCCTTTCTTTTTTCATTTTCCACATCAGAGGTAGTAGAAGTGGTTTTGGAAGCTTCGGTATCTTGAGTATGCCAACCCCAATTATGTTTTGATACTTCTCCTATCAATTGGAAGGCCACAAGATGATGCAATCTCACTAGAAAACTGCACGTCGCATTATCCACCACCATTTTTTTAATAGATTAAGAGGCCTATAGAAAATCTAGAGGAGCATCTTTTCCGGGACCTCATGATTTGGGCATTGGGATAGCTTTCCATTAAACCTCTCCCAAGTTTCAAACAATGGTTCTCCATTTATTTGCCGGAAGTTCACAATATCATCCCTCTTTTGAAGCATTTTTTTATGGTGGGAAGTATCTATAAACAAACACCGTGGTAAGCTCTTCCCATGATATAATTGAGCCGGGTGAAAATAAATAAAGCTATAAAATTGCCTCAACTGTTAGTGAGAATAGGAAAAGTCGAAGCCGGATGGATTCTTGTGTAATTTGTGTTATATTAAATAGGCGCACAAACTTGCACAAAGTTCTTCAAAGGGACATTCAGGTGCTCATATGCTTGACCCCCATACAACCCTTTTATTTGCGACATGTGAAGCATAATACTAGTCACATGAAACACTTCATTTCCATTTATTGGCGGGATGCGAATTGTACTTATTTGTCCCGCTTTATTTAATTTGCCTTCATCATCAAGAGGGGCATCGAAGGGGCCAATATTTCTTGCGTTATCTCTCATTGATCCGTTTACACTTTGATCACCTACAAAAGGTCACAAAACAACAAATAAAGTAAATTACACCATTCTGGGTATTCCTAAGTAAGAATGACACCACACAAGCGAAATCTATATTTCACTCCCCGACAACGACGCAATTTTAATAACGCTCAAATCACTCCCATAATGGAGGGGTGAGGCGATCATTTTCAAGTAACTTAATTTGAATCGGGGTTGAATCTCAAGGAGCGAATTATAGACTTCAAACCCTATTGGTGCTTAAATTACTATGAGGTTACCCGAAATGCTAACAAAAGTGACATGTAAAATAAAATGGGGGATTTGTATGGAAACTAGTTGTACAATCTTTAGCAAATGATTAAAAGATGACACTTCGTTTTAACCAACAATGTAGGGGGAAATCTCGTAGCTATTTCTGCCTACAGGTAAAAAGTATATGGGTTAATGATGGTTTAGCATGGATTTTAGTTATAAACTAAATGATAGGTTAGGTCGAAGGTCACTGTGGTTAATTTTTCAATAAAAACCATAACGATTTCACCTGTTGGATCTTTCGAGCACCTAACAAGTGTGAAATTTGTCATCACCCAAAACCTCAATCAAATATCCCTATTTGTAGGATGATGCTATTGACATGGTTTACACTCCTAATACACTTAGTTCTAAGATTGCAAAAGGGAGAAAACCATAGGCTTATTGTCCACCATTGCCTTGTCCCTTTATAACCCTCTTTCAAGAATGTTATGGATTACCTCATATTCACCTTTCTCTTTCTTTGGAGGATGATAAAGGGTTTGTAGAGTTTGGGGTTTTCACCCATCAAACTTATTTGGAGTTTTGGGGCTTTCACCCATCAAATTCCAACTCATAAGCTCAAGCAATGGTGAAATCCTTACTCAACAACCAATAATCATGCAAACAGAACAATACCCACACACAAATTACAGTCTAGTTTAACATAATCCCAAGACTAAATTACTTAGCTACTCATAAATAAAGTAAGGAGAGATATACTATAAGGATTATCCAAAATATTCATTCTTCATAGAAATGCTAAGAAATCAAGCCTCCAAAATTAGTTACATAGTTGCCTAATTAGGGTTTCAAACTTTCAATTCAAATTATCTTATGAGAAAAGAAATCCCCAAAGAAGAAAGCGTTTTTGATTATATTCTGTTTGAAATTCGTCTATACAATATTATAAATCTACCCTTGGTAGTATTCTTGCAGAACTGCGATTGCACAGGTCTGACCGCGACCATGGTTCTATTTAATAATTGCCTTATGTTGACCATCTTGACTGGCTGCAATTGCAGCATGACGACCATGGTCTCGGTAATTGAGGCTGAACAACATCATATCTCTAGTTGAATTCTTTTTTTATCCATTTTATCTCTTTTTAATTTCTAATCCACATCTTTTCTCCTTCTCAATTTTAGACTTGCAAAATATGGATATCAGTGCATTAAATAACAATTTTGTCTCATTTATCTTTACAAAAATAGTTGTTCACATAAATACTTAGTGCGTATAAGTGGTAAAATCACCACTCTTAAATTGGTGGAATGGTATGAAGAGAAATGTGGCTGATTTAATGGAGAAGTGCATAGTGTGTTAGTTGGTTAAGGTTGACCATGTGGCCAGGAATGTTTTATCAAAAAATTAATTTGCCAGAATGGAAGTGGGAAGCGATCAATATGGACTTCATTACCATTCTTCTTTCATCTCAGAATCAATATGATTCGATGTAGGTCATCGTGGATAGGATGACTAAGTTTGTGCACTTTTTTCGATTGCGGACTACTCCTCAGTCGAGGATTATGCTAAGCTATTTTGTCAGGAGATTGTAAAGTTATATAGGATTCCTTTTTTGATTATTTTTTATCATAGCACATAGTTTACATCTCACTTCTGGTGAACTTTTCAGAGAGGGTTAGGGCTAAGGTTAGTCTGAGTACTGCTTTTCACCTACACACGAATGGGCAAGCAGAGAGAACTATTCAAACATTGGAGGATATAATTTAGGCATTTGTGATTGATTATGGTGGTAAGTGGGTTGAGCATCTACCTTTGGTGGAGTTTGATTACAATAATAGCTATAATTCTGGTATTGGTATGGCCTTTTTTGAGGAGTTGTATGATAGGAGGTGTAGATCTCCTATTGGTTCGTTTGATCCTAGTGAGGTAGAAATGTTTAGTCTCGATTTGGTCTACCAGGCTATGAAGAAGGTTGAGGTGATTAAGGATAGGCTTAAGGCTGCCCAAAGTCGCCAAAAGTCATATGTGAATTTTAGGTGTAGAGACTTCGAATTTAAGGTTGGGGATAAGGTTTTACTCAAGGTATCTCCCATGTTGGGAGTGGTGCAGTTTGGCAAAAAAGGGAAGCTCAGTCCCCGGTAAGTCGGTCATTATAATATTTTGTATACAATTGTTAATGTTGCTTATGTGTTGGAGTTGGCTTCTTGTTTAAGCTTCGTTCATCCGGTCTTTCATATTTCCATGATGAGGAAGTGCATTGGTGATACTTTTTGGTTGTTTCATTGGAAGTATTAGGTCTCACAGATTCTTGATCTTATGAATAAGTCTCAATTGAGATCTTGGATAGGCAGGTTCATTTGTTGCAGACAAAAGATGTGGCTTTGATTAAGGTTCTTTGACGGAGCCATAAGGTAGAAAAGTTACATAGGAAGTAGAATAGGTCATGAAGTCCAAATATCTACATTTGTTTTCTGCTCTTGGGATTCATGCATAAGGTATGTGTCTTCAACAAATCTTTACTTTCAAAGTTTGTTAAAGAAAAGATTAATATCTTTCCCTCCATATTTTCAAACTTTGTTAAAGATTAGAAATATATTTGATAATGCAAATGACTCTTGAGTGTGGTTACCCCTACCTTGTCTGTCATTCGGGGATGAATGTTCCTAGTGGGGAATATTGAAACACCCTAGTTTTGGACCATAGAAAATTACCTAGAATTTTGATCTCTGGACCCAATATGACTCGGGGGTATGTGCCGTGTATTGGGGTACGAATTGTATGGCACAGTTGTATACTGACGAGTGATGGTTGGTGGGATGAATTTTAGTTACTGGAATAGATACGACTTAGGGGTACAAGTCGTTTTGATGGTTATAGATCATTTGGTTCCTTTACTTAATCTTACACTTGGTTACTCAGGTTGGATCTGAGTATGAGTGGCTCAGCATTAGCCATAAGCCAGGGTACGAGTCACACCCAGGACTCATATAGTGGATAGTGTCCAAATCTTCCTTGGATGTAAATCAACCAAGGGCATGAATGAAGGGTATGGATCATTTGTTTTGAATATGACTTGGTTGGGTGAGTCATATACAGGACATTGTTGGATCCAAGGGTTGAAGACATGATAGGAATAGAGGATACGAATCGTATCAGCGGGTATGACTCGTATGGGATAGTCGTATCCCTAGGATAGGATTTTGGGGCATCTTAAGTGGGGTTATTCTGGACATTTCCCTACTTCTCATAATAAGGCCCCATGACTTATAACCTACTTGGGAGGTTATATACCCTATTATTCTATTCATTAACACTTAGAAATTCTTTTAAAACTCCATAATTCTCTAAAGAGCATTTGGGAAAGGGAAGTTAGGGTTTCAACTCCATTCTATCTTTGAAGCTCATTAGACAAAATGAGGGGCATGACAATGCACGTTAAATATACCACTTTGAAGACTTGAAAATTTTACCCAATATGAGATCAAAATTCTAGTTTGGCTCTCTGGGTAAAAGTTAGCATATCAATAGGCCATTCCTTGTGCTTTGGAAGTTGAGCATCTTGGACATTGATGGATTGGGTTCCATGTGCTTCTTTGGAGTGTCAAAGTCCAAAACATAGAAATCTTTTTTTGTATCCCCATATTTCATCATTTGAATTGGTGAATGGATCCTTATCAGATCCTCGAGGCGCAATGTCGAAAAGTGGGTTGAATGAAGTCTAACCCCTAGTTTTGGAATTATTTCCTCTAAAACATCTTCACCCCAGAATGAGATAGAGTTTTCATAAGAGATTGACTTTGTTTCTTCTTGAGACTCTAGCACCAATCATTTTATTGTGGCTTCTTCTTCATCATATGATATGGACTCTTGGGAATCTACCGTGGAGTCTATTCTACTAAGCTCATCATCATAACTTGGTTTCTCATCTTGACCAATCTCTTTTTTGGTAATGGGCACAGAAACGATGGTTTAAAGCTTTTCTTCTTGGTCCATTACCTCCTTCTTGACACTTGTCCATTCTGGATGTATGTGTTCTAGGCCCTCCTCCATTGCTTCCAACTGATCCAAAATGGCTTGTAACCTTGGGTCACATCTATTGGACTCGGCACCTTGCTCTTCATTCCTCTCTTCATCATGCCTATCAATCTCATAAGAAGGACTAGCAACCCAGTTAGTATATAGGGAAGGGGCGTGTGGACAATCACTCTGATGTCCATCTATACCACTTTAAAATGAACATCTATACATTCTATAGGATTGTGATGGTGAATCCATATCTCTCCGGGGAGCATAGTCACAATCTCTTATGAAATGTGGTACACCGTGATATGGATATGGGTCGTTAAGTTTGGACTACAAACTACCGACATCATATTTGTTAGAATATGCCATAAAAAAATAAAAATAAAATAAACTGTACCTACAAAATAAAATCACAAACAAATATATATTAAGCTTGAATTGAAGCTTGTAACTACAATTCCAAATTAGCTTAATACTCAAAATTGTTCCTCTATAATGGTGCCATTTTTCATAATGATCAACTTAAACATCAAGTTAAGTGCAAGGAGATTGTCGTCAATATATTTACCTAACTTTGGAGTTGAGGTCAAATCCATGAGGAACAATGTGAGTGGCGAGAAAATCAATTCAAAATGATAGATACAAGTTAAATTCAAACAAATGGTACAAAAAGATAAATTGGGGGAGATGGGTTCCAATACTAATATTTCTTTTTAAGTTTTTCTAGTATAATTCGGGCTATGAATAATTAGAGATTTAACAATTAGACACGGATCTTTGGATTATGCACTACTAAGGGAGTGACATGTAGGAGTTAGTCATCAACATCGATTTAGTAAATCAAATATGGGTAGGCTTGTTTAAAGATTTTGATGCTAGGGTTTCAACAAAACACCAAACTTTCACTCATTGGTTTTTTTGAATACCTACTAGGTGCGTTCAATAATTGGTAACCACAACCTCAATCTAGTCATCCCTATTTCTAGGATAATACCAACGGCTTAGTTAACCCCATATTCACCCTTATGTGTAAGATAGTGAAACTTTAGCTAATTACACACATAGTTGTTTATCATTTCTTTGGTCTACACATCATTCTTTCGAGGATGACATGGATTCCTAAAGTTCACCCAAAACCCTTTTTTCGAAGATGACCTTGAATTTTCTAAAGCTTGGAGCTTTAACCCATCAAACCATTGTGGGTATTTGGGGATTTAACCCATCAAATCCAAACAAAAATAGCATAGCAATGATAAAACCCATAAACATGAATTACCAAATACATGCTAAAAATAACAAACCATACACACTTTAACACCTATTCACACATAACCCCAAGAGGAAGATTTAGCTACACATAAGATAAATAACCATAGATATACCCATAATCTCCACTGAAATGATTTGTTGAAGATTAAGAGAATGTTACTTCAAATTTGGCTCTCCGACAATATCAACAATTAAAGTTAGCAAATCTTTCACTTGAAAAGTCTCCAATGTATTATTCACCCAAAATTTATACAATATTTTCTTCTCCGGAAATGGAGGCTATAAACTACATAAAAATTAAACTAAAAATTGAGGATGATTGAATTATGTTCTATAATGATAGGGTTTGAGTCATTTTGTTTAATTTGTGATTAGCACCTGTAGTTACGGATTTGCCATTGGGCTGAGTTCCCCCGTTAGGCTGTCATTGTGCAGGTCTGGATGCAACCACAGCTATGCGACCATGGTTTACCTCTGGGAATGCGATTATTTGACCATTCTTGACTTTCGTGACAGCACTCAGAAGATCGCGACCGTGATATCTAGGGCCCTTCTGTTTAAGGTCTTCAGTTGCACTTTCTTGCTCCCTTTTTGATCATTTTGAGCTCCAATCCTCATGCTTCCAACCCTTTAACTCAATGCATAAAAGAAGTGGATTTTAGTGCATCTAATTGCAATTATGTCTGATTTATTCATCCATAACAAGGTAATGTGCATGTACAAAGAGTGCGATTAAGTGGTAAAATCAACAATCATCATACACTGATACCTAAAACCTATTCAAAATCTAACAAAATATAACGAACGTAATATGAATTAGCTCAATGTAACAAGGGGTAAAACCTAAACTAGCTATAAGCCGAAGAATCCTGACAAGATCGGCTAAATTGCCATTTTTCCTTCCGAGAAGTTTTCGCAAGATGCCAAGCTATCAAAATTACATTCTACTCATCAAGACGAGAATAATGATACTCATATTACACTATTATACTTTAGATCCAAAAATCAGATCAAAATCCCATGTGGGTCCTATTTATGAAAAATCATGCTCCCGAAACCAATCCAACATTCCCACCAACTCAAGAAATCATTAACCTGAAAATAGGTAAATTGCTAGAAAATTTAGGGGTAAAATCAAAAACCCTTGGTTTTGGGAGTTTTGAATTATAAATGAAAAGTTCTACCATGAAACGGGTAAAATTTTACCACAAATTCAAAGATAATCTCGCAAACAAGTGTTAGAGAATCTATAAAATCTCCTACGAGCTCTACTATTAAGTTGTCTCTCTTATAAGGGTTTTAGCTCTCTCAAAATGGATGAAAGAGGGGGAAAATTATCTAATGAGGGTATATTTATACCCACACCAAGTGCTAGGGTCTCGCTATCTCGACCTGATTATCATGATCATGATATATGGCATCAGGGGCAGAAGTAGTTATTGCGACATTCCCCCAACATGATCGCAACACTGGTGGTCCCCAAGGAGTCGCATTAGCGACTAAAAGTGTCGCGATATCAGCACTTGCTTGTGTTATCATTTTGCTATCACGATCCATAGCCCGCATTTGCCGGTGCACCACTTACATCTACGTCTTGGTAATTACCAAGTCTCTACTACAGACTCGAAATTCATCTGAAATCCCATATATTTAAATAAACTATGTAACCATACCAAATTTGATGTTTCAGACATAATGTAGAAGTCTACATTCCTATCCAAGGTCGTTTAAATAAAAAATGGGTCCCACACATAATTTCCAATTTCTTAACATTTTGACCAATAGGTCAAAATGGGCCCGAGTTTCTCGAGAAATGAACGAAAGGTCAACCTAGTTGTCTATGAAAGTTATGGATTAGGATTTACCTGAAGTATCACAAGTGAGGATACATGGTTCATATCCCGCTCTTAATCTCCTAAGTGGCCTCCTCCACTAGGAGGTTCCTATACTGAACCTTAACTACAGGAATCTCCCTAGTGCACAACCGTCTAAAATCAATAGCAAAAATAAGCACAGGCTCCTCCACGAATGTCAACCACTCATCTAGTTGGACTATGTATTATCTAAGCACATGAAATGAATCTGGAATATATTGTCACAACATGGAAACATGGAAAACCAAATTGACAACAACAAAATCTGGAGGTAAATATAACTCATAAGCCACCTCACCAACTGTACGATGAATTTCTAAAGGTTCAATACACCTATAGCTAAGGTTTCCCTTCCTCCCAAACCTCATCACACCCATAATGGGCAATACATAGAGGAATACTCTGTCACTAACTCCGAATATCAAAGAACATAGTCTATGATCTGCATAGGACTTCTGCCTACTCTGAGATCCTTCGACCTGTCTTGAATAATCCTGACTTGATCAAACGACTCCTGTAGAAAATTAGTACCACAGTGTCAAAACTCAATAGTCTCAAACAGCCTAATCCGAGAACAACATCTCCTACCATACAAAGCCTCAAAAGATACCATCTTAATACTTTAATGCTAACTATTATCATATGCGCAGTCTTCCAAGGCTAAGTGCTACTCCCACTATCCTTAAAAGTCTGCTACACAAGCTTGAACAATATCCTTGAGTACCTAAATATTCACTCAGACTGGCCAACCATTTGATGATCAAAGTCTATACTAAGGTCCACCTAAGTACCCAACTTCTTCTAAAATTCTCTCCAGAAACTAGAAGTAAACACAAAACCCTAGTCCAAATAATTGATATAGGCACACCATGCAAATGGACTATCTCACATACATAGATACGGCTGACCTCTTGGCACTGAAAGATATCTTAATAGGAATAAAATGCATTGACTTAGTTAACCAATTCATAATGACCAAATACCATCAATACTACAGGAAGTATGAGGCAACCAAAAACAAAATCCATAGGAATCTTCTACCATTTCCACTCAGGTATGGGAAACATCTGAGTCAATCAACTTGGTCACTGATGCTCGAGCATTACTTGCTGAAAAGATAGGCAATAAGATACCATATCTGGAACATCTCTCTTCTTGCCACTCCACTAATAATGTTGTTCCAAATCTCCATACATCTTCATTATGCCATGATGAATATAATATCTACAGCTATGAGCCTCATGTAGAATCAACTGGATTAAGTCATTGATCATCAAAATACAAATGTCGCTATCAACTCTAAAAATGCCCGCAAAATCTTGGGTGACCCTCTCAGACTTACCTCTCACTACCTGATCACAGAGGATATAAATCTTATAATCCTCAAACTCATAATCCTAAATCCTCTAAAAAAGTGAAGATATCACCTCAACACTACAAAGAATCCTCCTAGGGTCTAAAATATCAAGGCAAACCATCAAGTTGGCTAAGTATTGAATGTATGGTGCCAAAGGCCTCTAAGAAACCAAAATACAAGCCAAGCTACCTGTACTCACTGTCTTCTAACTCAAGGCGTATGCTACCACATTCGCCTTACCTGGATGATAAAAGATAGAGATATCATAATCCCTAAGCAACTCTATCCATCTACATTTTTTAGCATTAAGCTCCCTTTGGGACATAAGATACCGAAGACTACAATGATCAGTGAAAATCTCTCAATGCACACCATAGAGATAATGCCTCCAAATCTTGAGCGCAAAAACTAATATCGCCAACTCAAAATCATAAGAGTGATAGTTGTTCTCGTAAACCTTAACCTGGACAAAGCATAAGCTATAACATAACCCTGCAACATCAAAACTCAAATAGACCAACACTAGAAGAATCACAATAAATGGTAAATCCCTCACCCTCAACAGGAAGAGCTAGAATAGGAGCAGAAGTAAGAAAATCGTTGAGTTTTAGAAGGATCGACTCACATCCTTTGATCATAAAAAAGGTACCTCCTTCTGAGTGAATCTAGTCATAGGTACTAAAATTATAGCAAAACCCTCAATGAATAGTCTATAATAACCAGCAAAACTAATAAATTCACAAACCTCAATCAGAGATGCTGGCCAAGCAAAAACACGAATAGCCTTAAATTTTATTGGGTCTACCATAATCCAATCATTAGACACCGCATATCCAAGGAATGGCACCGACTCAAGCAAAATCTCACACTTAGAGAACATGATAAAATGTATGGTGCACAATCTTCAAAATTAGGGGATTGTGAGAACATGGAATCCCCACTGAAATCATAAATATAAGTGAGATAAGACTTGCATCCCTATGAAATAAGTATCTTATCATGAACATAAGTATAATCCCCATCGCCTAGAGGTTAACCACTCTCTTTCACAAAATTAGAGGTGTATTAGGCATGACTAAGGGAAAGATCTTGGCAAAACAATTGATGACTATATGATAATAAGATAACCAGTCCATGCCCTGAATCCCATCAAAATCCACTGTACCAAAAAATTAAGATCCGCATGAGTATCAATATCTCTAACAGTCACAACATAGGATCTAATCACCTGATCCACTACTAAAATAGTCACCCATAGAAGTAGATGCACACAAGGGCACAGATAATAAATCATAAGATAACTTTAACCATGGATCATAATAAGCAAACACATTAGAATAAGTTGCACTTGGATTAATTGAAGAAAGCTTCGACTAACTATATACTAATATCATACCTATAATAAGAGAGTCCAAAGACTCAACCTTGCATCTATCAGGCCCTGCACACAACTAACCACACCAGCCACTTAGATGGGATCCTGATTGAACTCTAGCTTACATTCTTGAGAACCTTCTCAATTACCATTGAAACCACTTTTACAACCCTGAGAACCTTCTTCTGGTTAAGGGATGAACTGCTCTAATAGGGGGAACACTCTAAGATTAAGCAACTTCATCCAGGTAAATCTCGCAAATAGTGACTATGAGCTCGACAACTATAGAATGTCACCTAAGAAAAACAAGAATCAACATATTCAGCTAACTCAGAATAATCACCACGTCATGAATGACCATTAGATTTACCTCTCAAAAACTAACCACTTTCTTGACCAGGGCAATCACTAGAACTAGACTGACCTCAATTAGTAATCTAAAACACTGCCTAAACAAGTTGACTAGGCTGACTCTAAGGCTGACAACATAGACACGAAGGGTATCTACCATGAAAATAGATATGTCTGAAATGGTACGGGCCTTATAATGTATCTCTTCCATAAGTTGAGCATGATAAGAAACCACAGCAAAAGACCTACCTACAACAACCAAAATTTAAGTAGACATAAGAATATGAAGTCTCAACCCTCTAAAACCCATCTCTAATTTCGCACAATATCATAAACGTACTATGAATTTGTTTAAATGAACAAGGTGTAAAATGTATCCTCACTAGACACTGAAAAAAGCTCGCAAGATCCTCTAAATCATAATTTTTCCCTTTTAAGAAGCTTCTGCAAGATGCGAAGCTATCCAAATCATATTCTACTCATCAATACAATAATAATGATAATTGTATTGCACTATTTTGATTTGCATCGAAAAATCACATCAAAATTCCATGGGGGTCCTGTTCATGGAAATTCAAGTTTGCAAAACCACAAGGAATCATTACACTAAAAAGTTGGTGAATTCTAGCTAATTTGGGAATAAAATCAAGCCCCTAAGGTTTGGTGATTTTTGATGAAAATTGGAAATTTCTAACAATAAAAGGGTGAAATCTTACCTCAAATTGGAAGATAATCATGTACATAATTTAGACAAGTTCCCAAATTACCCACAAGCACCAATTTTAATCTCTCTCTCTAATTAGTGTTTTATCTCTCTTAGAATGGATAAAGAATGAGAAAATTTGGGTAAAAAGCATCTATTTATTCCATTACTAGGTTCTCAAACCTCACTATCATGACTAGACTATCGTGATCATGATCGTGATATATGGCATTAGGGGCAGAAGTCGCTATCACAATATTTCCCCATTGCTATCGCAACACTGGTGGTCTGCCCAATGCATTGCATTAGTGACTGAAAGTGTCATGATCGTGACAGTTGTTGGTGCTGCCAGATCGCTATCGAGATACATGGACCACGATCGTGGGTGTATCACATCAAATTTAATGGTCCAGACTCAATAGCATAGTTTAAATTTCCAGCAATGGTCATTTCGATGAAATGTGGATCCCACACACAATTTCCAATTTTTGAAATTTTCGACCAATAGGTCAAAATGAGTCTGAGTGCCTCAAGACCTAGACCAAAGGACCACCACGCATAAAATTGACATTTTGGATCTACTGGAGCAGTTCGATTTTACTTTCAAGTTCATTTGACAAAATTTTTAGCCTGGTGGCCATTTGGAACCAGTGAAGACTTTAAAATCAGGAATTTGTTCTAAAAACCAAACGAACTGCCCGATAACCATACTCTAAGTTCGAGCAACTTATAAATGACATGGGGAAACTATATAGAGCTCTAACATAAAAAATAAGAGGAAATGGGGAGAATAACCTGAATGGTCATTACACATTATGTCACATTACTACCTTTGCCTTGGACAATATTCCAACTAGCTTATCTTAAAACCAAGTTGATTAGATGAAGATAATTATCTTAAGTAGGTAAAGATGATTAGCTAATATCGACAATTAAATTCAAATCACTATAATTATATACTTTTCCTAATCTCTACCTCTCTCTAAAGTTCTTAGTTAATAAAGGCTAGACCCCAATGTTTGCAACTTTTAAGAAATCAATAAATGCAAAGAAAACCACAATAAATGCAACAACAATAATCTGAAGGATTGGGCACTTCCCCTACTTCATTAATCCACCAGGGTTCCAACAACCTTAGCTAAGAGAATTAGTCACTCGTCATTGTAAAACAATTAATGAAATTCATAATTAAAGGCGTTACATTATTCTTAAAACAATTAATTAATAAAATCCATAGTCTCAAATTAAATAATAAAAAAAATCAAGAACAAAAGAATCCCAAAATCAAAATAAAAGATATGTTTTTAAGTATTAAAAGTGCATAAATATGCCCCCGAGGGTATTCCCTAGCTTAAATTAACCATAAAATGTTAAAAGGTTATTCATAGATTACATGGAAAGCCTCAAAATCAAATCCTTAATAAAGGAGAAAAACATGAGTTGGTGACCACCTACGGAGCCACTTATAGGATGTAGATAGAACCTGTGGGTCGTAGGTGGCCCCATGTAGGTAGTAGACTACTTCTGGGGCTTCAAACACTATGGAACTCAACTTTCTATAACCTATGAACCTACCAACACTCCTAAGGTGGACACTAAGGGGTGTAAGTACCATACGTAGATAGTAGCTTTTAGACTTTAAACTTTTTTTTCATCTGGTTAGCTCCCATAACCTAGTTCCCTACAAAATCACTTCAAAAACATATCCAACCCAACAAAATAGCCTTAAGAACAAGCATATTTCTTAGTGTTAAGAATCATGAGTTCTATGAAACCATAGCACACCAAGACCCTCAACTTAGACGTTTATATATCCTGAGGCAATAATACACAATGAAACAACACACCAATGTATAACCAACAGAAAACTAAGACACCTACAATAGTTAATTTCCAACTTTTATACTCAAGAACATTACCCCCTCCCATTTTAGCTTGTCAAAACCAATTGTGTGCATCAATGTATCATAACAATGTGACATAAGGGAAACAAGATATGGTATTACATTATCAACAAACAAGCATGCATATATAAAAGTGAAGCTACCCAAACAAATAAGTATCTGGCAATGCAACCCATGCCCTCTCACAATAAAGAAGTCATAATCACACATATGAAATCATGCATGTCAATAATGGGACATATCAAGAGACACTCTATCACGATCCAATTTCTCGAGTCATGATGGTGACTACTATAACTGACTAGTCGGCAAGCCATGGCGTAGTCCAAAATAGCTAGTAATGGACTACCAAAAGAATAAAAGGAAGAATGAAGAAAAGATCTCATAAAATACTAACATACATAAGATAATCCCAAAGCCTGGTGAAATCAGTACAATAGCTTCTAGTATGTTAAGAATATAAATGAATTTTAAGGAAAATACACTGATATAATTTATCTCCACATGCAACGTAGTGACTAATCTAGCACATAGGAGGTAGTAAAGTAATACTCCAATACAAGAGCTCACCCTACATCTCAAAAACATAACTGCTCTGCATGTTGAACATATCAAGGGCGATAACCCGTTCTATAATCTACAGGCTACAAAAGTATAGTATGAGTACCAAACACGTGGTACTCAGTAGGTAACAAGTGGCTAATCTCCAAAGATAATGCAGATTATAAAATGTATAAGCAGAAGGGAAAACTATACCCAAATCTCCAAAAATCACATAAGAAAGCCAAAAAGATAATAATGACAAACTATCCTATTAATGTCCAAGAAACTAACATAATAAGGAAAAGGAAGTACTAAGGATGAACTATCCTATTCCAACCATACTCAGGAATCTCAGCACTATTCCATATAAATCACCGTTCAATATATGAATAAAGGGAAAAAGGATATATATATATACAAATGTATGTATACAAGGCCAAGGAACGAATATACAATCTAAATATATGAAGGAAGGAAGAGATATGTGATAATAACTTAGCTTCATATAGCTATATATATATACATACATAGATAAATAAGGTCACCTCAAATAAATCCTAAATTGTCAAACTAGCATTTCTAGACCTCAAAATCATAGTAAGAACTAGTGCAAGTATACTCAGTGTTCTTAATACATACATCTAATCATGAGTTAATCATGAATAATAATATATCTGCAAGATAGAAGAGAAATATTCATACCTCAATCTCATTGCTGAATGATTAACCAATCTGTCACAAACTAGTCATAAAAGTGATCATAACAATAATAATAATAAAAGCAATTATAATTTGATTAACTGGCTAGTCTAGGAAAATAATACCTATGAGCCTATAATAAACCCCCACCGCCCTGGGATCAAAAGTTTCAATCAACATACAACACACCTTAAGACTTACTCATCACTCATACCTATGCAACCACCTATAAGGCTGATAGATATATTCCCATACTAATGATAGGCCATGCGTATGCAAGAATGAATGCCAAGATATAATCCCTAACAACATAACCAATCAAAATATCATAAGTAACCCAATGTACAACCAAACTTTATCAATATCATAAATAATATCTATAGTCAAACTAGTAAATGTTTAATCAATAGCCAAACTTTAATCGGAAAACATATATTAAATAGTCGGACTTGAATAGGTAAATATGCAATTAATATATGGACTAAAACAAATAAATATAAAATTAGTAACTAAAATTAAACCAATAAATACAGAAGATTCAATAAAAATACAACACACCATAAGACATACCATTACCCATATGTATGCAACACCCGATAAGGCTAATAGATATAGGCGCATACTAGTGATAGTCCATGCACATGCAAGAATGAATGCTAAGATATAATCTATGACAACATAACCAATCCAAATATCATATGTAACCCAGAATACACCCTAACCACATCAGTATTATAATTAATATCTAGACTCAAATCAGTAAATATAATCAATTGATGGACTTCAATCATTAGATATATATCCAATATGCGAACTTCAACTGATAAATATATAATCAATATATGAACTCAACCTGGTAAATATATAATCAATAATCAGACACAAACTAGTAAATATTATAATCAACAGCCTCACCATCATCAACCATTATCAATATCATCAACGTAATAAATCATTAGGTTTTACCCAGAATTTATATCATCAATACATATCCTCCGTTATCCCATACTAGAGAGATGTGTATATAAATGTATAATAGGTGCGCAGAATCATAATCATATACCGGAATCTTTCTTAGTCAAATCTGTAAAAAATATTATTTCCAATCTCATTACACATATGTACGGAGTAATTATTATTATGATGAAATCTTTATTAAGATAAGAAGTCGGCTTCAACCCCTATTTAGGAAAAATAATAATAAAAAGCATATTTTAGTTGAAATTTCACCATTTACCATAATTAATGATCATGAATATACCGAATCTATACATGTCATCACCAGTATTCAAACAATGAAATCATAAACATTAATATGTCAATAAACTACAACCATTTTCTCTACAAAATGTAATACTTCTCAAAACAAAACCAATCAATATCATAAACATAGACTCTGGCCCAAGAATACATCCAGAAATAGCTACAACATCATAGTCATTGTCTTAGGCCCAAGTGTATGTCTTGCATAATCAGAACATCATAATCTAGGGAAAACCATTACAATTCACAAAGTAATACATAAACATTTATATGGATTCATTAGTCTAATATATAACTATTTTGCTAACAATATAGTGTAGTATTATTGTG
This sequence comes from Capsicum annuum, assembly GCF_002878395.1. Lineage (NCBI taxonomy): Eukaryota > Viridiplantae > Streptophyta > Magnoliopsida > Solanales > Solanaceae > Capsicum > Capsicum annuum. Next base: position 70,553,212 of record NC_061119.1, on the reverse strand, counting down.
GAGGCATAATATGTATTTCACCATACGGGTTAATTCACCCATCTAATCCCCAAACTTCAATAATCAAGACTAAGTTATGATGTTCTACCCATAATCAATCTTAACATTTACATATATATTCAATATATAAAGCACATCATTTTGTAAAGAAAAGTAGACATAAGACTACCTTAATGTTGAATCACAAATTCTTGAATCTCGCCCAAATCATTCATCTTCACTATACTATCCTAAAAAAATTTCATGCTATCTGATTTATAATCTATACGCCATAATGAGTAAAATAAGACGAATATTTTCATATGATAGGTTGGTTCAAATATTGGGTCCAGAACGAGCCTATGGGGCCTATTAATGGAATCCATAAATTGAAGTTCTCATGATGTCCCTCGAAGGAAAGGAAATTTGTGCTCAAAATTTTAGCACAAATGGTACACAAATCAGCCATCGAAGTTTGGGAATTCAAAGTGCTAATTTCTAAGAGCTTATCAAGAAATTAAAGGAATCTTACCATGAATTCAAAGGAACATCACATAATAATCGATAAACATGCTCCCCAAGTCATCTACAAGCTTCAATCTCACATAATCTCACTCTTTAAGGTTTAAGATTTGAAGATATAGATGAAAAATGTCAAAAATCATTACCTAAAGGGCTTACCTTATACCAAATAGAGGAATTTGTGAGTCACTATCGCTATTTGAACATGTTGGTCCTATGAATGCAAACTGCGATCGCGATTAAAGCCTCGTGATCGTAGCACATCATTACTGACTAGGCTTGTCATGATTATGACATATATCTTGCAATCACGGTATCTTGGTGACAGCCAAGGCTATTGACCCTTGGCTCGCGATAGCGATGACACTAGATACCAACTGGGACTTGGAAAATTTTTCAAGTCCCTGCCAAGCCCTCGAGATTTAACCAAAATCCCATATATACAAATAAACTATATAACCATACTAAATTCGATGTTTCAAACTCAATGGCATAATCAAATTTTCCATCCGAGGCTATGTTGACCAAATCCAGGACCCACAACCATATTTTAATTTCTTAACTTTTAAACCAATAGCTCAAAATGAGCTTGGGTTCCTCGGGATGTGAACCAAGAGTATATGTAACCTAAAATTAACACTCTAGAGGTTCTAGCACAACCAGAATTTGCATCCAAGGTCGTCTACTAGAAGTTTTGATTCGACACCAAATCCTAACTAGAGAAATCTCAAAAATAATGAATGAGCCTAAAATCCAAACAAATTGTCCGATAATTAAACCGATAGTTTGGACAAGTCAAAAATAACATATAACCTTTGTGGAAAGTCTCAAAATGCTAAAAGGTATGCAAATCAAGGAAATAACCTGGAGGGTCAGTACAAACTCACACTAATGAGAGAAGATTCAACAATATGCAAAATATACCATAGGCCTACCCTTATTTTCTCTACCTTAGTTTTCAAATAGTCAGATTTGGATCACTATAGGATTTTTCTTGTCTTGTAACGTAAGCTTGGGGGTTGGTAAGGTATATATGAGAATTTAGTGACTAAGCCTCCTTAGAACTACACTTACTTTTGGGTCAACTTATCAACCAACTTCCTCTTACTGCATGCTTATTTAATCTTTTTTATTCTTTTATTGCGTATTCAGGTTGGTTGTTATTTCTTTAATTCTTTTTTTCTTTTTTTCTTTTTTATTTTCTTACCACACCTAGCCTTACGTTCTTTTTCTCTTATTTACCCTTCTTCATACTCACTCAATATTATGCACCCCTATGATAGCCACCCTCAACTTTGGTGATTTACCTGAGTTGAGGTGTATAATATCCAAGGAGGACCTTGGAAAAAATAGGTTCATTGTAATTAAAATGGGAAGGTGAAAGGTGAAATAGAAAAATAGTCTATGCAGTATCAAAATATGGATCAATGAATACTTATTCACTTTTGTAAGTTCATTTAGGATAAAAGTTAACTTATTTCAAGAATGGCCTATGATACTCTCCTAACAGATTATCCTACAACCTAGGAAATCCTAACCAAGCACGTTCTGGATTCAACACACAAAGGTAATGAAGTAGTATCTCATACACATAGAGCATACAGTTTAATCACAAGTTACTATTTATCCAATTCATGCAATTGTTAGCTATGCCTATTCTATCCCTAATTATAATGCCGAAATGGGATTCATAATGTTTACACATATGGACACATCGGATAGATTAAAAATAAATTTTTGGAGGGGTATATTTTTTCAACATATTTAAGCACAAGTAAATCAAATTGACTACCTTAGATACTGATTTTTCTCCTAGTGAAACACAAACAACACAATACAAAATAAACACAATACATCCTAACCATGCTGAATCAACAAGGAACAAGACTTTAGGGAAATAAGCATGATAACAAAAACACAAAAAGGATATCTAGACCCACAAGTAGCCCCTCCCTGACCAAATAGGCATGTATTGTCCCAAATACATTGGGCCTCTAAAAATAAAGAGAGTTTGAAACATACCTATGGCACCTTAGATGTGCAGATCTAACGTCAATCACAATAACTTGAATGAATGTACAAACAACACAATACCTTGGGTTTCTTCCCAAGAAGTGCCTAATTTAATGTTGCAACAAGAAGTGGCTATGTTGGTTACTCATACTTCACCAACAAGCCTATGGGTTGCCTCTTATTTAGTACCTCATTTAACGTTGTGGCACAATACCTTGATTACTCAGAATTTATCAAGGTAGCAAAAGGGGTTGGCCTCTAATTTTTCTATCAACTTTGAACTTAAGAATCATACCCCTAAGTTTTTCTCTAATTTTCTACTATACTCAAGGGGCGATGGAATGAAAATAAATGAACTAAGCAATAGATGTGCATGTTGCAAATTTTGAACCTTAAGTGAGGAATGTAATTCTTTGATTCTGTTTTAAAAAATTTATGAATATATATATTTATATCATTTTCCTCCTTTCACTCTTCTGTGGGATCTGATGGCTCAACTAACATTGTACTATCAAACTTAATGTGGAAAAGTTATTCGAATAATTTTCGATATGTCTCAACATATGAGTTGCATTATCTTTTACATCCTTACACGACTCTAGTGTGCTCTTCTGAATAGTGACAATATCCACAAAAGTCTGATAAAGTGTTGACTCCTGAAATCTTAGATCATTAACTTGGCTTATAAGAAGTTTTTCAACCTGACACAATTGATAACTAAATTGTTGGGTTTTACACGCATCAACCATTGCATCTATGTCTCTATTTAAGTTGTGAATCTGCAAGCCAAACCTCTCAATCTTTTGACTAAACTCCTTTTTTTCTTTGGCTAGGACCGACAACGTGTCTGGCATTCTCTCATTAAGCTCGCACAATCTATCTATCACCATCTTGTAGAACAACAATGATCATTAACTAAGAAGTCATCATCACTCTACACTTTCTCTTGTAAATATGCCATATCTTGAAAGGCAACCAATTATATATAAAAAAAAATACAAATTTAAACAACTTAAATTATTAAATCAAAAATTATATTCCCCAACCATGGAACCAAAATTGTGATATTTCCCAAAGTAACACCTCTAACTGAAGATAAAGTAACTGATGAAAAATGTAGTGACCTAACTCAGGTCGGGGTCGAACCCATAAGGAATACATTAAACTATCTTTAAATATTTTTGAAATCACTGGGTAGCATAGAAGGTAAATAGGGGGGAATTTGATGTGGATAGTAAACAGAAACAAACCTCAAATGCTTGGGGTTTTGATCAATTAGAAATGACCACTAGTCTTGTGTTCCCCCTGGCTTCTAACTCTGTATGTTTATCGTTCTCAAAAAAACTATCAAAATATTGTCCATGTAGAATCTGACAAGTTTTGTATCAGTAACAGCCTCTCAACACATGTTGGTAAATTAAACTCATCTCATTTTGGTCTGAGACTATCGCATTACTAACCCTTGGTTTGGGCTCAATTTAAACTCTCTCCTTTATGTATCAAGTTTATTGGATGAAGATTAATATATTAACTTGATAAAGATGAGTAGCTTATATAGATAATTAATTTTAAATCATTATTATGATCTCTTTTTTCCCAATCATTCTCTCCATCTCAAGTTTTTAGTAAATATAGGCTAGATCCTTACATTTGCAACCTTTGAGAAATCAATAGGAATGAAGAAAACCATAATACAAGAAATATCAATAATCTAGAATGATGAACAATTCCACTACTTCGTTAATACAACATGGTTCCTACAACCATAGATAAGGAAATTAGTCACTCATCGTTGTGAAACAACCAATGGAATTCATAATTAAAGGCATTAAATCAATATCACAAAAATTAACGAATAAAATCAAAATTCTCTAACTGTATAATCAGCAAAAATCAAGAACAAAACAATCCCAAGATCAAAATAAAATCTTAAAATAAAATAAGTGTTTGTAAGGATTATGAGGCCATAAACCTGATCCCAAGGGAATTCCGTAGCTTATATTAACTAAAAATGTTAAAAGGGTATTTACAAATTACAAGGAAACCCTAGAAATCAAATCCTAAACAAAAGAGAAAAACTTGTGTCAGTGACCACCTATTGAGCCACTTACAAGCCGTAGGAGGCACCGACCTTACGTAGGTAGTGGACTACTAATGGGTCTTCAAAATCTCTGGAACTCAACTTTTTATCACCTATGCTACTACCTGTGCCCCTTAGGTTTCTATGGGGTGTACGTACCCTAAGTAGGTAATCACTTTTTAGTTTTTGACTTTTTTTTCTTTAAGTTGGCTCCCAGAACCTATTTCCCTGCAAAATCACTTCAAAAAACCAACAAACCTAACAAAATAGCCTTATGTACATGCATATTTCTTTGTTTTAAGAGTTGCAAGTGATTTGAAACCATAGAACACCAGCAGACCAAATTCATAGACTACTTTCATACGCGAACCAAAACTTATAAGTTACATATAGTAATACTAATAGATATTTCCATACTTATAGAAAATCATAACCAAAATCCAAATTTCATATGTGTGGAAAAACTCATGATAGTTGAAACAAAACATATATTGGACCAAAACTAGGACTGAACTATAAGTATAACTATACATATAATATCTAAGCATAGAAAAACTATCGAAAGGACAAGGTCTTATACCTATTCTCTATATAGTAGATTACTAAGTCAAATATCAAGATACTAAACTGGGTTTCCTTCCCAAGATAAGAAGAGGGGGGATGAGGTTGTGGTCAGATACTATTCTACTTAGAGAAAGAAGTTAAATAGTAAAATAACTAGATCTAATCAAACCAAACCCCAAGAAATATCCTAAAGTATCCTATCAAGAGTCTATCTAAGGCTAAAGAATATTCATATCTATTATTTTATCTAAAAAAATAGTGGGCCCACTACGGGGTTCCGATAACCCAACCTAAGAAAAACCTATCAAGTCAAGTATAAGGCTTGCCAGTACCATCCCTAGGTACTATTGGCACTAGTTTTAATACTAAAGGATGATAGTAAACTATACTAAGGGAAACGAGCCCAAATTATACAAAAAAGGGCCCTTACCAGCTAAATATGATAAAAATATGCTAAAACCCATAACCAGGATAAACTATCCACCAAAAACTAGCACAACAATACACTAATGTCATAAATAAACTCAATAAAAAAGAAGAGTATCCCTAGCCTACCATGATGTCGTCTAATGCTCGCTGAAACCTCTAAATCAAAGCTTTCCCATTTGAAAAGCCATCAGAGCTGCCACACTATAAAAGTAATTATTTATGCATCAAGATGAAATTAATACCCATATTTCATAGATATGCTCTAGGTCAAAAATTAGGCTACAAATCCCACATGGGGCCTACTTGTTGAACCACAAAAATGAAATCGTCACAACATCCCATGCACGTCAATGGTCAACTACCATATAAATTTAGCTAAATCCTAACTTTAGCTTTAGAAAAATAAGGCCCAATACGATCGTTTATGAAATAACTCAAGGAGAAATAATCTAGAATTAAGCAAAACCTACAGAGATAACGATGATCAAAAGCCTACCAAAATGCCCCTATGCTAAACCCAGCCTTAGATGGTCAATTCTCTCACAAATTCTATGTTTATAAAGGTATGTAATGGAGAATTTTACATTGAATTAAATTTGTAGAATAAGGGAATGAAATAACTATATAAAACCAGCAATTGTTGGTTTAGCAACCTTATGACTACTAAAGTGACTACACCTAGGTTGACCAAGCTACAACGATTGTTGGTTTAGCAACCTTATGACTACTAAAGTGACTAGACCTAGGTAGACAAAGCTAAGCTGTAGTAGTTAAGGGTTCATAAAAAGGTGCCCAGGCACTAAAGGGGAAAACACTATTGTGGTACACTGGCTGCTCAAGCAGCTAAGCCAGAAAAATTAGCACCAACCAAAGTTCAACAAGTCTGAACAAAGTCTGGTTAGGTACTTCTGATTGGTTTAGAATCTCATGCTAATAAATAAACTATTCTACCCTATCAAATTCAACATTCTAGACTCAACGACTAAATTGAAATATCCATCTACGGTCATTTTAATTGAATATGGATCTTATGCTCCAAGGGGCCATTTTAGCTAAATTGCACCCCATAAACCAAAATAAGTACAGCAGTCTTGGGACTCAAACCAAAGGTCCTATCAACTTAAAATTGACATTTTATAGCTATTGAGACTGTTAGAAATGACACTCGAGATTGTTTAGGTAATGTTTTTATCTGAGATATATCCCTTAACTATAAAAGCTCCAAAGCATATAAATAATGCTAAAAACCCAATGAAGTATCCCATAACTGAAATTACAATCCCCAAAAGACATAAATGACTTGAGTAATTAAAGGAAAATTTCTAAATATAAAAAATGAAGGAAATAACGTGAAGTGACATTATAATAATCACTATTGAAAAGAACATTCATCCACAACTGTCAAGGGTATAGAAGTACTTGAAGGCTCGAACAGGTAGTGAAACTGGGTATGCATAACATAATCGACCTCCTAAGTAGCCTTCTTGACTTGACGATGTCACCACTAAACCTTAATTATAGAAATATCTCTATAGTGCAACCTTCTGACTTCTCTAGCCAAAATATACATTGGCTTCTCTATAAAGGTCAACCTCTCATGTAACTAAATTGAGTCCCATCGACGCATGTGAGAATCATCTCAAATGTAATGTCACAACAAAAACACATGAAAAACTTAATGGATGGATGAAAAAGCTAGGGGCAAATCCAACTTGTATACTCCCTCCCCAACTATTCATAGAATCTCCTATGGTTAAATACCTAGGCTGAGCTTTCTCTTTATTCAACACTCATCATACCACACATGGGAAATACTCACAGAAAGACCCAATCACCAAGAAAGACCCAATCACCAACTTTAAATCTTAAGAAATGAAGCCTATGATTAGCATAACTCTTTTATCTAGTCTAGGCTGCTCGTAGATTACCTTGAATCACCTAAGCTAATTCTAATGACTCAAGAACTAAATCTATACAACGAGGCCTAACCTTAGAAGTCTTAAATAAATAAAATAAAGATCGATATTTCCTATCATACAATGCCTCAAAAAGGGCTATATGAATACTTTAATGAAAGTTTTTATTATAAAAAAACTCTGCCAAATCTAAAAATGTTTACCACTAGCCTCTAAAATAAAACACACAAGCATGGAGCCTATCATTCAAAACCTGAATAGTCTGGTCCAACTGCATGTCAGTCCAGGGATGAAGGACAGTGCTATGGTCAACTTTCTACACAATATCCTCTAAAAATATCCTCCAAAAGCTAGAAGTAAACTTAGAACCTCAATGTAAAAAACATAGATGTATACCCCACGAAAGTGATTTGCCATTTGAATATAGATATAGCTAACCTCTCAGCATTGTAGGAAGTTTGAATACGGAAGAAATTGTTAGAATTGGTCAATTGATCCATGATGAAATAAATAGTATAAAAACCATAAGATGTTCAAGACAAACCACCTATGAAATGCATAATGGTGAGCTCTTACTCATGAATAGGTAGCCTTCGAAGCAATCTACCAGTCTTAAATATTTGGCCCTCACCTGCTAATAACATAGGCACTGAGCCATAAACTCTGCAATATATTTATACATATCTCTAACCAGTAATGATACCTTTCAAGAATAAAAAATAAAGATAAATAACGAAACTTGTGGCTACCCTTAACAACTAAGTCTATCACTCAAATAGACATAAAATGATAAAATAATACCAAACCAAGGCAAGACCCCTAGAATGGAGTCAAACCATATATATATAGTAAAAGCATAAATAAAATCAAGATACCAACTGAATCCCCAAACCAGATGTCATAATGTAAGTACTAACTAGTACAACTCGAGGTCAAAAATAAATAAAAAATCCAGAAAAGAGCAAACACTATCTCTAAATGCAATTAGGACATCGTCTAGATAAAAAAAGATAGAAGTCAACTCCAAATACATATATCAACCGCTACCTCGAATGGGCTCAAAATATTACCTGAATCATATATTTGTATAGCACATTCATACTTGGACCAACACCAAAATGGCACAGTTGGGATGGATATGATCAACTTGTACTTAGTAGGTATCATAGGCTGATAGAGTAAAGTAGAAAATAAAGCATATAAACATAAAATATAGGCACATCACCTACAATAAAAAAAGTCCTAAATGGTATCCTACCCCATCTATATTAACAGTTCTAATATATATATATATCGTAAATACAATAGGGAAAAACGATAATTATACACATATAATTACAAGTATAGAAAAAAGGACAAATGGATAAAGATCAAGTTAAGGATAGAAAATATAGTAACAACATAAGCACAATGTATGAAGTGAAATAGAGATGATGATGAAGTTGATGATGTAATGTACGAGGTTGTTCCAAAACTTCTGTTTACACCTATAAAGCTAAAGCTTTCCGACATAGGACATAGCGGGTTCATCAAACTGTATAGAACTAATATCCATAACACCTCTTTAAAACATACATAATTAGAGGGTTTTTAATGATGGGACATTTTCTATTAGAAAAATTAGTGTTTGCAATAATTTTAATATTTTCATGATGCTACCAATGTTTCATGAATGAATATGATATGTGGATATAATGCTAAAAATCATCAAAGATGATAATATCAAATATTAAAACAATATATCAACCAAGTGAACAAATATACACTCAAATCCACCAACCATCAATGATCAAATATAATCCAGAAACCACAAAGTGAAACATTTAAGAAAATGTTACTTATAACACATAATTCCAAAAATTTAGGATTTTTCCAACAAAAATAGTGTAAACTAACATATATATATATCATCACCAGTCCAATAATATCATATAAGACCCCATACATTCAGAAATAATAAATAATGTTTCAAAACAACTAAATACTATCCACAAAAGTGATACACCTTGGGTTTTGACCCATAGAAAAATTTCCCAGTTTTTAGTTTTTGGACATCATATAACTTGGGGGTGCTAGACGTATGATAGGGTACAGGTCAAGAGACCCAATCATATACTGTCCAGTGTTGGGTGGTTTTGGGTGGTTGAGTTTTTGGAATGGTTACGACTAGGTGGGTACGATTCATATGGTTGGTAGTGGGTCGTTGGGTTAGGATTTTATTCACTTAGTCTAAGAAATACTAACATAACTTGGATATGATTATGAGTTTCTTACCATGTGTCATAAGGATAGGGTACGAGTCATATATCCAACTAATAAGTTGGATAGTGTTCAACCCCTCATGATTCTGTCTAGGGTATGATTTCATAGTACTAATCATATGGTTGGGTATGGTTTGGATTAGGTAGTCGAATGTTGGATAGTATTGGGGTCTAATAGGAGTCTTAGGGTACGAGTAGTGGGTACCACTTGTATGGTAAGGTACGATTAGTATGGGTTGGTTGTACCATCCTACAGGGATTCTAAAGAGATTAAGTTAGGAATAATCTGGAAATTTCCCCTTTAAGATGTATCCTTATGCGATAAAGGAATTGGACATTCTACTCCTCTTTCTTAGTGATCGAATTTGGGATCAACTTGATTGGATTTTAGGGGCGAGTTTCCATATTTTTGAAGCCTCCATTTTATGTCATGGATTTTTCTACATACTTTAGTTATTTCATAAAAATTGGTTTTGTGTATGGTTCGAGGCATGTCCCAATCGGATATTATTTTACTTTCGATTAGAGGCTTTATGGCACTACTATGGGTCGGTATGGCTGGTTTCAGTAGTCATACCGACTTTATTACTGGTATTGGGGATGATAATATTTGACTGTGTATATGAATGTTTTTTCCTATAATGTTTTGGATTATATATATTTATATTGGAACTCATTTGGTATAAGATATATGGATTGGTTTATAATTTTGTTTTGGTTTAGAATATTTGTTGGATAACGGATGGTTTGCCTTGTTTGGGTTTGTCATGGTCATGTAACTATCCAAGAGTATAGAATTATAATAAATGATATCTTGTTATATGTTTGGAATTCATCCAACTCAAGGTATATATTGGAATTTGGGTTGGGTAATGGGGTGGTCCCTTATCCTAGTTAGTTTTGGGATGACCATTATGACAATTCCTATGTTTAGGTCATGTCAAGTTGGTATCAGAACTCAAGGTTCATGGTTAATTGGGAGTCCATAAATCTATGTTGAGTAGAGTCTCTTTAAAGGATGTGTAGCTCGTCACACTCATAAGAGAGAGGCTACAAGGCATTTTTAAAATGTTTATCTTCTTTGTGTTCTATTTTTAATCTTGCAGTATGAGTCATGGAATCTCCACTAATTATGTTTGTTTGCTTTTTAGATCAAGCCTACTCATGGAATATTGTCAGTCAATTTATATGATTACTCAGATGGTATCGGTATTGTATCTTTTGAGGCCATAAGGTTTGGACAATTTATGAGGATGATTCCTCAAAATTTTATTGGTGTTAAGGTGGAGAAAGATCCTCAGGGATTTCTGGATAAAATGGAAAATATCTTCAAGATGATACAGGCCATAAATATGGAAGTGGTGAATTTTGCTGCATATTAGCTAAACGATATGTCCTACCAATAATTTGAGGAATGGGATCAGGCAAAGGGTGAGGTTGATGAGTCATGTCTATGGGAGGCTTTCTCTAATATATTTATGGATTGCTTTATTCCTTATAAGATAAGGGAAGTAAAGAAGGGGGAATTTTTTACTCTAAAATAGCAGAAGATGTCGGCCAAGTAGTATACCTTAAAGTTTCACTAGTTGTCTAGGTATGCTCAAGAATTATTGTCTGATATAATGTCCAAGATGAGAAAGTTTGCTTTAAGAATGTCTTATGAGTTGATCCTTAAAATTAAGATTGCATTGCTGATCAAGGATATGGGTATCTCTAGGTAGGTCGTTTATATACAATAAGTGGAAGATGAAAAGAGAAAGCAGCCTGAGGTAAGGTAATGGCAAGATAAGAAGAATAGGTTCTCTTAGAAGGGTGGAAAACAACAGAGTGGTCGGGATGGTGTTTAGTAGAAAAAAGAAAAAGTTAGGAAATTCTGGTTCATTTTCCAAAGCTAGTGCTCCTGACACAAATTAGTCAAGTGAGAAGTGTCAATAGCGTTGCAATAACTTCAGGGAATAGGGTACGTAATATCAGGATTATAGGAATTAGTTGGCCTCATCATTTCCTTCTTGTAGTTCTTATTGTTAGTTGCATCGGGGTTTTTGTGATGAAGGGAGGGATAGGTGATTAAAATATTGTCAACCAAGCCATATGCTTTAAAATTTTTTAGTTGGTAAGGTTTCTTTGGGAGAGAATAAGATATTGGTTCCCTCTTCATCTGCTCCTCCACCTAGGGGAGCTACATCTACATCTGGTTTTTCTTTTAGTACCGGTAAAGGCTGGAACAAGATATATGCTCTCACATCCAGATGGGAATCTAAGGCATCACATGGTGTCGTGTCAGGTATGTTACAACTCTTTTCTCATGACATGTATTGTTTACTTGATTTGGGGTCCACTCTCCTTTGACTGACCCCATTTATTACTATGTATTTTGGTTTTGATCCCAAGGTTATTTCGGATCCTTTTTCTATTTTTACCCTAGTGGGTCACTTTGTGGTTTTTGAAATAGTCTATAGGGGGTTTATGGTATCTATTAGTTGTAAAGAGACTTTGGTAGATTTGTTCAAATTAGATATAATGGATTTAGATATCAGTCTAGGGATGGATTGGTTACACTTATGCTACACATCCTGAGATTGTTGAACCTGTAAGGTTATCAATAAGTTTCCTGGTGAGCTGGTTATTAAAGAGGAGAGTGGGTTCTTAACTCGTAAAGGGAAGTTTATATCATATATTAGAGCTCAATGATTAATCTTTAAAAAGTGTGTCTATCTTTTGGTTTGAGTTTAAGACACTAACTCAGAAGGTTCTTTTTTGCATTTGGTTTTTGTGGTGAATGATTTTCTTGAGGTATTTTCAGATGTTTTTCCTGGTGTTCCTTTGATTAGAGTGATTGATTTGGGATTTATTTAGTTTTGGATGCTCATCCAATATCTGTTCTTCTTTATACAATTGCTCTAGCTAAGTTGAGGGAACTAAAAGAGAAACTTAAGATCTTTTGGATAAGTCTTACATCCATCCTAGTGTGTCCCTATAGGGTACACAAATGTTTATTCATGCATGAGAATAATGGTTACTTTCGGATGTGTATTGAATATCGTTGGTTCAATAAGGTTATAGTCAAGAACAAATATACTCTTCCAAGGATAAATGACTTATTTGATCAGTTGTAATATGCCAAATTCTTTTAAAAGATAGATCTTCGATCTTGGTATCATCATGTTAAAATTAGGGAGGTAGATATCCCTAAGACATTCTTTTGTACTTGGTATTGGAACTTTGACTTCTTGGTTATGTCATTTGATTTGACCAATGCCCCAGCGACATTCATGGATATGATGAATAGGGTACTCTAAAAATTTCTTAATATTTTTGTCATTATTTTCATTGATAACATTTTGGTTTACTATAAGAGTGAGGTAGAACATGTTAATCAACTATGTCTAGTGTTGTAAACCTTGAAAGAGTAGCAATTGTATGGCAAATTCTCAAAATGTGAATATTGGTTGAACGCTACCACATTTTTGGGTCATATTATTTCTAGTGAGCGGATCATGGTAGATCCACAAAAGTTGGTTGTAGTTAAGAAGTGGCCTAAACCCATGACTCCAAACAATATTCAAAGTTTCTTGGGTTTGGCTGGGTACTATAGGAGGTTTATGGAGAGTTTTTCGACAATAACTAACCCATTGACTAAGTTGACTCAGAAGAAGGTAAAGTTCTCTTGGTCAGATGCTTGTGAGGGTAGTTTCGAGAAACTAGAGGATAAGCTATCTTCGGCTTTTATTTTGACTTTGCTTGAATGAAATAAGGAATTGTTGGTTTACTGTGATGCATCCTGGGTAGGACTTGGCTTTTTTTTGATGCAATATTAGAAGGTGATTGCCTATGTTTCTAGGAAGTTGAAGGTGCATGAGACGAATTATCCTAACCACGATTTTGAGCTTTTAGCGGTGGTGTTTGTGAGGAAAATCAAGAGGCATAATCAGAAATATCCTACTCATGATTTTAAGATTTTAGCGGTGGTGTTTGCATTAAAAATCAAGCGGCACTATTTATATAGAGTGCACGTGGACATCTTTTCTAATCATAAGAGTCTACACTATGCATTCACTCGGAAAGACATTAATCTCAGGTAGAGAAAATGGCTGCAGCTTCTAAAGGATTTTGAAATATATCTTGACTACCATCCAAGTAAGGCTAATATTGTTGATGATGATCTTAGCAGGCTATTTATGGAGAATTTAGTTCATATTAATAAGGAGAGGTGGGAGTTGGTGAAGAATATTCACTACTTGGAGAATCTTGGAGTTTGTCTTTGGACTTCGAGGATGCTGGTGTATTGGTACAAGAAGTGGTTAGATCATCTTTTGGTGCAGAGATCAAGAAGAAGCAAATTCTAGATCTTCTCATGATAAAAATCAAGGGTGATGAAGGTGTGCAAATATAATAGTATTTAGATATGTGGTTATGGTACCTTATGAGGTTGTGTGTTCCTGACATCGATGGTTTATGAGAAAGGGTATTGGATGTGGCACACGAATTGCACAATGTTGTTAATACCAGTTTAAAAAAAATATATCATGATCTCAAGGCGATGAATTGATGGAATAGTATAAAGAAGGATGTGGTTGATTTTATGGCCAAATGTTTGGTATTCCAATAAGTGAAAGTTAACCACATGAGGCCTGGGTGTTTGTATTTGGAGATTGAATTGCCAGAATAGGATTGGGAAGTGATTAATAAGGATTTTGTTATCCATCTTCCTCGGTCTCATAACTAATTTTATTTGGTTTAGGTCATCGTGGATAGGATGACAAAATTGGCACACTTATATCTAATAAGGACTAATGTTTAGGCTGAGTATTATGAAAGGTTATATCTTTATTAGATTGTGAAGATGCATGGGATACCTATTTAGATCAACTCTGATTGTGGTACATATTTTTCTTCTTACCTTTTGTAGTCGTTTCAGAAAAGGTAGGGGCCTAAAGTTAGTCTGAATACAACTTTTCACCAGCAGATAGATGGGCAAGAAGAAGAGATTATTCAAACATTGGAAAATATTCTTAGTGCTTTTGTAATTGATCATGGTGGTAATTGGGTTGAGCATTTTTCTCTTGTAGAGTTTACTTAAAAAAATAGCTATCATTCTAGCATTAGGATGGCCCCTATTGAGGTATTATATGATAGGTTGAATAGATCTCCTAATAGGTGGTAAAAACTTGGTGCAGCAGATATATTTGGCTCAAATTTAGTTTATTAGTTAGAGAAGGTAAAGGTTATTTCGAATAGGCTTAAGCTTTCCCAAAGTCACCAAAAGTACTATAAAGATGAAAGGCATAGGGACTTAGAGTTTGAGTTTGGAGAGAGTGTATTCCTAAAGATGTGTCCCATGGAGGGAGTAATGCAGTATGGGAAAAAGGGGAAACTTAGTCCCCAATTTAATGGTCTTGATGTGGTTTCTAGTAGGGTTGGTAATGTTGCTTGTGAATTGGAGTTGCCTTCTAGTTTTAGCTCCATTCATCTGGTATTTCCATGTCTCTGTGTTAAGAAAGTGCATAGGTGATTCTTCATCGGTTGTTCCTTTGGATGTATTGGGTTTTTTGGATTATCTATTTTATGAAGAGGTCCCACTTCAGATCTTGGATCAGTAGGTTCGTCGATTCCGAACCAAGGATGTATCTTTGGCAAAGGTTCTATGGAGAAGCCACAAGGTGGAAGAAGCTACTTGGGAAGTAGAAGAGGACATAAAGTCCAATTATCCTCATTTATTTTTTGCTATGGATATTCATGTAGAAGGTATGTGTTCTTGATCACATCTTTGTTTTCTAACTAGGTTCAAGAGACATTGATTTCCTTACATCTTTGTTTTCTAACCTAGATAAAGGTTAGAATGTTTATGTTGGGGTATAATTCGTGCTTGTATGACCTTATCCATCATTCTGAGATGAATGATCCTAGTGGGGGAGACTGAAACACCCTGGGTTTTGACCCTTAGAAAAATTTCTCGATTTTTGATTTTTGGACATCATACCACTTGGGGGTACTATTTATATGATAGGGTATGAGTTAGGTGGCCCGGTCGTATGTTGTCCAATGTTGGGTAGTATTAGGTGGTTGAGTTTTTAGAATGGGTACAACTAGGTGGGTATGATTTATATAGTTGGTGATGAGTTGGTGGGTTGGGTTTTCCTTCACTTAATATTAAACTTAGTAACTTAACTTGGATCTTAGTATGGGTGGCTCACCTTGAGTTGTGAGGATAGGGTACGAGTCGTATATTCCAACTCATATGTTGGACTATCTTAAACCCTTCATTATTATTCCTAGGGTACGATTTCATGGTACTATTCATATGATTGGGTATGGTTTATCTTGGTTAGTCATATTTTGGAGAGTATTGGAGTCGAAAAGGTGGCCTAGGGTACGAGTGATGGGCATCACTTGTTTGGTAGGGTACGATTGGTATGGGCTGGTCGTACCATCTATAGGGATTTTAAGAAGTTTAAGTTGGTGGTAATCTAGACATTTCCCATCTTAACTTCTTATGTCCCCACGACTTATAACACTTTGAGGGTATCATTTAACCTATTTGCAATCACTCAAACTCTCTTATGACACTCTCAAATTCTGTGTATGTCTGTTGGGTTAAGGAAGGCTAGGGTTTTATCAATAGGAGCAAATAGAGAATTATAGGGGTGATTTCTCTCCATCATCTTCTTAATCTAAGGCATATTGAAACTCCCCTATTGTTCGTTCCAAATAAAGGCATGTTTTGAGAATTGTTTTCATGGCATAAATGTTTTATGGTTTAGGGTTTTAAATAATATGTTGGGGGTTTTTGTTACAATGGTTGGTTATGCTTTTCCCATGTCTTTTACTCATGGTTTTTATATTATTATGGTAGTTTGAATATTTAGTTGCATGGCTATGGTTGATTGGTATATGGTTATGGCTTTGTAAAAAATATTCACCATACATGTTTGGTAAAATGCATATGAGAATGTGTTTGGTTAAATTCTTGAACTTTCATTAAACTATGTATGGTATAACATGGTAATGGAACCCTAAATTGTACAAATGGTTTAGATGGTTTGGAATGGTTAGATAGTAAGGTCTTGGTAGTTATTCTTTGTCTAATTGAAAGCCATGTGGGGTGAAAGGGAATCCCCTAAAGCCAAAATACTAATGATCACTTGTAGGGTACATTGGATTGACATATGCTAAATTAATAATGAAATCAATGTGTACTTTGGAATCCCTTCTTTTGTATAAGGTTGTCTAAGGACATTTTTTGCAAGCTATAGTTGGTATGAAAATTCCACTACTTTTAGTCTTTGTTAATAATAAATGGAATGTTTGTATGGTTTTGTGGGATAGATAACCGCGAAGATGTGAGTCCAATGGATGACACTGAAAATTAATGTTTACCGACATGAGAATTGGTCATGGAGATCATATATGATACTTACGGGATGCATGGGAATACCCTAAGTACACTTGTACATAAGCATCACGGAGAGCGAAAGGTACTCAGGAATCCCCACCACCTATGAAATCTCTGGTTTATGCAGCTACATGCATCAGGGTCCGTTCAGCAGGCTACACTGTACCCATATAGCCCGTGGGTGGTTCTAGGATGGTTAAGCTACAAATACCCAGGTTAATGGTTTTAAAGGTATGATAGACTTGGTTTCTTTTCTCTGCATAGTTATATCTATGTACGTATAGTTGTGAATGCATATGGTTGGTTAACTTGTTTTAAAGGTTTGCATTATTTTATCATTATCTTGTGTGCGTACTAGCGTTCACCTACTCACCCGTCTTTAGAAGGTTATATCCCCATGCGATGCAGGAATCAGCCACTCTACTCCTCCGTCTTAGTGATCGGATTTGGGATTAGCTCGGTTGGATTGAAATGGTGATATTCCATATTTTGGATGGCTCCATTTCATGTCATGGATGTATTTACATACTTTGGTTATTTCATAGACACAAGTTTTAGCTATGGTTGGGGCATGTCCTAACTAGATATTGTTTTACTTTCGGTTAAAGGCTTTATGGAACTACTATGGGTTAGTATGGGCACTGTCGGCAGTGGTGTAATCATTTATATTTGCATTGGTATTAAGGCTGATACCGTTTAACTGTATTTATTATTGTTTCATAGTATTATGTTTAGGATTGTATATATTTATATTGGAACACATTTGGTATGGGATATATGGATAGGTTATTACGTCGTTATTGTTTTGGATACTGGTAGGATAATGGATGGTTGGACTTGTTTGGGTTGGTCATGGTCATGGACATATCCCAGAGTCTAGAATTGTAATAAATGCTATCTTGTTATATGTTCGTAATTCATCTGACTCAGGGTACGTGTTGGAGGTTGGGTTGGTTAATGGGGGTGGTCCTGAGTCCTGGTTGGACTTGGGATGCCTACTACAACAAGGTCCTGGTTTATGTACCCCCACATGGGTACATAAATCACCTAAACACATTTTCCATCATACAACCCCATACCTACAACATGCTTTTACATCATTATTAACTACCCATCCTAGTCTAAAGAAAGTTAAGCCATAACCTACCTTAAATGTCGAAATTGGAACGACTAAGCCATTATTATTGATCTTTCACCTCACGAACAAACCCAAAATTAGCTAAAGCATAGAAATATAGAACCAACACGTCTAAAGAAAGCCATTGATACCCATATTGACCACTTTGAATTAGGGTCAAAATGGATCTCTGAAATGGGATTTCAAAAAGGAGGGCTAAAATTGTAATTTTTGTTCAAAAATATATTTACCATGATTAATGGAACTCATGGAAGAAAATCTTATTGAAAACGAGTTGGAATTGGAGTTTCTACCAATGAAATACAATTTTTTAGGCTTTCCAAGCCAAAATCCCCAAATTCAACTTTTAGATCCATTTTTAAACAAGATTTAAATAATAAAGTTGAAGAAAACTAGTTGAAATGGGTGCTTGGGCGCTTACCCAAGATTAGAAATGGAAAGAATTTCTCAAAACCCCATGCTCAGTGTCTTAAAATTGGTGAAACAGGCAAAAAAGGGTATTTAAATATATTAGGTGCCTCAAAAGAAGGCAATGAGATTCTTTAGTAGTCGGTGCTAAAGTGCCCAGGATAAGCTAATGAGGTAGCCACGCCAGGTGACTCTCCACTAAAGTGGACTCTGGGCGGCTTCAGTGGTGAGTAGTAAAGCATCCAAGATACCACTTTAGCAGTACCTGCTAGGAGGTAAGGGCCACTTTATCATCAAAAGGCTGCTAAAGAATCCAAAGGGACACTTTAGCGGTCACGGTAGAAGTTGTGTACCAGTTGGAGACTTGGGGAATTTCTAGTCTCTACAGACCCCTCGAGATTCATCCAAATTCCCAGGAAACCAAACAGACTATGCTACCCTATTAAATTCAACGGTCCAGACTTACCTGAAATCCAATTTCAAAACTTTACAAACCAAGGGTCTAAATGAGATATAAGAGCCATAAAACAAAACCAACTGCGTTACCAACCTAAAATCAACTTTCTGAACCTGCTAGCACAGTCCATTTTGACATCCGTTTCCTAGACAAATAAATGTTCATTGAAGACAACTATAAGTCTTTTTAAGACACCAAAAACCATGATTATACATATTTCACACTAAAATGCATTGGGAACCATGACAAACATCCTCATACCCTACAAATACCACAATACAACCATGAGGAAGGGTGAAATGGTCAATCACACAGAAATGAATATTTCACAAAAATCACAAAAATCAAGTTGTTACCTCATCAACCACTAAAATTCTAGTTCGTCCTTGAAATAGCGGTACGGGAAATACTTGAACTAGAGAAATTTTAGGGATAACTAAAAATGCATTTAAGATTCAACCTCCCAAGTTGACTCATCTATAGGTCGATGCCTCCACTGGACCTTAACTATTAGAATATCTCTACAACACTACTATCTCACATCCCTAGCTAAAATAGAGATGGGCTCCTTAATAAAAGACAACCCCTCATCAATCTAAACTGAATCTCAATGAATTATATAAGACACATCTAGAATGTAACACCGAAGCATGGAAACATGAAAAACTAGATGGAAGACTAATAAAATCTTGGCGCAAAGCCAACTCATAAGCCATATCACTAATAGTACGAAGGATCTCAAAAGGTCTGATATACATAGGGCTAAGCTTGCCCCTCTTCCCCAACCTTAATATGCTCTTCTTGGATAACACATGAAGGAAGGATTGATCACCAATACTGAAATAAGGGCAAGATGCCTAAAATCCTCATAGCACTTCTTCCTATTCTAAGCTACTCAAAGTCAATCTTGAATAAGCCAAACTCTAACCAAGGACTCACAGAGTAAGTCTATACCTCGAGATCTGATCTCAGAAATATTGAACCAACAAACTGAAGAGCGATAATACCTACCATAAAAATCCTCAAAAGGAGATATCTCATTAGTGGAATAATAGTTATTAGTATACACAAACTTCACCAAGGCTAGATGCTACTCTTACTGGTCTCTAAAGTCTATCACATAAGTGCGGTGCATATCCTCCAAAACATTAATAGTCCGCTGGGATTGACTATTGGTCTAAGGGTAAAATCTGTGCGAAGATCAACCCAGATACCTAACTAGAGTAAAAAAGTCTACAAAAAGTAAGATGTGAACACCGATCCTCAATCTGAAATGATACACTGGCACCTCATAAATATGAACTATCTCACGAATATAGAAATAGCCCAACCTTTTATTACTTAAAGAAACCTGAACTGCAATAATATGAACAGATTTGATCAGTCGATCCATGATGAACCAAACACTATTATAAAAATGAGAAGCACAAAGCAACCCAATCACAAAGTCCTTAGTTATCCATTCCTATTTCCACTCGGGAATAGGTAACCACTAAAACAAACCACTATGTATCAAATGCTCATCCTCCTCCTACTTCCAACATAAGCAATGAGCTACAAAATTTGGTATATCCTTACTCACACAAACCCACCAGTAATGTAATCTCAAATAATGATACATCTTAGTCACACTTGAATGGATAAAATATCAAAATAATGAGCCTCCTTAAAAATCAATCTAATCGAATCACCAACCCCCGTTACATATACTCGGCAACAAATAATCAAGGCACTATTAGGATCAAGAAAGGATTCCCTATCCTTATAACTCAACACCTTATACTGAATCACACCGAACCTAATATCATCAAACTGATGAGCTCAAATCTACTACATAAAAAAAGACCTAGCCTCTACGAATTCAAAAACACATAATGATGTTAAAACATTAAGCCTAAAAATCAAGTTGGTCAAAGATTTAATCTCTATGGAAAAAGTGCTCTCTTAGGTCAAAATATATGACAACCTACCTATGCTACTCGACTTCTGTCTCAAGACACCCACAATCATATTAGCCATGCTAGAGGATAGGGAATAGTCAAGTCATAATCCTTAAAAAACTCAAGGCACTAACACTTCCTTATATAAAAAGATCTTGCAGAGTGATGAAATACTAAAGGTGACGATGATCCAAAAAATCCTACAATGGAATCCAGACAAGTAGTTCCCTCATAACTTCAAAGCAAAAATAACCGAGCATAACTACAAATTATTGGTAGGGTTATTTCTCTAATGGAGCTTTAACTAAAGAGAAGAATAAGTAATCACCTCACCATCTTGCATAATCCCAGCACCTAATGCAATACAAGAAGCATCACAGAAGATAGTAAAACTTATTCCCTTCTAGGGCATAGTCAAAATAAGAGCTGAAGTCAACATATCATTGAGCTTTTGAAATATAACCTCAAAAGTATCGTATAACTGAAAGGGAATCTTCTTTTAAGTCAACTTGGTCAATAGAGCAATGATAGATGAAAAACCCTCAATAAAACACCGAGAATAACCTGCTAAACCCATAAAACTTCAAATTTTGATAAGAGAAATAGTTTTTTCACAATTACAAATTGCTCTAATCTTTGCTAGATGGATCATAATAAAATTTTTTGTCACCACATGACTCAAAAAAGATACTAATTCAAACAAAAACTAACATTTATAGAACTTAGAATACAACTTCTTGTCTCTCAATCTCTAGAGCACAATCTGTAAATATTTATCATGAAAGCCCTCACCCTTGGAATAAACCAAGATATCATCGATAAATATAATAACAAAAGAGTCAAGATATTCTCTAAATATCTAATTCATTAACTCCATGATTGTGGCTGAGGCATTGGTCAACATAAAAGATAAGACCAAAAACTCATAATGACAGTACCTAGTCCAAAAAGTTTTCTATGGAATATTCGAAGCCCTAATCCTCAACTAGTGATACCCAACCTCAAATCAATTTTCAAAAACACCAAAACACCTAGAATCTGATAAAATAAATCATCACTATGAGATAGAGGATACTTATTCTTAATCATCACCTTGTTCAATTATCAATAATCAACATACATGCACATAGACCCATTATTTTTTCTTTACAAACAAGACTAGCACACTCCAACATGATACAATAGGTTGGATAAGTCCCTTATACAGCAGCCCCTGTAACTGATCCTTTAATTCATTAAAGTGTATTACGTTCATCTTATAAGTAGGAATTTAAACGGACTTGGAGTTCGGCTCAGCATTACTAGAGAAGTCCATATCAAAATTTAAATGCCTTGGATTTCGGTCCTTGAAAATTTCTTTAGCCTTGAACTCACTGCCCTATTGATGACTCATCATATAAATCATATAGTATGGTTACAAGTCAAGAGACTCAAGTCATAACCAAACCACTATTTAATTAGCGATGTTCTTCTTTGAGTATAAGTGAATCACTATGAGTCATAAGACCATGTTATGAGTGGAAGTGTTAAGTCTTATGTTGTCCAGTGTTTAATACCTCTAGGTTCTATCTTAGATATGACTATATAATACGAGTCATATGATCAAGTTACAAGTGGGATCATAGAGTGATAAGATAGACAATGTATGTGTGTTAAACTTACTATTTAGGATATGACTCATTGCTATGAGTCGTATGATGTGGTGATGAGTCGATGGGTTGACTCATAACCAAGGAGAGTCTCTTTACAGTTTTTAGTTGGGGGTACTATGGACATTTTGCACATAAAAACATTGTCCCCACATCTCTAAAACACTTTCAAGCATTCATTCTACACTTTACAAGATCAAAACATCCTCTTTACTCTCTCAAAATTCTCTCAACACAATTGGCTAGGGTTTATCTAAAGTGGCCATCTAAGGTGTCAAGAGTCAAGTTCTCTATCTGAATCTTCATAATTAAGGCATGTCATACTTCCATCATTTTAGTTTACTAAAATCATATGTTTAAAGACTTGTTGTTGAATCATTAATGGTAGTTTTAAAACTGTGGTAGAGGGGTTTGAATGCATATCATTGAATATTATTTTTATGGTTTAAATTTTGATTATGCATGTTTTTAATTATAGTTTTGCACATGTGGGTGAATGGTAATGGTGATTTAACTAAGAAGTCATGGTTGAATGCTAAATTTAATTTTTTTGGCTTTGATGATGGCATGACCTCAACCTATTTGTGAAATTATTAATGAGAATGATATTGTCACAAATTTAATTTTGATTTTGAACTAAGGCTTTTGCATAACTATGCTAATGATTGATGAAGGACTTTTATAAATGCTTTCATGGCCATAATTTGAATTGAATTGGAACCTTAAGGGCTTGAATTGATCAGGGGTTCAAGTCCCAAAGTGCTAGATTAATTTATGTTCCTTTTTTAGCATTGGATTCTAGTCCCAAACTAATGTAATAGTTGTATTAACGTGTTGTACGTTTGCAAGTGGGGTTGGTATGATAGTACCAATAAGATGCCTTTGGTAAGTATCTAGTTTTATTATTATGATAGTGATATAAATGTTTGAATTTTGCTTTAAGGCAGGATGTGTATCTGTGCATAAAAGTGGAGGTCTTGAAGGATTAACATTGGAAATTGTGTTACCTAGTGTAAGTGTCTAAATTATAAGGAGGTTCGAGTCTCGCATATCTTTTGTATGAATAGGAGGTTCGCGTCCCTCATATTATGTCCAATAGTGGTTTAGACACCTTGATATAGGGGAGATGCTACAAGTCACTTAGGAATGTTTCCCTTTCTTGTTAATCTATTTCAAGATGTTGAGTCTAAGGCCTTGAATCTTCTCTAATTTTTATTTATTCACTTTTCAGATCATGCCTCTTAGAAGATCTAATTTTCATTAAAACTTCTCTGTCCTGTCTCAGGAAAATGCTGATAGAGCTCGTCCTACTCCAAGAGTTCAAACCAGATTGAGGGTTGCTTTATCTGATTTCTCTGATAGAGCTCCACAAATTCGCCCTATCCCTCCTCAGGTACCCCAGGCTAGTGTGTCTAATTCTAAGTTTGTCTAATTGATTAATTTTCTTACCCAATTTGTAGCCTTACAGACTGGGCGTGTTTCTTTATTTCTCTATTACCTGAGGCCACTAGAGTTGGCCAATTTATGAGGTTGAGTCCAACTATTTTACCTAGTTCTAAAGTTAAGGAAGATCCTCAAAAATTTATTAATAAGATGTAAAATATCTTTCATATGACACATGCTACTCATGTCTCTATGTGATGAATTCTATTGATGTAGGAGTGTTGAGTTCACAGTTTATCAGTTGAAGAATAAGGCATATTAGTGGTATGGAAAGTTAGACTAGTCTAGGAGATATGATGTTAAGTCCATATTATAGGATGATTTCTCTAGTACCTTCCTTGATCACTTTTTTTATCAGGAGTTAAGGGAAACAAAGGCTAAGGATTTCATAAATTTAAAGCAAGGCAGGATGACAGTAAAGGAGTATGCCTTGAAGTTTCATTAGTTGTCTCTTTATGCTCCTGAATTGGTGTTTATCATGAGGGATAGGATAAGGAAGTTTACTTTTGGTTTGTCCTTTGAGTTGATTTTTGAGATCAAGGTTTTCTCTATCACTTAGTGCATGTTAAGATTTTGAGATTCAAATGTACTTCTTTGAAGACTATCTCTGTGGTCTGTAAATTTCATGAAGTATTTCTTGATGATCTTCCTGGTATTTATCCCTATAGGGAAATTGTTTTTGGGATTGTTTTCTTATGGACACTTATCTTATTTCTTTCTTTGCAAAATGGCTTCGACTGAGTTGAAAGAGCTCAAGAAGCAGTCAGAGTAGTTGAAGTATCTTCTTGACAAGGGTTTGGTATGCCCTAGTATGTCTCCATGGGGTGCTCTGATTCTTTTCGTGCATAAGAAGGATGGGTCCCTTCATATGTGTATTGATTATCCTCAATTGAATAAAGTGACAAACCGTGAAGAATAAATATCCCCTCCCGAGGTTTCATAATGTATTCGATTAACTCCAAGGTACTTAGTTCTTTTCTATGATTAATATTTAGTTGGGGTATCATTAGTTAAAGATTAGGGAGGTGGATATTTCTAAGAATGCTTTTCGAACGCGGTATGGTCACTTTGAGGTTTTGGTGATCTCCTTCCGTTTGATGAATGCATCGATGATATTTATCGATATTATGTATTAGATTTTCCATTAGTTCTTGGATTTTTTCATTATTGTCTTTATCGATGATGTTCAAATGCATTTAAAGAGTGAGGTGGATCATGTCGATCACCTCTTCCTTATGTGGCAGTCTCTTAAGAAGCAGCAATTTATGTAAAAAGTTAAAGTGTGAGTTCTGGTTAAATGTTCTGACTTGTATAGGTCATATCATTTATGGTGAAGGGATCATAGCGGATACCAAAAAAGCTGCAGTGGTTACAAAGTGGCCTAGACCCATGACTCTAACCAACATTTGGAACTTCTTCTGTTTAGTCGACTATTACAAAAGGTTTGTGGAGAGTTTCTCTTTTATTGCTTCCACGTTGACTAATTTTATCCAGAAGAAGGTAAAATTCTTGTGGTTTGATTCTTGTGAGGGTATTTTTGAGAAGCTAAAGGATATGTTGTCTTTGGCTCTCGTCTTGACTCTACTTGATGGCCCTGGTGGTTTTGTTGTCTATTGTGATGTGTCCCGGGTAAGACTAGGTTGTGTGTTGGTACTGCATTACAGCGTGGTTGCTTCTGCCTTTCAATAATTGAAAGTCTATTTTAAAAATTACCGAACTCATGATTTGAATTGTTGGTTGTGGTGTTTTCATTAAAGAACTGGTGACATTATTTTTATGGAGTCTATGTCGATATACGTTATGATCATAAGAGCCTGAAATACGTGTTCACTCAGAAAAAGCTAAATATTTGTCAAAGGAAATGACTTGAGTTGCCTAAGGACTATGACATGAGTCTTTACTATAAGCTTGGTAAACCTGTCGTGGTAGATGATGCTCTAAGAAGGTTGTCCATGGAAAGCATATCTTATGTGTATGAGGAGAAGTGGGTTTTGCTGAAGTATATTCACCATTTTTCTAATCTTGGGGTTCGTCTTTTAGAGTACAAAAATAAAAATGTGACTGTCCAAGAGATGGAGAAGTCATCTCTTAGTGCCGAGGTGAAGGAGAAGTTGTTGCTGGATCCTTTCTTGATGTAAATAAAAAATGATGTAGGTTGACAGAAAGTGATGATTTTCGAGATTGGTGGTAATGGTATCTTGAGGTGTCAAGGTAGATTATGCGTTCCTAATATTGATGGGTTGCGAGGGAGAATTTTTGTCGAAGAGCATGAGTCATGTTATATTTTTTATCCATGTTCGACGAAAATGTATCATGATCTTAAGGAAATTTAGTGGTGGAATAATATGAAGAGGGATGTGTCTAATTTTTTGTCTAAGTGCAAGGTGTGTTAATAAGTGAAGTTGGAGCACTTTAGGCCCGGTGGGTTGACTCAAGAGATTGAGCTACGGATATGAATATGGGAGATAATTAATATGGATTTTGTTACCAGTCTTACCTGTTCTCGCTAGTAATTTTATTCAATTCGGGTCATCGTGGATAGGATGACTAAGTCTGCTCATTTTTTGCAAGTGAGGAATAAGTTCTCTTTAGAGGATTGTGCCATATTGTTCATTTAGGATATCGTGAAGTTGCATGGTACTCTAGATTCCATCTACTCATATCGGGGTACTCAATTCTCATATAACTTTTGGAGGTCGATCCAGCAAGGTTTGGGGGCTAAGGTGACCCTTAGTACCTCTTTCCACCAGCAGAAGGATGGGTAAGTGAAAAGGACAATTTAGGCTTTGGAAGATATGCTTTGGGCTTTTATATTTGATTTTGGTGATAGTTTGGTTGACCACTTTCCTCTAATAAAATTTTCCTACAACAATAGTAATCACTCTAGCATTTGTATGGCTCCGTTTGAGGCCTTGTATGGTATGAGGTTAACACGGTCAAAACCGAGGCCCTGTCGTGATGGGCGTCCCAAGACCAACTAGGATCAAGGACCACACCCGATACACAACCCAACCATCAAACGCATACCCAGAGTCGGATGTATTCCTAACATATAACAAGATAATGTAATTTCGATATACTGACTTTTTCATAGGTCTATTTCATAAACCAACCAAACAAGTCAATCCATCAAATAGCCAACCAAGCCAAGGCAATAACCCAATATATTTATATATATGATCTAAAGCAAAATGCAACAACAATAAATAAAATAAAGTCATACGATATGAGCCCCAATACCAATACCAATGCAAAGGATGAAACCATGCCGACACTGCCCATACCAACCCATAGTAGCTCCACAAATCCTCTAACTGAATATGATACATTATCTGGTCGGGACATGCCCCCGAAAATAGTAAAAACCATAGTCTATAAAATGACAAAAGTGTTTAAGGACATCTATGACATGAAATGGAACCTTTCGGAAGACTGAAGCTCAACACTTCAATAAAACAAAAGTTAATCCCACATCTAATCACTGAGCAGAAGGAGTAAAATGGTCGATTACTGCAACACATAGGGATACAACACACGAATATGATTTAGCGGGTGAATGCTTCATGTACTCAGGATAAGGATAAAATAATGCCAACCTTTACAACCAAGTAAGTACCATAAGCATGGATAACCATATATATATATATCCATGCCAAGAGAGAGTACCCAATTTACAACACCTTAAAATAATTAACCTGGGTATGTGTATCTTAACCGTCCTAGAACCACACATGGGCTATATGCGTCTAGTGTTACCTTTTGAATAGGCCTCGATACGTGTAACTGCACAAATTGAAGTTACCATAGTAATAGGGGATTCTCATGTACCACCCAAGTGTATTCAATTAATCCACAACCATGACCATCAAGATCTTACGATTTAACTATTAAAGACCATCCAAACAAGTTAGGGTTCCATTGCGACTTTATACTATGAAAAGTTTTTAATGAAAGTTCAAAAATATAGTAAAAACATTCTCATAGGCATTTTATCAAACATGTAGAGGGCATATTGTTTTAAAAACTAAAACCAAGTACCAATTAACCATTCCCATGCAACCACATATTCAAACATACATTAAAACATGAAAATCATAATTAAAACATGGGAAAAGCATTTATAACCAACCCCCCCAACATATATTCTAAGCCTAAAACCATACCATAATTAAGCCATGAAAACCATATATAAAACATGCCTTTAGTTGGAAATAACAACGAAGGAGGAGTAATATGCCTTTGATTATGAAGATGACGGAAAGAAACTACCCTTGTAAGTCCCAAATTGACCTTATTGAAAAAACCCTAGCCTTCCTTGACTCAAGAGCCTTGAATGAATTTAAGAGAGTTTCTATGTGGTTAAAATTAGAATAATTATGTAATTAATATCCCAAGGGTGTTATAAGTCATGGGGCCTCATAAGGTTAAGAGGGGAAATGTCTAGATTACCCCTAACTTAAATTATACAAAAATCCAGAAGAAGGGTACGACCACCTCCACAAAATGAACCCTAAGGTATGAGTATAACATTTATCTCGTTGGACTCCAACATTCCCCACAATATGAGCACCAATTCTAATTCTTAACCAACCATACGACTAGTACCCTAAATCTGTACCTTAGGCAAAATAGACTCCTATGGGTTAGACATAGGGCAACATATGATTGGCATCATATAACTAGTACCCTAAAATATGACTAGCATGATCCATTCATACCTTGGACAGGAACTAACTAACCTAAACTAGTTAACATACGACTAAAACCCATAAACTGTACCCTATAATACGACTAGTACCCCAAGTCGTATTATGTCTAGAAGCCAAAAAGTTATGAAATGTCTAAGGATCAAAACCCAGGGTGTTTCAGTTCCCACATCTTAGATCATGCATCCCCAAATAATGGAAAAAGGTAGTACAAGCATGATTGACACCCCAACACCTCGACTCTAACCTTTAACTAAGTTATAAAACAAAGATGCAAGGAAATCAATCTTTTCCTTAACAAAGTTTGAAAATAAAAGTATGTTGAAGAAAACATACCTTCCACACAAATCTCGGGCGCAGAAAATCTGAACAAACGGATATTTGGATTTCATGTCCTTTTCTTCTTCCCAAGTAGCATCTTCTATCTTGTGGTTCGTCCATAGAACCTTAACCGAGTACAAATCCTAGTTTTTCAATCGATAAACCTATCGATCCAACATCTCAATCAAGATTTTATTATAATATAGAGAATCTGAGATACCTAATCCTTCCTAAGGAACAACCAATGAAGGATCATTTATATACCTTCTCAATATAGTAAAATAGAACCAGATGAATGGAGTTTAAACTTGAGGGCAACTCCAACACTTGTGTAACCTTACCAACCTTTCGTAAAACCAATTAAGGACCCACATACCGAGGAATGAGCTTCCTCTTCTTCCTAGAATACATTACTCCCTTCCAGGGAGGCACCTTTAAGAACACACAATCCCCAATCTCAACCTCCAATTCCTTGTGCCTTATATCCGCATAAGATTTTTGGAGACTTTCGGCAACCTTAAGACTTTCCCAAATCAACTTCACCTTCTCCATGGCCTGTTAAACAAAGTTCGGGCCAAACATATCTGCCTCACCAAGCTTAAACCACCTAATAGTAGATCTATACCTCTTACCATACAACACCTTAAATGGGGCCATCCTAATGCTATAATAATAGTTATTATTGTAAGAAAATTCTACAAGTGAAAGATGCTCAACCCAATTACCACCATATTTAGTCACGTCTGCTCGAAGTATATCCTTCAGTGTCTGAATAGTCCTTTTTGCTTGCCTATCCATCTGCAGGTGAAAAGTAATACTCATACTAACTTTAGTGCTTAACCCTTTCTAAAATAACTGCCAGAAGTGAGATGTAAACTCCATGCCACGATCAGAGACAATAGAAACAAGTACCCTTTACAGCTTCAAAGTCTCATAAAGATACAAGCTCACATAATCCTTAATCGAAATATTAGTCCTAACTAGCAAAAGTGAGTCAACTTTTGCATCCTATCAACGATGACCCAAACCGAATCATATTGATTTTCATACCGAGGGAGACTAGTAAACAAATCCTTGTTGAATACTTCCTATTTCCATTTTGGTAATTCAATTTCTTTATACAAGCCTCCGGACCTTATATGCTCATCTTTCACTTATTGACCAGCCATGCTTTTGACAACAAAATCATCCATATCCCTTTACCTACTATTCCACCAATATATCTCCTTGAGGTCATGATATATTTTCGTCGAATTGGGATGAACAACATAGTGCGATTCATGCACCTCGGCCAATATCCTTTCTCATAACCTATCGACATCAGGAACACACAACCTCCCTTTGTACTACAAGGTACCATTACCACTAATATCATATACTACTGCTTTTTTCCCGCCTATATTACCCTTGATTTTCATCAAAATTGGATTTAGCATTTGCTTCTCCTTGATCTCTACACCAAGAGATAACTGCACCACTTTCTGTACCAACACATCACCATCCTCAGAGTCCAAGAGATGAACTCCCAAGTTAGATGAACAGTGAATATCCTTTACTAATTACTACTTTTCCATACCCATATGAGAAAGACTCCCTATGGATAACCTGCTAAGGGTATTAACAACTACATTAGCTTTACCTTTATGGTTGTGAAGACTCAATTCATAGTTCTTGAGAAGCTCAAGTCATCTCCTTTGTCTGAGGTTTAGCTCCTTCTAAGTTAACATATATTGTAGACTCTTATGATCCGAGAAGATGTCCATAGGCACTCTATACAAGTATTACCACTAGATTTTTAACACAAATACAACTGCTAATAGCTATAAATCAAGAGTAGGATAATTCATCTCATGTACCTTCAACTGCCTAGAAGCATAGCTTATTACCTTACCATGCTACATCAGACACAATCAAGTCCTACATGAGATACATCACAGTAAACCATAAATTCATTAGTCCCTTCAAGCAAGGTCAAAATCGAAGCCGAAGTTAGCTTATCCTTCAACTTCTCAAAACTACCCTCGGAAGCATTGTACCACAAGAACTTAAACTTCTTCTGAGTTAATTTATTGAACGGGGAAGCTATCATTGAGAAACTCTCCACAAACCTCCTATAGTAGCCAGCTAAACCCATGAAGATCCAAATATAAGTTACAGTCATGGGTATTTGCCACTTTTTGACCACCGCAACCTTTTGTAGATACACCATGATCTTCTCACTAGAAATAATATGGCCTAGAAAAGTGATCGTATTCAACAAGAATTAACATTTATAGAATTTTTCATACAACTATTGTTCATTCAAAATCAAAAACACAACACGAAGGTGATTGGAATGATCCACCTCACTCTTAGAGTACACCAAAATATCATTAATGAACACAATGATAAAAATTGAGAAACTAATAAAAGACCCTATTTATCAAATCCATGAATGCCATAGGAGCATTGGTCAAATAGACAACATTAGCAAGGACTCAAAGTGCCCATATCGATTGTGGAAAGTTTTCATAGGGATATCCACCCCCTAATCTTAAGATGATGATACCCAGAC
Organism: Capsicum annuum; assembly: GCF_002878395.1. Taxonomy (NCBI): domain Eukaryota; kingdom Viridiplantae; phylum Streptophyta; class Magnoliopsida; order Solanales; family Solanaceae; genus Capsicum; species Capsicum annuum. The sequence continues at coordinate 70,521,439 of NC_061119.1, read as the reverse complement.
TAAAGATCAATCTTAGAAAAGGATTTGGCACCCACCAACTGATCAAATAATTTATCTTCCTTAGGGAAGGATACTTATTCTTAAATGTCACCTTATTCAACTGCTGGTAATCAATAAAAATTCTAAGTGAACAATCCTTCTTACGCATAAATAACACCCGTGCGCCCCACAAGGACACAGTACGATAGATTTCCCTTATCCAAAAGATCAAGAAGCTGCTCCTCAAGTTCCTTCAGCTCAGTCATAGCCATTTTATAAGGGGGAATATAAATTAAAAGGGTGTCTAAAAAAAGTTCAATCCCAAACTCAATCTCCCAATCCATAGAAACATCAGGAAGGTAATTAGGAATGACCTCGGGGAACTTATTCTCCACCAGAATTGAATGCAAAGAAGAACCCTCTGAGTTAGAATCTATAACCCAGACCAGATAATAGAGACACCCCTTGGAGATTAATCTCCAAGATCTATGATATGATGTATAATTATCCTTAGGAGCTAGGGAAACACACTCCTACTCCATAACATGCTCATTAGGAAATTAAAAGACAACACCGTCTGAAAATCTAATGACGCATAGCAGGAGTGTATCCAATCCATCCCTAGAAAAACATTAAAATCAACCATATTTAATTCATACAAATCCATCAGTGTCTCCTCACTACTAATAGATACCACACCCCCTATAGACTTTTTTACCAATCACAAAGTCACATGCTAGGGTAAAAATAACAACGGGGTCTAAAATATAATCTGGACAAAAAAGAAAATTCATAGCCATAAAAGAGCGTCAAATAATAGAGAGGCTCCCAGATCAAGTGAGTAATTTACATCATGAGAAAAAAATTAAAATATACTAGTCATGACCTCAGGCGATGTCTCAAACTCTTATCGGGCATTGAGGGCATAAAAATAGTTCCGACAAGTTCCAAACCTAGATGGTTCCTCCTTTTGTGTTGAATCCAAATTCACAGCAACTAGAGCCTTGTCTCTCCCAAAGTTACCTTACCAACCAAACATTTCAAATCATATGGCCTGGATGACCATACTTGAAGAACTATCCCTACCCTCATAACAGAAAATTTAATGAAACTGACTACAAAACCTATAAGAAGAACATAATAGAGTTGACTAAGCCCAACTAGCCTGAGATAAGGAACCCTGTGCCCTTAAATTATTACCACCCTAGTGATACCTATCTGCTAACAACTTTGGGCAGGGAGCACTAGCTATGGAGAAAGAACCAGAACTCCCCCACTTCTTCTTCAGCCACTTACTACCATCTCTACCACTTTGTTGTTGCCCACCACCTTGTTCAGAAAGCCTAAATTTTTTTCCCTGCTTTTCCCCTATCTTAGCCTACTTTTTTTTCTTCTCTATCTGTTACATATAAATAACTAACCTAGATATATCCATGTCATTAATTAGCAATGCAGTCTTGCTTTCAAAGATCAACTCGAGAGATAGTCTCGAAGAAAATTTCCTCATTTGTGCAATATGATACACCATTTCTAGATCATACTGACATAACTGGTGAAATTGTATGGCATATTCTTTCACTGACACCTTTCCCTGTTTTGGATAAACAAATTCCTCAAATTTTGCTTTCTTTAACTCCTAAGAAAAAAACCAGCCCAGAAATGCATTAGAGAAAGTCTCCCATAGATATGAATCATCACCCTCACCCCTTGCCCTATCCCGTTTCCTGTACCATTGGTATGCCACATCCTCTAGCTGGTAGGAAGAAAACTCCACCCTTTCCATATTCATGGCATACAAATTCTTGAATATCATTTCCATTGCATCATAAAAACCTTGAGGATCCTACTCTACCTTAACATAAGTAAAGTTAGAGGACTTACCTTCACAAACTGCCAAACCCTTTTGGCCTAAAAAGATAAATAGTAGATAGATCAAGCTCTACCTGAGAAGCTAAAAATGTAGAAATCATATGAATAGACTGACAAACCTCCACATTCATCATATTTCACTGAGGAGGACCATAGGGACTAGAGGAACTCAAAGAAGGTTAGGGATGGGACCCCTAGACAGAGTATGAATCCCATGGTTAAAGTGTGTCCCACCAACATCGTCCCAAGTTGGAACAGAGAAGTTTCTGTGTCTATCAAATTTTCATGGCATGATCTGCAAAAAGAACAAATAGGGATTAGAGAGGATTCCATGACTTAGAATCACATCTTGAAAATAGAATACGAGGAAGAGAAACAATTCTAAATGCCTTGTATCCTTTTCCTTATGAGTGAGGAGCACTACACACCCTTAAAAGAGACTTTACTTCACACAAATTTGTGGACTTCCCATTGACCATGAACATAAAGCTCTAATACAAACTTAACACCACCCAAACTGGGGCCTTGTTGTAATAGGCATCCCAAGTCCAACCAAGACCGTAGAGCACCCTGATACCCAACCAAAACATAAAACACATACCTTAATTCAGATGAATTTCAAAAATATAACAAGATAGTGTATTAGTAGATATACTGACTTTGGGATAGGCTTATTTCATAAACCAACCCAACCAAGTCAATCCATGCAATAATGAACAAACCCAAGAAAATTAACTAATATGTTTATATGTATAATCAAGAAAATGGAACAATCATAAATTAAATAAAGTCATACAGTATTATACCCAATACCAATACCAATGCTAAGGTTGACACCATTGCTAGCACCGCCCATACCAATGCATAGTAGTTCCACAAAGCCTTTAATAGAAAATAAAATAATAGTTGGTCGGTAGATGCCTTCGGCCATAGCAAAAAAAAACTATTTATAAAATGACCTAAGTATGTAAGGACATCTATGACATTAAATAGATACTTTCCAATTTCGGAAGCTGATCACCTGAATCTAACATAAGTTGATCCCAAATTTGATCACTGAGTCGAAGGAGTAGAATGGCCAGTTCCTACATCACATGGGGATACAATGCCCAAAGATGGGTTATAAAGTGAACACTAGCATGTAATAAAGATAAGGATAAAATAGTTTCGACCATTAAAACCATGTAAACAATCATATGCATACATAACCATACATATATATCTCTATTTCAGGAAAGGGAATCAGGTATAGCATGCCTTAAAACTATTAACCTGGGTATGCATAGCTTATCCATCCTAAAGTCACCCAAAGGCTATATGGGTCCAGTGTTACCCCTTTAACGGGCCCCAAGGTATGTAACCGCACGAACCGGAGATACCATAGAAGTAGGTGATTTGTGTGTACCCTTCATTCTTCATGATACTTATATACCAGTTCAACTTATGGGATTCCCATGTACTATTTATGTATTATATATGAGGTCTCCATGACCAATCCTCATGTTGGTAAACATAAGTTTCTAGTATCTGTCCATTAGACTCATACTTTTTTGGTTAGCAATCATAACACGCCATTATTTCCGAATTAAAACCACTAGCACACAGCCAAACCACCAATTTAATTTATTCCTAACCAAGGATATAAGTAGTGGTATCTTCATACCGACCATAGTTTGTAAGCAATGTCCTTAATTATCCTCTTTAAGGAAGGGATTCCCATGTACCCATAGATTGCATTATTAAGTTGCTTGGGGGATTCCCATGTACCCCATGTCCTTAATCATCCTCTTTAAGGAAGGGATTCCCATGTACCCATAGATTGCATTATTAAGTTGCTTGGGGGATTCCCATGTACCCCACAAGATGATCATTATTAAGTTTGCTTGGTTATTCCCATGTACCTCACAAATGTGTTAAACTAATGAAAAATAATGACCACAAACACCTTACTATTTAATCATTAAAGACTATTCAAACCAGTTAGGGTTCTGTTACCACTTTATACCATGTAATATTTTCAGTGAAACTTCAACAATATAGTAAAAGCATTCTCATAGGCATTTTATCAAACATGTTGAGGGTATATAGTTTTCAGAACCAAAACCAAGTACAAATTAACCATTCCTATTCAACCACATGTTCAAACCACCAAGAAAACATAAAAACCATAAGTAAAACATATGAAAACCATAACCAAACTATTTATAACAAAAATCCCCAACATATATTAAAAACCTAAAACCATACAACCATTATTCCATGAAAACCATGCATAAATCATATTATTCAGTGCCATAAAAATATCAAAAGAATTATTATAAAAATTTATTTTAAAAAGAGAAACAAATGAAACTAAATTTTTTAAAATATCTAGAACATATAATACATCATGTAGGAGAAGGACTTACCCACCATGAAATTTGAGTTTGCATGTTTATATTCCTCTTATATCTATTCATGTATTATTTGCTATATGTACCCATCAGCTCCTGGAAGGAAGTCAACCATGTTAAATAATGATCCCTATCTTTAACTATGTGGTCTGTGGCACCTTAGTCCACTGTCTATAAATTATTAGCATCAATCATTAATCCAATACTATATAAAATAGAAAAAAAAAAGATTTTTACTACATGGTGTTCCTTTATCTGAATTGGGGAAGCCCACACAAAATGACCCATCTTGTGGCAAGAATAACTTTTATCTTTGATCTTACCAAACCATTCTGCACTATTTTTCCTCTATTAATAAATTGAGTTTTACTCTTTATTGAACTCAATAATAATAGTTTATAAAGTCATTTTATAAATTTATCTACGCCCTTAAAAGACTACATGAATAAGCATAAACACAATATATTTATTTTCAGGAAAATTAAATCTAAATCAATATTGATTTGCTATCTATCCACGTTCATAAATCTATGTTTGTCTTTAGTTGATCAAGTGTGACCTTTAACAAACCACTATATTTCAATATCAACTATGCGCTTTTAAATAATAATAGTTTTAAATTAAAAAAAATTTCTATCAAATAGAACTCCCTCACAAAAAAATGTATGTCTTCAACATACATTATATTTCACAAAAGCGACTTAAACTATAATCATGAACAATATTATTAATTTTTTAAATACTAAATATTTTATTAATCAGTTTCTGAAAAATACTATCATCTTTTTTCCTTTTAAAAAAAAATTAAAATTAGTGATTCTTTTCTTGTTGTTTATTTTCAATTATCATAACGTGAATCAAATATGCACATGTAATCTTTTAGACAAAAGATCATGAAAAACCTTTAATATAACATGCAAACAACAAAACAACTTTTCTGTTCACCTTTCAAATTTTATATGATTCTTCCATGAAATATAAAATTTTCATGTTTCTACCTGTTTTGAGTAGACAATTTCAGATGTTAATTTATCTCTCAATTTATTTTAAAAATTCACAAATAATACATTATTGAAAATGTATTGAAACACTTTTTCCAATGATATATAACTCGGCTATTTTGACAGCTCATACTAGGAGATAACTTATATAAAAGTCAGCATGTTTATCAATAAATACTTTTAAAAACATTTTGACATGCAGTAAAATAAAAAAAAATTACTTTCACTAATTTTTAATCATACAATGGTAAAATTTTATAACATATATCCCGTGCTCTGATACCAATGAAGGATTTAAATTTGAAGATATATGCGAAATAGTACATACCATCTTCTATAGGATGAATGTGTGCATATCATTAACAACAACTACACTCTTTCTCTAAGAAAGTTTTCTACCAATTATTTTTTGTGCAGTTTGTAGAATGATACCTTTAGTTTAAGGGGTGTTGAGGTGGATGAATGCAATATTGACGTTATTTAAAGTCGGCCGACCCCTAGATCTATTGGAGAAATCTGAAGTTTCCATGGGTTCGAAAGCTTTTATAGAAGGTTTGTCAAGGAATTTAGTACCATAGCATCCCCTTAACAGAGATCATTAGAAAAGACCAACCCTTCAAGTAGGGCAGTGAGCAAGTTAAGGTCTTTTCAACCTGGAATGTTATGCTCATCTCAGATCCATTGTTGCAATTGCCAGACTTTGAAAAAAATATTTAAAGTTGAATGTGATTTCAGCAAAGTGGGTGTAAGGTCTATTTTTATGCAAGAACATAAACCAACTCTGAATGTCCAGCAATAATCTACTTTTTAATAGGACTGCGAGACTGGCCCTAAGAACCTAAAATATATGGGGTCAACTAGTATGTGAAACAATCAAAAATAACATATGTTTATACAACATAAACATATGGGCATTGTTTGAGATACTTAAAATATTTTTTTGTAATCATGATGGAACTCTTAATCTTTAATTCTTACCTAGATGAACCATTAATGAACAATATAACTCTACCACTTTTACTTTATGAAGTTTTTTAGTGGACTTTTAATATTATTTATGGATGAAACAAGCTACTAGTCATCCCATCAATGATTAAATTTACTTCCAAAATGAAGAAGTTGATTTCATTATGACTAACAAGTCCAAGAAACTTTGAAGTCAAAGACCAACACCCAAACTAAGTGGACATTGAGTAATTACTCCCTTTCTTCATTTAAATCCTTACCTCGATTGTATTTTTCTTTTCTCATACTATATATTAATAATCTACATTCAATTTTGTCTGATCATTGAAATGTCCTTCAGATTGAGGATTGGGTTAGTGGTTGGTCGATAAAGACAAATAGGGTTGAGTTGGGTGTTAAAAAAGATTAGGAAATATATTTATCAAAGGAGTCCATTTACAGGAACAATTAGAAGTAGTTAAAAAAAATCAACACACATGATCATTCCAATTATTACCGTTTATTTTAGGAGTGAAAAATCTCCTAATGATTTCAGGAAAAGGTGTAATGACTTTATTTTTGATTAGTTTTGTGACTAATTTATTTATATATGATTTGATAATTTTAACCCTCATTGTGGTTGTTTTATTGTATTTCTGGGGTGTGTGGATTATTGGCATGGTTCTCAATGCATTTCAATATGATTTGTGTGAGTTTGTCATTCTGGATATTAAAAGGATTTATAGTTGACTTCAGTCAACATTTGTTGTTTTGTGTATCTTATTGAAAAACAAACTATGCGGGTAGATCTAAAACATCCATTTTAGGTTTGTAAAATATTTTTTTTAGTGTACTAACCCTTTATGTCATTTTCTATATTTCTTCTTTTTTTTAGAGAGAGCTTCTCTATAGCTGCCCCAGGATATCTATGACATTCTAGAGTTGATAATTTGATTATCGGGGAGTTCGTTTGATTATCAAAGCCATTTTCCTGTGATGAAGTCTTTGCTAGTTTTAAATGGCCACTAGGATAAAACTTTTTTAAGACAATCTCATTTAAAAATTTTGACTATGCCAGCAGATCCAAAATGTCAATTTTTGGCTAGGTAGTCCTTTAATTTGCATCTCGAGTCACTCAGCCTTATTTTGACTTATTAATTAAAAAGCTATAAAAATGAAATATGGGTATGTGACCTACATATGGTTAAAATGACCACAAGTGGAAAGTTCAATTGGTCTATTGGGTTCGAAATGCCAAATTTAGTGCACTTACATTACTTGTTTTCATTTACATGATTCCAAATGTATCTTGGGGGCTTGGGAGGCTTGGTGTCATGACCCGAGGCTACCCTCTAGTCATAACTTGGAGCTTTAGGACATAAGTGATCCACAGATAAACCATGATCAGGTATCTGCTATAAGCACTGAATAATGTAATGAGAAAAGATCATATGTAGAAGTTAAACTAGTGAGAATTTCTGTTAAGATGTAATACTAAAACAATGCCCAACATTTTTGAACTGCTAATACAACTGAAAAACATGTCTGGCTATCTGAATGACTCTAAGACATAAGAAGTTGATAGGACAAACTCCCAACAAACTCCGACTGACTAAAATAAAGGAAGTACTGAAAATAATTACAAATAACTTGTCCTTGATGGGCATGGACTCACCATAAATATTGTTGAGTGTCACTAAACTGACTATGGGAGATCGGGGAATAGAGCGTCCAAACATATATTGTGAAATCAATATTGCACAAAAGAGAGTATGCGGTTAGTACTTTGAATGTACTAGTACGTGAGGTAAGGGCTAACTAAAGTACATATTGACAATGAGTATGAATGCATGAATTGGTAAAATGATTGCAAGATCAAGTAAAGTATGTTATGAAATAATCTGTGACAGTATAGCTGATAAAATAAACACTTGGTCATGCAAATCTAAACTGATATAGTTTGAGTACTAGACTAAAACTATGAGAGCTATAAGTTAACTGATATGCCCTAACCTGAACTAATTGGGGTCAAACCTATAACCCCAGTTGTAAGGGTGTCAATCCTTTGCAACGTGTATTAATACTAGCTATATTGATATATCAAACGACTAAGGTGTTATTCCTCTAATACAACACATTGGAGTTACCTAGATGATACAACACACTCATATTATAGTATTTTATCAATTCATACCACCTTCTCTAACAAAGAATTAGATCATTTTGAGTTAACACATATTGTAACCTCTTACAATCTGTAAAGACATAAACATAAGCCCAATAAAGATAATGCCTCCAAATCTTAAAGTCAAAGACAACTTTTTCTAACTAAAGATCATGAGTAGAGTAATTCTTTTCATAAGGCTTAAGTTGCCTAGAGGCATAGGCTATTACCTTACCTCGCTATATCAACATATAACTAAGACCAACTCTAAAAGCATCACAATAAATAACAAACCTATTTGAACCCTCTAATAGAGTTAATACTAGAGCAGACGTGAGTCGGATCTTTAACTTCTAAAACTTGTTGCAATAATATGACCACTAAAATTTGACTTTCTTTTGAATTATTCGAGAAATGGGAGAAGCAGAGAAAAAAATCCTTTAACAGACCATCTTTATTAACTAGCTAAAAAAATGAAACTCCTAATATCTGATAAAAAAAGGCCTAGGCCAATTTCTCATAGGTTTAATCTTTTGAGAATCAACTGAAATTCCATAATTAGAAATGATTTGACCAAGGAAAGCTACTAATATCAACAAGAATTAACATTTGCTAAACTTAGCAAATAATTGGTGATCTTTAATGGTTTGCAATATAATCCTCAAATGGTCTGTATGATCACCTTCACAAAAATAGACAAGGATGTCATCTATGAAGACTACAATGAATATGTCCAAGTATTTCTTGAACAACCTATTCATTAAGTCCATAAAAGCTGCAGGAGCATTCGTTTGTCAAAAAAATATAACCAGATATTCTAAGTGACCATACCAAGTTCTGAATGATGCTTTTGGAATGTCATATTCTCTGACTCTTAGTTGATGATAGCCAGATATAAGGTCTATTTTAGAGTAATAGTTTGAACCCTAAAATTAGTTAAATAATTCATCAATCTTGGGGAGAGAATACTTATTCATGGTAGTGACTTTGTTCAACAAACTGTAGTCGATGCACATTCTGAGAGAACTATGTTTCTTGCACACAAAGATAATTGGAGCACCCCATGGGGAAATACACAGTCTGATAAAACTCTTCTCTAAGAGGTTTTTCAACTGTTCTTTCAGCCCTTTAAGCTCAACTAGAGCCATTCTGTAAGGTGGAATTGAAATAGTCTTGGTATTTAAGAAGTGGTCTATTCTAAAGACAATTTCTCTTCAGGGAGAAACTCCAAGAAGATATTCAGGAAATATTTTTAGAAACTCATTCACTACTGGAACTTACTCAAGACTTAGAGTACTAGATTTTGTATCCTTGACTGTGATAAGATGATAAATACATCACTTCGATATCAATTTTCTTGTCTTAAGGTAGGAGACAAATCATCTTGTAGGCAATGAAGTACTACTCAATAATTCATAAACAAGTTCATTAGGAAACAACAACTGGTCAACTCTATTTCTATAGTCAATTAAGGAATAGAATGAGTGGAGCCAAACCATGCGAAGAATAATATAAAAATCAGTCATCTCCAACTATACAAGGTAAACATAAATGACTTTTTGAGGCACTAATACTGAGAAATTTTTGTCTGCACGTCTAGTAATAGTACAACTACCCATTGGGGTAGACACTAAGAAGGGCTCTACTAATATGTTCGAACTAAAACCAAAGTTACTATTATATACAGAGTCACAAAATAAGGTGAAGCTTAAGGGTATAACAATATTTAAACTTCCAGATAGAAGGCTTGTAGAATACCCATAACCACATTAGTAGTTCTCTCATAATCATGTCGAGTCTTGAGAGGATAAATTCAGTTATGAAATTTCCCTTTGGTGGAGTTGGATGTGGCATCCTGCTGAGTCAGCAGACTTACTAGAGCCTACGAGAAACTAGACTGACATTGTTGACAAAAGTCTTTACCCTTCTGGGCAATCACTAGGCTATCCCTAATCTTTTATCCTGGATTGCAATATCCAAAGCATATATCACTACTTTCCCTACACTCCTATTAATGTTTTTACCATATTTCCTACAAAGAGGATTGGTATAACCACTATTCATAGTACCCTAGGACTTAGAGCCTTGCACTCTATACCGATTATCCTATTTGAACTTAGGCATTGGCATATTAGCTGAGTATGAGGATGGAGCTACAGATTTCTCATGGAACTGAGATCGATTCCCCCAATCATACCTTTGCTATGAAAAGTTGAAACTACCAGTCTTGGCCCTCTTATTCTTCCTATCCTTTTATTTGACCTTCTTCTCCTCAATCTACTAAGTATCGATGATCAACCTAGAAAAGTCCATCTTAATAATCATAGCTATTCCACACTTCTTTACTATATCATTTGACATACCAGTCACAATCTTACACATTATGTACATAGAATCAGCTACCATAATTGGAGCATACCTTGCCAACTAGTTAAACTTGAGTGAGTACTCTTTCACACTAATATTACCCTACTTAAAATTTATAAATTCCCACACCTTGTATTTTGTCAAATCTAGTGGGAATAATCGATCTAAGATGGTGGCAGTAAACTCATCTCACTCTATAGGTCCTGCCTCAGCACCTCTATCCTCTTTCCACTACTAGAACCATGTATGAGCCACTCCTTGCAGTTCGTAAGTAGCTAATTCTGCACTTTCACTAGCAGTAAAACCTATGATATCTATCAATTTCTGTACACCATTAAGAAAATCTTACGAATCCTCCTCAGACATAGATCAAGAAAATAATAGAGGATCAGCCATAGTCATGGATAAAACATTTAAAGAAGTCCTGAATTTAGCATGGCAAACATGTTCGTTCAGAAGATGTTCCTAAATTGGTGGTGGTGCGGTCTGATCCTTTTTCCTTATTTTGTTATTTATTATAAAAGAGAATTCCATAGAGCTTACACTCATTTGCTTTACATGAAAAATAAAGGAAGGGAAACTTTCCTAAAATTCCTTATAGTCTCTTACCCATAGGCTTGGAATACTTCACACCCATGCATAAGACACGACTCAATAAAGTTTTCATACACCCTAAGATAGTTTTAAATATTAGTCTTTGATACTAATTTTTTCACAACCTGAGACTACCCCTAGTAGTAACACGGTGCTTAAGGACACAAGTAATCCCAAGCTAACCCATGATCTGGTTTCTGTTTAAAGCACTGAATAAAGTAATAATAAGACATTATATGCAGAAGCTAAACTAAATAGAGTTCTGTTAAGATATAATACTGAAATAATACTCAACATTTTTGAACTGCTAATTCAATTGAAAAACAAGATAAACTATCTGTAAGACTTTAAAACATAAAAAGTTGATAGGACAAACCCCTAACTAACTCTAACAGACTAAAATAAAAGAAGTACTAAAAATAACTACAAATAACTTGTGCTCTATGGATGAGGACTCACCATAACTACTACTAAGTGACAAAGAACTTACTAAGGGCAATCGGGGAACTCAACATCTAAACCTATATTGTAAAATAACTATAGCAAAAAAGAGAGTATGCAGTCAGTACTTGAATTGTATTGGTATGTGAGATAAGGACTAACTAAAGTACATAGAGAAACTGAGCCTGAATGAATTAAACATCTAAAAATAGTAAGACCAAGTAAAGAATGAACTAAAATAATCTATGAAACTGACTAACTATATAGTTGATAAAATTGAACAGTTGGTCATGCAAACTTGAACTAACATAATCTGAGTACTGGAATAAACCTCTGGGAACTATTATTTAACCTACATGACTAATATAAGATAATCAGGATCCAACCTACAACCCAAGTTTGAAGGAGGTCAGTACCTTGCCATGGACACTAATAATGGCTATGTTCATCCACTATGCTGATATCCTAAAGAAGTAAGGTGTTATTCCTCTACTGGTATGTGACCCCTAATAGAGTTTTATTCCTCTACTAGGAGGGTGACATCCTATAACCTATACTAGATATATAGTTATAGGACGTAGGGACTTCTACTAATTATCTCAGTCCTCTATTGGCGGGTAAGCCTTAATCCCTAGGTTGACTCAGTTATAAATCCTACTCCCAATTTACTATTACTGGTACTAACTTTAGTTAACAAGAATCACAACTATAATTTCTTAAGACAACTAGAAAAATCTGAATACGATAGTAAAAGCATAATAGAACTGACTTGTTTCTTGAAATTAAAAACTTGCATAAACTTATAGGTATCGGGTGTTCATAACTGACCATCATTGAATAATATATAAAGTACAATAAAACAATCATAATACTTTAAGTGTATTCATGATATATAAAACCAATATATAGTGTATTTTACTAAACTGATGAAACCCATGACTATGCATATGGGAAGATGTTAAACATATATGGACAACATCTCTCATGGTTAAATTTATAAATTGATAATCAACTTAATGTCAACTAAACATAATATGCATCAGTAAGTTTATAAAGCATGTAAAATTAGAATTGTCATGGGGAAACACATTATCATGGTTTGTATTCAAATTATTAAGAGAAAGTTGAGTAATTTCATACTTGACATTGATATCTTATCAAAAGGGGAAAAGGGTTCATACTTGAAAAATAAGTGATTTATAAGACTCAATGGATTGAAAGATCCTATTGATGAATACCTTACATACATGATTTTTCTTGAATTCGTGAAGAAATGTTGGAATTGGGATGTTAGATAGTGAATTCTTGGAGGATATTTCATTATGTTCTTATAATGGGATAGAATGAACATTATTAATTGATGATGAATAGGGTAAATAATACCCCCCTTGGGTTATAAGTCGTGAATTGGGTATTTAGGGAGAAGGGAAAAATATAAAAATCCCCCTTTAACTTAAAGAAAACTACTTGATTTTACATAGCCTTTATGGAATGCTGGCTTTCATTACGGCTAACATCTGTGACACGTTGTGTATTGTAGAGTCTAACATCCTTGACACACTATGTATCACATAATCTATCCTGAATGACTTACTGAAATTGTAAAGTCTTACTACCTCAATGATCCAAAATAACTCATAACCTATTCCAAAAATATTCAAACTCTTCTAGATAACCCTTTGACATTTCTAAACATATTTCAACTCATAAATCAATGTTTCAAACTTGGGAAGGCCTGAAATATAATATTCAAAATCTTAGGGTGATAAAATGGCCGTGTCACTTGTTCTTAGTATGACATAATTGCTTTTGGACTTCTAAACATATGGTGACTAGCTTGAAACTTATCAAGAATATTGTGGGGTATTACACTAGGCAATGTAAAGTCCATTGCTATCAGCTAGTGCACCATGATAGCAGCTCTTTGGACTACTATTGTGACTCACTTAGTTTAGGAGATACTATGATTGTGGAGTCACAATCATAAATAGTGTGATAGATGAGAGGTACCATGATTGTGAGCTGCAAATGCTTAATAGTATTTACTGAGGACCTAGACTGGGTAAAAAGGACCTCATTTTGATGATTTTTTCTATTCTTCATCATTATCTTAGGAACCAAAACCTTAAAATGTGTAAATACCTAAAATTGAGACTAGTGGTTGACTTGAAATCTTGATTAACATTTATATTCACAATTATCTTCTAATTTGATGTAAAAATTTCTCTTTTCTTTGTGAAATTTCTTGATTTATTATTCAAAACACCATAACATATAGGGATTAATTTTAACCTCAATTTATCTTGTTTATCACACATTTGTTAGGGTAATAATTCATTGATTTTTTAAGAATATAGGTTTTTTTTCAAAAAAATAATTTTCATAAGCGGTGCCCATAGAGGCGCTTTTGATGTGATTTTTGGACCAAATGCTACAAATTTCTTTTTTTCTCTTATTTCTAGTAAGAGGATAATGGTGAATCTATAGAACGTTGTTGTTCGGAAGAGGTGGCCTTGACCAATGACTCTATTTGATATTTAGAGCTTCTTGGGTTTAGTCAGGTAAAATAGATAGTTGTGGAAGGCTTTTTACTGATAACTATTCCTTTGACTAAGTTAACAAAGAAGATGATCAAGTTTTATAGGTCAAATTCTAGTGAAGGGAGTTTTAAGAAGTTGAAGGATAAGTTAACTTCAGCTCCAATTCTCATTTTATCGAAAAGCAATGATGGGTTCGTAGTTTATTGTAATATATCTCGTGCAGGGTTTGGTTATGTGTTAATGCAGCATAGGAAGGTAGTTGCCAATACTTTCAAGCAGTTGAAGGTGCATAAGAGGAATTATCATACTCATTATTTGGAGTTGTTAGTGGTTGTGTTTCCATTGAAAATATGTTGGCAGTATTTTTATGGTCTTCATATGGATATCTTTTCTGATGATAAGATTATATAGTATGTGTTCACCCAGAAAAAGCTTAATCTAAGGAAGAGGAGATATCTTGAGCTTCTTAAAGACTATGATATAAGTCTTCACTATCACCCATGTAAGGAAAACGTGTTTGTTGATGCTCTTAGAAGGTTATTCATGGGGAGTTTAGCTCATGTTGAGAAAGTGAAGTAGGAATTGGTGATGGATATTCACTGTTTGTCTAATCTTGAAGTTTGCTTTTTGGACTCAAGAATAGTGGTGTAGTTGTGCAATAAGTTGTTAGATCATCTCTTGGTGTAGCTATTAAGTAGAAGAAAGTTTTAGATCCTATCTTGATGAAAATCAAAAGCGATACTGGTGGGAAAAATGTATTATTTTTTTTGATGGATTGTGATGGTACTTTATGATACCAAGAGAGGTTTTGTGTACCTGATGTTGATAGGTTACGACAAAGGATTTTGGCTGAGACATACAATTCTCGCTATGGTATTCATCCTAGAGAGATTGAGAGGCAGTCATTATCAAGTAACCTAATTTGAATTAGAGTCGAATAGCAAGGAGTGAATTATAGACTTCTGACCCTATGAGTGCTTAAATTACTACGAGGTTACCCAGAATTCTAATAAAAATGACATCTAAAATAAAATGGGGGATTTGTTTGGCAACTAGTTATATAATCTTTAGCAAATGGTGAAGAGATGATACTTTCATTTTAACCAACAACGTTGGGGGAAATTTTGGGATTATCTCTACCTAAAGGTAAAAGTATGTGGGTTAATTATTTTTATCATGAAATTTCATTTTTAAGTAAAGGATAGGCTAGGTCAAAGGTCATTGTGGTTAATCTTTTGATAAAACCTCAAGGATTTCACCTGTTGCGTCTTTCGAGCACCTAACAGGTATGAAATTCTTTATTACCCAACACCTCAATCAAGCATCCCTATTTCTAAGATGATGCTCTTGACATAGTTTACACTCCTAATACAATTATTTCGAAGATTTCAAAAGGGAGAAAACCATAGGTAAATTTTTCCACCATTGCCATGTCTCCCTATAACCCTCTTTCAAGTATGTTATATATTACCTCATATTCATCTTCATGCCTCTTTTAAGGATGATAAAGGGTTTCTAGATTTTTTGGTTTCACTGATCAAACCCATTTGGAAATTTGGGGCTTTAACTCATCAAATTGCAACTAATAAGCTCTGTTAATGGTGAAATCCAAGCTCAACAACTAACAATCATGGAAGTACAATAATACCCACACACAAATTATACTCTAGTTTAACATAATCTAAAGACTAAATTACTTAGATACTCATGAAGAATGTAAAGGGAGATATACCATAAGGATTATCCAAAGTATTCATTCTTCACAAAAATCCTAAGAAAATTAGCCTTCAAAGTTAATTACACACTTGCCCCATTAGGGGTGTGAAATCTTCTTTCTTGTGAGGAGGCATGTGAAAAACTTAAAGTGCATGAAGTTGTCATTTCCGCATGATGATATAAAAGTATATAAACATTGTGTGGTTGACAAGTGAGTCATTTTTATAGTGCTCATAGTTATTGCATGGTTTCTCCTCGAAGTCTATTATATCCTTCGATATTCCATTTTATGATGAGGGGAATTTTTAAAATCTCCTTACCCTTGCGTAAATAGCATTTTGTGGTTTTAATTAAGTTAGAGCTTTCATGATCATTAGGAACTAACAAGGGGCATACATGATGAGTTGTCTTATAGTAAAGGGTAATATTGTTTGAGGAAAAACAAGCTTGTAAGTTGGGGGTTTAATCACCTGTGGTATGGGACAGCGTAATGGGTTCTTGTTTAATATTCTTTTGTGTACTCTATGGTGGTATGTGACACCGCAATGAGTTCATTGTTGTACTCTTTTTTGTGTACTTCCTGGTGGTATGGAACATCATGGTATGTTTTCATAGTTTATGTTATGAGGATAGTTTATAATAATTATGGTGAGTAGATGCTTTGTTATTATTTATATGGGTTTATGCTTCTAAAATGATAATCAGTTGTTATGGTGAGTATGGAGTATATTAGATAGTCTGTCCTGTTATAGCTTTAGTAGTATAGATATTGCTACAGTGATATAAAAGCAGATTCAGGTTAGATCCTATCCCTTGACTTTAATATTATTGTCTTACTTTATATCGCCTTTACATTATATATGAGCTCAGTCGGTTGATAATGGTTACTGTATACCCGTGTCTTGGTACTCATACTAGACTCCTGTACCTTTTTGGTGCACACCTAGGTTTTAGTTACCTCCATTGAGCTAGTTTGTATGATTGGACTCTTTGGAGATAGGGTGAGCTCTTGGAGATCGAGATTCCCTCTTTCCCCTCTATTTTTATTTTTCTTTTGTTTTTGAGAAAAATGTATGAGATTATCTAACATATTTTAGACTTTGAGATTACATGAGATTATTTAAGATATTTTAGGTTTTATATTAATACTATCACATTGTAGGATTGGTATTTGAATATCGATTGTTTTAGTTGTGAAGTGTTGTTGTTATATCATGTTCATGCGTAGGGTCCATGTTCGACGTTCCTAAAAGGATAACCCATTGCATTAGCTTTGGTTTATAGAATCGGATTACCTACCAATGGGATAAGATAGGTGCCATCGTGACTCAAAAGTCGTGTTGTGACATTGAGTGTTGTACTTTGGGTTTGCAATTGTGCCACTCGGAAGTCCACCTCTAGGTTTATCATTTAATTGGATGGATATTTGCCCCACTTGGATCTCTAATTGCTTGATAGAGAAGGAGTGAGACACCACCATTTGAGATAGTAGGGAGAAATAACCCTTCAACTCACAGACAATCTTGTCTGTGCCTTCTATTCTATTCAAGATCCTTACTAACATATCCTTGGTCAAAAACTTTTTAGGGTCAATGGCACTAGATTCCTTGGATTTATCTCAATCATGAGGAGGGACATAACAGTCATATTCACATTTAAGATCTCTCAAATCTCGATCCTACTCATGATTTATCTAACCTTTGTTCCCACCATGCCTTTGATAATCAAGGAGGGAACCCCCGAGTAGTTTGCAAAGTAGTAAATATCTTTATCCAACTTCTTAGACTCTTCATCATCTTTATAAGATTTCTATGCTACGGTGTTTATCGCTTTCGCGGGTGCATCCATAACATGCTTTGTCAAGAGCTCAAGTTAGATTAATATTTTGGCCATGTTCTCATCCTTTTTTTCTTCTCATTTTCATTTTCCATTAGCCACCACAGAGGTCGTAAAAGGGGTTTTGGATGCTTTGATATCTCGGGTATGCCAACCCTAATTTTGTTTTTATACTTCTCCTATCAATCGAAAGGCCACAAGATGATGCAATATCACTAGAGTGACGCCCACCGTATTATCCACCACCATTTTATTTAATGGATCAAGATCTCCATAGAAAATATAGTGGAGCATCTTTTCCTAGAACTCTTGATAGGGCATTGGGACACGGTAGGTGCCATCATGACATGAAAGCTGGGTTGTGAAAAGTTGCAATCAAAGCCTAGGTCTCACTGATATTATTGATTCCAGAGCAAACGTCTAATAGATTCCTACGGATTAGAACATTTACATTTATTACCTATCTTTGGGAGGCTATGAGACATTCGTAGTATTCTTTCACTTATTTAATTCACATTTTGCTATGAGTCTGAGTTGGTTTGTAAGATATTTGGATTACTGTACTCTTCTGGAAGATGTGAAGGACAAGTATTTCAGTGATACATGAGGTGGGTCCTAAAACCTAGACTCTTGATTTGTCCCCAATTAGGGACCAGGGTGTACCTCTCCCAGACCCTATTCCTACACCCAAGCGAAAGATTCCTCTACCTCAGCCAGCGGTGGGCTAGGGACTAGTTAGGCTCCACAGGGATTCATTCCTTTTTCTCTTCTTAGAGATGCTTTGGTTCAATTATTGTGTTTTGTTGATGGTTCACACACTACTAAAGAAGAAGTGCAGCCTACAATTGCAACTCCTATATTTGAGGTTCCCCTAATTCTGATAGTTGTTCTATGAATTAGATCCAACCTGTTATGTCTGCCGAATAGCAAAAAATACTGGGTAGGTTCTTGAGGTTGGCTCCGCCTAGATTTGTGGGTTCTCCTGGAGATGATGCATTTTGGTTTCTGACTGCTTTTGAGGATAGGCTTCGTGTATTAGACCTTGTAGAGACTCGTGGCATGGACTACACCATATTTTAGTTGTACTTGTCTGCTAGAAATTAGTGGAAGGTTTTATGAATTCTACACTAGTTGGAGCTTCTCCTGTCTTTTGGTTTCAATTCTCTAAGATATTCTTAAAGAAGTTCATCCCATGTAGCATTAGAGATCATTTGAAGGATTAGTTCCCTAGATTAGAGCATGATTCTAGAACAATCGTTGAGTATAAGGCTCGTTTTCATGAGTTGGCTAGGGATGCAATTGCTATCTTTGATATGGAGTATGAGAGGGTTCGCTGCTTTCTAAGAGGATTAAGACTGACTATTAGGATGGTTACTCAGAGTTGGCTATTACTGGTAGGATATTTGTTGAGGTTGCTAATTATGCTAGGGTAATAGAGGACATGCAACATTAGGGCTATGATAAGAGGCCTAAGTATTAGTGCAGATTTGGTGGGAGCTATAGTAGTTCCCGATTAAAAATGATATTTTTTATACCAGACATTCTCTGTATCTATTCTTTTAGCTTAAAAGTCCACTAGTTCAAACAACTCTTAAGATAGCCAATGGGGATCATTTTAGTTCTAGTGGGAGCCCTAGTAAGGACAATGATTAATCTATGAGAGATTTATCTATGGGCTATGATAGGTGTACCAGTTATGCCAAATTATCCAATTATGTAAGTTCTAGTTATTTTTGTGTGTCCTGCTTTACTTGTGGACTTCTTGGTTATTTTTCTAGAGAGTGCCCCAGTCGTGGGCGATGGTTGTATTAGCCAAGGGAGCTATGCACATTAGGGAGGTTCATCCCTCAGTTAAGGGTGGTGTGCGAGCTCATAAATGTAGTTACCAGGATGCTTGAGGTGGTACTCAGGCAGGCAGGGTAGTTGGTCATTCAGGTGCCCAATCAGATGGCAGGCATGGACAGTTGTATACAGTACCTACTAGGCCTACGGCTGAGACTTCGGATGCAGTAGTCACAGGTGCAATTTTAGTATTTGCAAGTCAATTTTTTTTATTTTAGTATGAACCACGGTTTGAGTTGACTAGTGATTTATTATCTATTAAATTAGCATGTATCTACTCCCATAGGTTATTCTTTAACAGTGGATCAGGTATACAAATCATGTGTCGTGACCGTTAGTGATATTGATACTTATGATGATCTTATTATTTTGGAGATATTTAATTTTTATGTGATTCTTGGTATGGACTGGTTATCCCACTATCATTCATTTATGGATTGTTTTGCCAAGACCGTTAACTTAGCAATTCCCCATATATCCCTAGTCGTGTGGCAGAGAGCGATTAGCCGCAGCTGATGGGGATTATTTCAACTATTTGAGCTAGATGGCTTATGTTAAGGGCTTGCGAGTATTATCTCGCCTATGTATGTGATACATGTGTAAAGATTCTTACACTTTACTCTGTTCCTATTATGAATGTGTTTCTTGATATGTTTTCTTACGATCTACTTGGTATCCCTCCCGACCATAAGATTAAGTTTTCTATTAACCTTGATCTTAGTACCTAACCTAATTCTATGGCACCTTATGATATATCTTCCATAAATCTTTAATAGCTGAACTCTAATCTCTAGGATATTCTTGGCAAAGGGTTCATTAAAATGAGTTTGTCCCCGTGGGGAGACCCTATTTTGTTTGTAACGAAGAAAGATGACTCGATACGGTGTGTATTGATAATAAACAACTTAATAAGTTAACGATGAAGAATTATTATCCTATGCCTCACATTGATGATTTGTTTTACCAGCTTTAAGGCACAATAGTACTTCCTAAGATAGATTGAAGGTTCGATTATCATCAGTTGAGAATTTGGGATGAGGATATCCAGAAGACAACCTTCATGACTTGTTATGGTCGCTATGAGTTTTTGGTGATTTCTTTTAGGTTAACTAATGCTCCAGCCACATTTATGGACTTGATGAATCATGTCTTCAAACTTTATCTAGACTCCTTTGTCATAGTGTTCATTGATGATATCATTGCGTATTCAAGGAGTAGTGATGAGCATGTGCAATATTTGAGGGTTGTTCTCTGGGTTTATGGAGAGCATGTGCTTTTCTCCAAGTTCTCTATGTGTGAATTTAGGCTTGAGTCAATATCTTTTCTCGGACATGTGGTGTCCAAGGTAGGTATTATGGTAGGCCCAGCTATGATTTTAGCGATTCATAATTAGGCTAGGCGTACGTCAACAATTGAAGTTCATAGTTTTATCGGTTTGGCTGGTTATTTTAGGTGTTTTATTGAGAGTTTTTCTACCTTATTAGCACGTATGACTAAGTTGACTTGGAAGGAAGTTCATTTTTTATGATCTGAAAAGTGTGCGTCGAGCTTTGTAAAGCTTAAGAATTGTCTCACTTCATACCCAACGTTAGCTCTTCAAATTGAGGACAAGTGTTGTACTGTATTTTGTGATGCTTCTGGTATTTTTCTTAGATGTGTTTTGATGTAGTAGAGTCGTGTCATTTCCTATGCTTTTAGACAACTTAAGGTGCACGAGCACAACTACCCCACTCATGATTTTGAGTTGGCGGTGATTGTTTTAACGCTTAATATTTAGAGGAATAATTTGTATGGTGTGCATTGTGAGATTTTCACCAATCATCATAGTCTTCAGCATCTTATATGCAGCGGGATCTTAATTCTCTCCAGCATAGATGGATAGAGTTGCTAATGGACTATGATATTTCTATCCTATACTATTTGGGTAAGGCTAATGTAGTGAAAGATGTGTTGAGTTGTAAGGCAGTAAGTATGGGAAGTTTGGGTTGTATTTGAGTTTTGCAGAGGCTATTGGCACGAGTCATTCAATCCTTAGCTAATTAGTTGGTTCACCTCGACATCTCAGATCCCACGAGATTTTTGTCTTTTGTATAGGTGAGGTCCTCTCTGTTTGAACATATTCGTGATCGTTAGTTTGAGGATGATAAGTCATTCATTCTCCGTGATTGGGTAGTGAGCGGTGAGTTTAGGAGACTCACCATAGTTTCCCAGGGTATCTTGAATTTCAGGACTATAGTTGTGTTCCCCAACTTGACGATTTGATTAAGTTTATTCTGTATGAAGTTCACATTTATAGATATTCTATTCATCCTAGTACAACCAAGATGTATAGAGATATAAGGCAGTTATATTGGTGGGATGGTATAAAGAGAGATGTTGTAGACTTCACAGCCCATTGCTTATGTTCTCAGCAGGATAAGACTGAGCATCAGTATCCCACGTGATTGACTCAGAGATTGTCCATTCTCGAGTGGAAATGGGAATGGATCACCAAGGACTCCATTAGTGGTTTGCCTCTATATTTAGTGGTCACGATGGTATCAGGGTTGTTGTGGATTGTTTGACAAAGTCGGCACATTTCATTACACGTGGCATAAGATCAGTTCTTGGGCAAGTGCTAGATAACACAAAAGTACAAGAGATGAATACTAAAATCTCACCACACATGGCATGCAAAACTCACCAAGGAGGATCGATTGTCCCTCCCATGAGAGACAAAATTTGAGTGTCTATTATGTTGTACAAGTCAAAAGTTTATGGAGTCACAAGAACAGGAGTAGTTTTTGTTACCAAATTGCTCATATCCATGCCCTTGATTTTTGAAATATATTGGATAGAGAGGGTGTCTGTTTTGCAATTGAACTCTGTACAATTTGCTAACCTATGGGAAAAAGCAAAGCCATAGTCTCACAACTAGTCTCAAAATAGGCAACCCAACTATATGGCCATGCAGACTTCGTCAATGGTGAATAAAGTAACCTCAGTTTTTACAAAATAAAATGCCACACATACTCACACTTCCCTTGCATTCTTTGCATTTGTCCTATGAGTACTCAGAATTCCTCTGTATCTATGCCTCAAACACATACACCATAATTTAGCCTTAAGACTGTCATCACTGAATCCATCATAGGGTGAAGTACATCATGCATCAACAAGATCAACATAAAATTAAATTACAAGAACACTAAAAATAAATGAAAGACATGATAATCCATAAAACGTGGGCACCGTTAGAGTACCCAGAAATATAGCTTCTCAAAGTGCAATAAAAACATTATCCAGAGTATCATCCCAATATAATCATAAAAAGATATATCTAGCAATGAATCACCAAAATAATATAGATCTTGGGGATCCCTCATCTAAAAGGAATGCAGTTTCCTCATTGCATGTGCAATAAAGCAAGAGTAAGTGGGTCTCCTTATATCTGCATCAAAAGTTATCTTCCTCTGTTGACTCGGCATTACCACCACCTACAGCATCAACTAACCTCTCTTTAGGTGTCTCTTCCTAATTGTCTAATCTTAGTGAAGGCATTGGATGGTTGGGTTTGAGCAACGTAAAGATTCCTTTCACCTCTTTCCGTAGCTATCTAAAAAATTTCTCTCTTCTTTTTCCTCTTCACCATCTTCTCATGCGAGTCTTTGAGGTCTCTGTGAGAGGCAGACAAGGTTGAATAAGCCCTCTCAAAATAGGCGATAGTGAACTATACTTCTCTTGCTCTTTCTTATATCTTAAATAGTCTAACTGAGATATGTATGAGTGACAAGTTGTGGAGGACTTTCTTTGTCCCATAGGCATTCTGGACAATATTTCCCTCACCCCCTATATCTGAACGTATACATCATTGAAGGCAGTAGCTGATGAGTTTCTGTAAGAGTCTGTGGCCTCTCGGACAGATTTGCCCAAGTCAATCTTTCTTTGATTACTCTGACCTGGTGTGCCCTCACCTCTAAATTTAAGTGGGTAGACAAGGGAGCCAGGCCACACCCAAGTGTTCATGTCGTACTCCTTCACTTCCACTCTCCTAAATAATTTAGTAATAAGGAAAGGACGGAGAAGATGAGTACCTCACTGGTTCTTGAAGTACCGCCACTCAAAGAGAGCAATCTCTCCCTCATTTAGAGAAATGCTAGATAGAATGTAGACTACCATCTGAGCTCTTATGTCTGTGATAATAGTAATGAGAGTGCATGGTGAGACTCTACTACATATAGTTTTCAACCACAGCTTGGCTTCAGCCTCGAAGTCCTTTATCAAAATATCTAGCTTGGTGGTGGCCCATGGGACTTCTTTTCTAAGCCATAAGATATTAGTCATCCAAGTCCCTGGCTCGCATGTATTGGCATGAAACTCCCCCATGTAAGCGTTTGGAAGCCCATACACTGCATTAATTGGCTCTGCTCAGAAGTGTACTTATTTACCCTAAATTTTCATTATTGGTTTTGTGAGGGAGACTATGTAGAGGTTTACGTAGAACTTACACACCCATTGCTTATTATAGGGGTATGGTTCAAGTTCAAAAGACATACACCTAGTTATAGTGACCCTAACATAGAATTCTAGGAACTTCTCTTCCACCTTGTGTAGGTTGATTCCCCTTCAAGGGAGTAGCTTTGTTATGTGGAAGTCTGTGTCATACTGGTCTTGGTATTCTATGGTCATAAATCGGGTGTCGTTGAATTATCCCATTTTAGAGTAACTTAGAACCGGCAAGCAATGAACCTTAGGCCAATATTAGAATTAACAAACCAAATCCTTTCTAGCACAAACAGATAAGTGCATAAGGTAGTGCAATTAAAGGTTGTAGGGACAGCTAAGGGTCTACCAAAATTTTGGTGTCTGCCGCAACTAGCACTTAGGTATGGAGATCGTGGGGCTTTTACTGCAATCGTAGTGACATGAACACGATTATCAGGACTATGATCACATTACCTGAGACCGAGTTTACAGTTTTGCATATTACCTTGTGATGCAATTTTAACCCCAATCCCTTGTTCAAACTAGACATAACAACATTATAAATAGAGAATTTCAAGCATAGAGTGTGGGAACACAACCCCAAATTTGAAAAAATTTAATATTAATTTTGTAGGGGCTTCTTAGTCGCACACATGGTGTCCATGTCCCTTTAAGTGGTTTAAGGCTTAATTTTTGGGTACTGAAGACTTCCCCAATAGTATGTGCACTTAACTACAATAGCTAACCATAGCACAATGAGAACTAGGCATAAATTTTGTAATGTAAAATCATTTCTGACCCTTTTTATATGGTATGAGTTCCAAGCATGCAATTATGTCAAAATCACAGAAGTTGAGACAACTTACCAAGTTAAATGATGCTATTGTAATTATATTCCACTTGGATATGCAATGAGATGCCAAAAATTGGAGAGGATTTTGAGAGAAATTAAGAGAGGGACAATGGAATGAATGGGTATTAGGATGGTCTTTTGAACTGAATTAACCGTGATAGTGATCATAGTTCTGCAATCGCAATCATGCGGTCTCTGCTATCGTGGGGACACAGTCTATGGTTGTGATAAACAAGAACCAACAATTGGGTTTTTTGTATTTGCTACTTAGTCCAAACTTGCCAATTTCACATATTTTTTTCTCAACTTCGATCAGCATGACTCGTGGAACCACTTAGTAGGGATTAAGCATGAACAAAAATAAAAAACAAAATCTATCCTAGCATGCATATATAAAAAGGTTATGTGCCACTTTTCGTGGCATGGTGGGTTTCCTCCCATCGAG
Source organism: Capsicum annuum (assembly GCF_002878395.1). NCBI lineage: Eukaryota > Viridiplantae > Streptophyta > Magnoliopsida > Solanales > Solanaceae > Capsicum > Capsicum annuum. The sequence continues at coordinate 70,495,990 of NC_061119.1, read as the reverse complement.
CGCTTAGTTTAATGTCTTAGAAAGACACCTTTAATAATCCTTATTTGTGCCCACACTTAGAGGATTTGAAGCTTTTGCCCAAATTTTGATCATTCCATCGTTGAGGCTCGTTGGACAAAAGGAGGGGCATGACAATGCACGTTCTATCACGGCACTTCAAAGACTAGAATCTTTTACCCAATTTGAGTTCGAACTTTCGGTTTTGCTCCATAGGTAAAACTGAGCATATCAATAGGCCATTTCTTATGCTTTTGAAGTTGAGCATCTTGGCCATTGGTGGATTAGGTTCCATCTGCTTCTTTGGAATGTCAAAGTCCAAAACGTAGAAATTATTTTTTGTATCCCCACATTCCATTATTTGACTCGATGAATGGATCTTCATCACATCCTCGAGGCGCAATGTTAAAAAGTAGGTAGAATGAAGTCCATCCCCTAATCTTGGAATTATTTCCTCCAAAGCATCTTCACCCTAAAATGAGATAGATTTTTCATAAGGGATTTGCTTTGTTTCTTCTTGAGACTCTAGCACCATTCCTTTTATTGTGGCTTATTCTTCCTCATATGATATGGACTCTGGGAAAGCTACTGTGGAGTCTTTTTTACTAAGCTCATCATCATAACTTCGTTTCTCTTCTTGACTAATCTCCTCTTGGGTAATAGGCATTGAAATGATGGTTTTAAACTTATTTTTACTCACCCAATACCTCCTTCTTGACACTTTTCCATTCTAGATGTATTTGTTCTAGGCCCTCCTCCATTGCTTCCAACCGATCCAAAATGGCTTGCAACCTTTGTTCATAGCTATTGGACTTGGTAACTTGCTCTTCATTCCACTCTTCATCATACCTATCAATCTCATAAAAAGGACTTGAAACTCAGTTAGTATAATAGGGGGAGGGTGCATGTGGATAATCACTCTATTATCTATCTCGACCACTACATAAAGAACAACTATACTTTCGATAGGATTCAAATGGTGAATCCATTTCTCTCCTGGGAGATTTGTCACAATCGCTCATGAAATATGGTACGTCGTGATATGGATATGGATAGTTAAGATCGTATTTCAAACTACCGACATCATATTTTTAAGAAGATGACACAGAAAAATAAAAATAAAATTAACTCTACCCACAAATGAAAATCAAAAACAAATATATATTAAGCTTGAATACAAGCTAGTAACTAAAATTCAAAACTAGCTTAAATGCTAAATTATTCCCCTGCAACGACGCCATTTTTCATAACTCTTAACTTACACATAAATTTAAGTGCAAGGCGGTCTTCATCAATATATTTACATAGCTTTGGAGTCGAGGTTGAATCCACAAGGAACAATATGAGTCGCAAACAAATTAATTCAAATTATAGATACAAGTTAAATTCAAACAAATGGTACAAAAACATATAATGGGGGAGATGGGTTCCTACACTAATATTTCTTTTTGAGTTTTTTCTAGTATACATTTGTGGCTATTAATAATTAGAGTTTTAACAATTTGACATGGATCTTCGGACAATGCACTACTAAGGGAGTGATATGCGGGACTTAGTCGTCAACATCTATTTAGTAAATCAAATATGGGTAGGCTTGGTTATAGATTTTAATGCTTTTCTTTCAACAAAACACCAAACTTTCACCCATAGATTTTTTTGAATACCTAATAAGTGCGTTCAACAATTGGTAACCACATCCTCAATCTAGTCATCCCTATTTCTAGGATGATACCCATGGTATAGTTAACCTCATATTCACCCTTATGTCTAAGATAGTGAAACATTAGCAAACTACACACATACTTTTTTATTATTTCTTTGGTCTACACATTCCTCTTTCGAGGATGACATGGATTCCTAAAGTTCACCCAAAACCCTTCTTTGGAAGATGATCTTGAACTTTCTAGAACTTGGAGCTTTAACGCATCAAACCCTTGTGGATATTTGGGGATTTCATCTATCAAATCCCAACAAAAATAGCATAGCAATGATAAAACCCATAAACATGAATTACCAAATAGATGCTAACAATAACAAACCACACACACTTTAACACTTGTTCACACATAAACCCAAGAGGGAGGTTTAGCTACACATAACATAAATAAGCATAGATATACCCATAATCTCCATTGAAATGATTTGTTGAAGATTTAAGCGAATGTTACTTCAAACTTGGCTCTCCAACAATATCAACAATGAAAGTTAGTGAATCTTCCACTTAAAAAGTCTCCAATGTATTATTCACCCAAAATTTAGTAGTAATAGATTTGTACTTGGGTTGAGTTCCCCAACTAGGCCACGATCGCACAGGTCTGGCTGCGATCGCGACTACGAGACCACTGTTTACCTCAGCGACTGTGATTATTTGACATTCTTAACTTCCATGACCGCAGTTAGAAAATCGTAAGCGCGGTACATAATGCCCTTCTATTTCAGGTCTTCAGCTGTACTTTCTTGCTCACTCTTTGATCATTTCGAGCTCCAATCCATATCCTTCCAACCCTTTAACTCTATTCATGTAAGAAGTAGATTTTAGTGCATCTAATTACAATTATATATGATTTATTCAGCCATAACAAGGTAATGTGCATGAACAATAAGTGCAACTGAGTGGTAACCTCACTTATCATCACACAACGATACTTTAAACCCATCCCAAATCTAATGAAATATCATAAAGATAATATGAATTAGCTCAATGTAACAAGGGGTAAAACCTAGACTAGCTAGATGTCGAAGAAAGCTCACAAGATCTGCTAAATTCCTATTTTTTTTCCTTTCGAGAAGCTTTCGCAAGATGCCAAGCTATCAAAATTACATTCTACTCATCAATACAAGAACATTGATACTCATATTGCACTATTCTACTTCAGATCCAAAAATCACATCAAAATCCCATGTGGGTCCTATTTATTAAAAATTACGCTCCCGAAACAAAACCAACATTCCCACTAACTCAAGGAATCATTAACCTGAAAATGGGTAAATTCCTAGAAAATTTAAGGGTAAAATCAGGAACCCTTGGTTTAGGGAGTTTTGAATGATAAATAAAAATTTCTACCATGAAAAGGGTGAAATTTTACAACAAATTCAATGATAATCATGCAAACAACTGTTAGACAATCTATAAAATCACCCACGATCTCTACTTTTAAATTATCTCTCTTATTAGGGTTTCAGCTCTCTCAAAAATGATGAAGAAGGGGAAAAATTGTACAATGAGGGTCTATTTATACCCACACCAAGTGCTAGGGTCTCGCTATCGCGCACTGATTATCATGACCACGATATATGGCGTCAGGGGCAGAAGTATTTATCGCAGTATTCACTCAACACGATAGCGACACTGGTTGTTTCCCAAGAAGTCGTATTCGTTACTAAAAGTGTCGCAATCTCAACACTTGCTTGTGTTATGATGTTGCTATCACGATTCATGGCCCAGGTTCGTGGGTGGACTAGTTATAACTAAGACTTGGTAATTTCCAAGTCTCTACCACGGACTCAAGATTCATTCGTAATCCCATATATTTAAACAAACAATGTAACCACACCAAATTTGATGTTTTAGACATACTGGAGTAGTCAACATTCCCATCCATGGTTATTTAAATGAAATATGGGACCCACACCTAATATCCAATTTCTTAACACTTTGACCAATAGGTCAAAATGTGCTAGAGTTCCTTGAGAAATGAATGAAAGGTCAACCTAGTTTTCTATGAAAGTTATGGATTAAGATGTACCTGAAGTCTCAGAAGTGAGGATACTGGTCCGCTTCTCTCTTTTAATCTCTCAAATGGCCTCATCTACTGGGAGGTGCCTATACTGAAACTTAACTATAAGAATCTCCCTAATGCGAAACCGCCTAACATCACTAGCCAAAATAAGCACAGGCTCCTCCATGAAGGTCAACCACTCATCTAGTTAGACTATGTCTTATCTAAGCATATAAAATGAATCAGGATTGTATAGTCGTAACATGGAAACATGGAAAACCAAATTGACAACAACAAAATATGGAGTTAAATCTAACTCATAAGACACCTCACCAACTGTTCGATGAATCTTGAAAGGTCCTATATACCTAGAGCTAAGCTTACCCTTCCACCCGAACCTCATCACACCCTTAATAGGAGATACTTAGAGGAATACTTGATCACAAACTCCGAATATCAAAGAACATAGTTTATGATCTGCATAGGACTTCTACCTACTCTGAGCTGCTCTCAACCTGTCTTGAATCACCCTAACTTAATCACACAACTTCTGCAATTAGTACCACAGGGTAAAAATTCGATAGTCTCAAAGAAACCAATTCGATAAAAACATCTTCTACCATACAAATCCTCAAAAGATACCATCTTAATACTCGAATACTAACTGAAGCATATCCTTGAGTAACTAATAATCACTCAGACTGGCCACCCATCTGATGATCAAAGTCGATACTAAGGTCCACCTAAGTAGCCACATCCTTCTAAAGTGTTCTCCAGAAACAAGAAGCAAACACAAAACCCTAGTCCAAAGTAATAGAGATAGGCATACCATGCAAATGGACTATCTCAAATACATAGATACAGCTGACCTCTCGGCAATGAAAGATATCTTAATAGGAATAAAATGCACTGACTTGGCCAACCGATTCATGATGACCCAAATACCATCAAAACTACAGGAAGTATGAGGCAACCAATACAAAATCCACAGTAATCTTCTACTATTTCCACTCAGGTCTGGGAAACGTCCAAGTCAATCGACTTGGTCATTAATGCCCGGGCATTACCTATTGAATATATAGGTAATGAGCTACCATATCCTCTACATCTCTCTTCATTCCACTCCACCAATAATGTTGTGCTAAATCTCCATACATCTTCGTTGTGCTAAGATAAATAGAATTTCTAAAGCTATGAGCCTCATGTAGAATCAATTGGATCAAGTCATCGATCATCGGAACACAAATATGGCTATCAAATATTAAAATGACCTCAAAATCTTGGGTGACCCTCTTCGACTTACCTCTTACCACCAGATCATAGAGGATATAAATTTTATAATCCTCAAACTAATGATCCTAAATATTCTCAGAAAGTAAAGATATTGCGTCGACACTATCAAAAATCCTCCTAGGGTTTGAAATATCAAGGTGAACTATCAAGTTTGCTAACGATTGAATGTATCATGCCAAAGGCCTCTGAGAAACCAACAGATAAGACAAGCTACCCATACTCACTATCTTCAGATTCAAGGCATATGCTGGCACATTCGCCTTATCAGGATGATCAAGATAGAGATATCATAATCCCTAAGCAATTCCATCCATCTATGTCTTTTATCATTAAGCTCCCTTTGGGTCATAAGATGCTAAAGACTACAATGATCAGTGAAAATCTCTCAATGTACACCGTAGAGATAATGCCTCCAAATATTAAGCACAAAAATAAATGTTGCCAACTCCAACTCATGAGTGTGGTAGTTGTGGTCATAAACCTTAACCTAGATCAAAGCATAAGTAATAACATAACCCTGTTATATCAAAACACAATATAGACCAATACAAGAAGCGTCACAATACATGGTAAATCCCTCACCCTCAAGAGAAATAACTAGAATAGGAGCTGAAGAAAGAAAATCCTTGAGTTTTAAAAAGCTCAACTCACACCCTCCGATCATCGAAAAGGAACCTCCTTTTGAGTCAATCTATTCATAGGTACTAAAATAGTAGTAAAACCCTTAATGAATCATCTACAACAACCAGCAAAATAAATAAATAGAAAACCTTAAGAAGAGATATTGGCCTAGCCCAATCACGAATAGCCTTAACCTTTATCGGGTCTACCATAATCCTGTCATTAGACATCACATGTTCAAGGACTGCCATCGACTTAAGCAAAAACTCACACTTAGAGAATTTGGTAAAAAGTCTTGTGCATAATCTGCAAATATTCCGCATTCTCCTTTCTACACCTCAAATAAACAAGAATGTCATCAATGAACATAATCCCAATGTAATCCAAAAAAGGCCTAAACGCTTGATTTATCAAATCCATAAACTCGGATGGGGCATTAATTAACCCAAAAGACCTAACAAGGAACTAATAATGACCTTAACGGTAGCTAAAAGTGATTATTGGGATATCCTCTGCCCGAATCCTTAATTAATAGTAACCAAATCTCAAATCAATATTTGAGAACATCACTATGCCCTGATGTTGGTCAATCAAATCGTCAATGTGAGTAATAGGATAATTGTTCTTCATAGTCACCTTATTAAGCTACCTATAATCAATACACATACGTATAGAGCCATCCTTTTTATCACAAAAAATAGAGGTTTTCCAAAGAGACACACTTCGTCTAATATAACCCGTACCAAGAAATCCTAAAGCTTAGAATTTAGCTTTATAAGCTCAGCAGGAGCTATATAATAAGGTTCGATAGAAATAAGTCGGGTACCAAGCTCAAGATCAATAGCGAACTCAATCTCATTGGCAGGGGAAATACCATGATGGTCGACAAGGAGCACTTTAAGAAACTCATAAATTATAGGAAAAAAAGTCAAGCAATGGACTATCAACACTAGAATCACAAATATAAGTGAGATAACACTTGCTAACCTATGAAATAATTATCCCATCAGGAACATAAGTATAATCCCATCGACTTGAGGTTAACCACTTCCTTCCATAAAATTAGGGGTATACCGGGCATGGCTAAGGTAACGGTCTTTGCAAAACAATCCATGACTGTATGATAGTGATTTAACCAGTCTATGCCCAGAATCCCATCAAAATACACTATACAAAAGTATAAAATTCGAATGAGTAACAACATCTCTAACAGCCATAACATCGGATCCAATCACCTGATCCGCTAGTAAAAAAATCACCCATAAGAGTAGATGCACACAAGGGCACGACTAGTAAATCACAACAAAATTTTAACCATGGAGCATAATAAGCAGATACATCAGAATAAGTGGATCTCGGATCAAATGAATAAATTTTTGACTGATGACATACGAAAATCATACCTATAATAAGCACGTCCAAAAACTCAACCACGCCTCTAGCAGGCACTGCACACAACTAACCACACCAGCTACCTAGATGGGCTCCTGACTGACCTCTATCTTACCTTCTTGAGAACCTTCTTGAGTACCATGAAAACTACTTCAACTACCCTAAGAACCTCTTCTAGCTAAGGGATGAACTATTCTAATAGGGGGAACACTCTGAGATGAAGCAACCACATCTAGGGAAATCTCATTATCACCTAAGAAGAACAAGAACCAACAAATTTGGCTAACTCAAAATAACCACCACATCAAGAATGGCCATTAGATGAACCTCTAAAAGAACTAACCACTTCCTTGACCAGGGCGATCACTAGCACTAGACCGACCTCTATTAGTAATCTAAAGTGCTGCCTAAATAGGTTGACTAGGTTGACTTTGAGGATGACAACATGGACATGAATGGTATCTGCCATGAAAGTAGCTATGTATTAACTGGTATGGGCCTTATAATGCATCTCTTCCATAAGTTGAGCATGATAAGAAACCTCAGCAAAAGACCTACCCATAGCAACCAAACTATAAGAAGACATAAGAATAGGAAGTCTCAACCCTCTAAAAAACCAACAATCTCTCCCATACTTAGTATCAAGAATAGAAGTTGCATACCTAGTGAATTTGTGAAAATGAGGCTTACTATGCCACATTCATGGAGGCCTACTTTAATCTAACAAACTTATCTCTGAAATGATCTGTAAGGCTCTGAGGGATGTACTTTTCTTTGAACAACTCAAAAACCTGAGCCCATGTCTAAGAAGAAGATCCAACTAATCTAGAATCCATATAACTTCTCCTCTAATGTCAAGCAGCCAAGTCCAACTAAAATCAGGTGTAAACCACGCCATGAGCCTCATATATACCTAAATTAAAGAGCCTATCCTCACAAATAATCAAAAAGTAATATGTGTCCTTGTTGGGAGAACTAAAAACCTAGGTAAAGACAACTAAAAAATATACCCAACATCTTCTACACCTCGATAGATATAGCAGGCTGGGAAACCCTAGCTTAGCAACTACCTTCCAAGCAAAAGCTAGCATAGGAGAAATCTTAACTCTGGGTGTCGTAGTTATAGGTTGTACCCTCATCTCATACAACTCAAATCCTTAGACCATCCACCATCATAGGGTACACTACCAACTAACCCAAAAATATAAAGCAAGGCATCCTTGAGCATTAAAGAATAAATAAACCCTGGAGGAGCCTGGGTTGGTCCCTGGCCCATCGCTAGATAAGGGGGAATTTTCTCTAGCTTAAGATAACGACTAGAGTTTGGTGGAGGACCCCTACCCTAGCCCCTAGTTGGGGGAAAATCGTGTGGTTTTCCATGACCTTAGTCCAATCACAAACTGGAGAAGGATCCCTAGATTTAATCTTAGGACCTTTATCACATATAGCGGTAGCATGTGTCCTAGCCATCTATAAAAGCTTGAAGTCAAAGTAATGTTCTATGAGCCAACTAAAAATTTTCAAACAAAATAAGTGAATGAATTTAAAAACATGTAAGAATGTACCATATCCTCCTAAAGATAAGAAACAAATATCATCGTTTTGATCCACATAACTCTACTAGACATTTGCTCTTATACCAAAAATACTGGTGTAGCCTAGGCTCTGATACCAACTGGAGATGAATTGATTTATGAGTCGTGATGGGACCTACTCTATCCTACTAGTAGGTAAGCCACATCATAACTCAGATTTAAACAAAATGGGTTAAATTTGTGGAAAATACCTAGCATAGTCAAAAATCAACAACAAAACTTATAAATAGCAAGGTATTTAAAATACATAAAGATAGTCAACATAGATACTATCCCATAAGATGGTATAGCCAACACTAGAGAATTTAGTAATAATAATACAACCCATGTATCTATAATAGTCAATAATATTTGTCTCAAAACAAAAGACTGAAGATAGTAGAAGAAAAATGATGACTCTAACTCCAAGAGCTCAACCTATCTCCAGATATCAACAAAGCACAGACGTCGATCAATAGAGGCAACTAGTACTTGAATTTTCATAAAAAAGATACAAAGTTTGTTATGAATACCAAAACCATAGGTACTTAGTAGGCTTTATAAGCTGACTGATCTAAAATATGTTATAAATATGATAAAATGCAAGATAACATATATAGGTCAAGGTATAGACAAATCTGAAGTAACTCCAACATCGCTAAGCATAATCAAGTAAATAAATAAGAACAATAGCATAACATAACATAAAGCATCAACAAAAGCATTCATAACTAGAAAATTGGATCCCATTAACCAATTAGTGTGAAAAATTAAATAATCCATTGCATGTCCTCATAAGACAAGAAGGTGCAAAAAAGATAGAGTAACCAACCACGGTCATTTATCAACACTCATAATATATTTGGAATTCCCCTAAGTCATGTCACACTTTAACCATCGGTTGTCCATATTCATCATTTTCCATTTAATCAACACTTATCAACAAACTATCATGTAACAATTAATCCTCATGTATCAATAAATCATCCTTTATCAACTAAACATCACCCATTAACTAATCTTTATATAGTAGCAAATCATCACTTATCAACGTGTCATTATTTATCAATTAACCAACATTTATCAACTATTTCTTATTTAACTAAAATCCATTTATATCCTACCACATTATAACCATTTCTTCATTTTTGACTTAGTAGATTGTAAATCTCACACACCAATGTCAGCATATCATAATAAGTATATCATCATAGTATAATATGTATATCTATAGTTGAACTGGTATGGATAGTAAATAATATCCTCATAAATTTTACAATAATCATCTTCCAACCTTGTCGAGCATATATATATCATTATAATCATTCTCTAACCTCACCGGGCATATATGTATCATCATAATCATCCTTCATACTTTTTAGGTATATATGAATCATCATAATCATCCTCTAGCCTTGTTGGTCGTATATGTATTATCATAATCATTCTCCGATCTTTCTTGGCATATAAATAATCAATATCAACATCAATAGGGCCAATAGCATAATAAATAGAGTATTTAATAGCATAGCCATAAAAATAATATATTAACATGATCAATAATCATAACTGAAATCATGAGTTTTCGCATAACAAATTGCAAGTTTGCCAATATAGTAAATAAGCACGATCTTTGTCATAATCAATAGCATAATCGTTAATATATCGATAAACATTACCACTAGTGTAATTAATATCTCAGTCATTGGCTCAATCAATAGCATAATTTATGGCTTAGTCAACATTTGAATCAAGGGCTTATTCAATAGCATATTAGGTAGCCCAATCAATAGACAAAATAATAGCATATTCAGTAGCTCATCATTATCATAAGTTTAATCACTAACTCATTCATAGCATAGTCATTACGAATTATTTCAATATCATCCATCATAACCTACAAATACTAAGGCATTTAAATATCACCAAAGTTACTATCTCCCTAGATGTTCACAAGTGTATCAAAGGATATTACATAACTATTATAAGTCTTGGCCTAAAGTGGGTCGAAGAGCCCACTTCAAAATCCTTGAAATTATTTACCAAGAAATACCTAACACGGACTAGGCTAAGGTATCTAAATCCACTACTAGATGTTGAACAAGCCACAACTATCCCTAGGATTGACATTGCTCCTAAAATAAAACAACTAAGACCATTCCACCTTTAGGTATTGGCAATATGGGTATATTTCATCCTAAACTCAAGTGACTAATGAAATCTTTTCATTAGTTTAGTAAATAAAGCATTTTAGACCAAAGCATAATCCTACAAAGTCAACTTCACCTATGGTATGATTAACTTGGCAAATTATGCCCAAAATAGTATCAAAAATAGCCTAAATGGTCTAACTGATCAAAGTATTGCAATATAGCACAAAAAAACTAAAATCCATCCCTAATCTCACATAATATCATAGACCTACTATGAATTAGCTTAATTAAAAAAGGTGTAAAACCTATCCTAACTAGATGCCAAAGAAAGCTCACAAGATCCGCTAAATAAACATTTTTCCCTTTTGAGAAGCTTCTACAAGATGACAAGACAACAAAATCACATTCTACTCATCAATACAATAATAATGATACATGTATTGCACTGGTTTTCTTTGCATCCAAAATTCCATGTAGGTCCTATTCATGGAAATTCACATTTGTGAAACCACAAGGAATCATTACAATAAAATGGGTGAATTTCAGCTAATTTGGGGATAAAATCAAGCCCCTAAGGTTCGGGAATTTTTGAACAAGAAATGGAAATTTCTACCAAGTAAAGGGTGAAATCTTAGCACAAATTTAAAGATAATCATGTAAAAAAGTTAGACAAGTTCCCAAATCACCCACAAGCTCCAATTTTAAGCTATCTCTCTAATTAGGTTTTAGCTCTCTTGGAATGGATAAAGAATGGCAAAATTTGTGCAAAAAGGATCTACTTATTCCATTACTAGGTTCTCCAACCTCATTATCATGACTTGACTATCGCGATGTTGATATATGGCATCAGGGGCAGAAGTTGCTATCGCAATATTTCCCCATCGCTATCGCAGCACTAGTGGTCTGCCCAAGACATTGTATTTGTGATTGAAAGTGTTGCGATCATGGCACTTGCTAGTGTTGCTAGATAGCTATCGAGAACCATGGACCACAATCACGGGTGTGCCACACAAAATTCAATGCTTCAAACTCAATAGCATAGTTTAAATTTCCAACCATGGTCATTTCGATGAAATATGGATCCCACACCGAATTTCTAATTTCTAAACTTTTCAACCAATAGGTTAAAATGAGCCTGAGTGACTCGAGACCCGGACCAAAGGACCACAAGCATAAAATTAACATTATGGATCTGCTGGAGCAGTTCAAATTTGCTTCCGAGGTAGTTTGACGGAATTTTTTTTCTCGTGGCCATTGGGAACCATGAAGAGTTAAAAATTAAGAATTTGTTCTAAAAACCAAACAAACTTTTTGATAACCAAACTCTAAGTTCTAGTAAGTTATAAATTACATGGGTCAACTATAGAGAATATCTAACGTAAAAACTAAGAGGAAATAGGGAGAATGACTTGAATGGTCATTACACAGTGTGTCGCATTACTAACCTTGCCGTGAAACACATTCCAACTAGCTCCTCTTAATCTCAAGTTAATAGATGAAGATAATTATCTTTAGTAGATAAAGATGATTAGCTTATATCAACAATTAAGCTCAAATCACTGTTATGATTTCCTTTTTTGAATCTCTACCTCTCTCTCAAGTTCATAGTTAATAAAGGCAAGATCCTAATGTTTGCAACAATTAAGAAATCAATAAATGCGAAGAAAACCACAATACATGCAACAACAATAATCCAAAGGATTGAACACTTCCTCTACTTCATTAATCAACCAGGGTTCTAAAAACCTTAGCCAAGGGAATTAGTCGCTCCACATTATTAAACAATTAATGAAATTTATAATTGAAGGCGTTACATAATTCTTAAAACAATTAATTAATAAAATCCATAGTCTCGAATTCAATAATTAAAAAAATCAAGAACAAAAGAATCACAAGATCAAAATAAGAGATACGTTTGTAAGTACTAAGAGTGCGTAAACATGCCCCCTAGGACATTCCCTAGCTTTAATTTTCTACAACATGTAAAAAGGTTATTCATAGATTACATAGAAACCCTCGAAATCAAATCCTTAACAATAGAGGAAAATATGAGTTAGTGACCACCTACGAAGCCTCTTACAGGATATAGTGGAACCCGTGGGTCGTAGGTGGGCCCATGTAGGTAGTAGACCACTTCTGGGGCTTCAGACTCTATGGAACTCTACTTTTTGTCACATACGAACCTACCAACACTTCTCAGGTGGCCACTAAGGGGCATAGGTATCTAAGTAGGTGGTAAATATTAGACTTTTTTTTTTTGGTTAGCTCCTATAACCTAGTTCTCTACAAAATCACTTCAAAAACACATCAAACCCAACAGAATAGCCTGAAGTGCATGAATATTTCTTAGTTTTAAGCATAATGTGTGCTATGAAATCATAGCACATCAAGAACCTCAACTTAGACGTTTATATATCTTGAGGCAATAAAACACGATGAAACAACACACGGACACTTAACAAACTGAAACCTAAGACACCTACAACTGTCAATTTCTAGCTTTTAAGCTCAAGAACATTACCCCTCCTATTTTATCTTGTCAAAATCAACTGTGTGCATCAATGAATCACAACAATGTGACACAAGGGAATCAAGATATGGCAATATATTAGCAACAGAAAAGCATGCATATATACAAGTGAAGTTACCCAAACAAATAAGCATCTAGTAATACAACGCATGCCCCCTCACAACAAAGAAGTCATAATCACTCATATGAAATCATGCATGTCAATGAAGGGATGTATCAAGAGACACTCTGTCACGACCCAATTTATAGAGTCATGATGGTGACTGCTATAACTGGCAAGTCGGCAAGCCATGGCGTAGTCCAAAACTGCTAGCAATGGACTACCAAAAGAATAAAAGGAAGAATGTAGAAAAGATGTCATAAAATACTAACATACATAAGATAATCCCAAAACCTCATTAAATCAGTACAATTGCTTCTAGTATGTAAAGAATATAAATAAAGTTTTAAGGGAAATACGCTGATACAACTCATCTCCATATGCAACATAGTAACCATAGGATGTAGGAAAGTAATACTCCGAAGTCAAGAGCTCACCCAAGATCTCCAAACCATAGCTGCTCTGCATGATAAACACATCAAGGGCGATAACCCGTTATATGATCTGCAGGCTGGAAAACTGTAGTATGAGTACCAAACACGTGGTACTCAGTAGGCAACAGACGGCTAATCTCCAAAGATAATGTAGGTTATAAAACATATAAGAAGAATGAAAAACTACAACCAAATCTCCAAAAACCACATAAGAAAGCAATTAAGATAATAAGGACAAATGATCCTATTCATGTCCAAGAAACTAACATAATAAGGAAAAGAAAATACTAAGGATGACATATCCTATTCCAACCGTACATAGGAATCTCAATGCTATTCCATATATATCACCTGTCAATATATAAATAAAGAGGAAAGGATATATATATGTATAAGTATGTATACAAGGCCAATGAATAAATATACAGTCTAAATTTATGAAGTAAGGAAGAGATATGTGATAATAACTTAGCTTCAGATAGCTATATATATATATATATATATATATATATATATATATATATACATACATACATAAATAAGGTCACCTCAAAGTAAATCCTAAATCATCAAACTAGCATTTCTAAACCTCAAAATCATAGTAAGAACTAGTGCAAGTAAACTCGGGGTTCTTAATGCATACATCTAATCATGAGTTAATCATGCATCATAATATCACTATAAGATAGAAAAGAAATATTCATATCTCAATCTCGAAGCTGAATTATTAACCAATCTGTCACAAACTACCCATAAAAATGACCATAATAATAACAATAGCAATGATAATTAGATTAACTTGCTAGTCCAGGCAAATAATACCTAACCGAGCCTATAACGAACCCCCACTAACCTTGGATCAAAAGGTTCTATCAATGTACAACAAACTTCAAGACATACTCATCACCCATACCTATGGAACCACCTATAAGGCTGATAGATATAGGCGCATACTGATAATAGGCCATGTGCATGCAAGAATGAATGCCTAGATATAATCTGTAACAACATAACCAATCAAAATATCATAAGTAACCCAATGTACAACCAAACCTTATCAATATCATAAATAATATCTATACTCGAACTGGTAAATATTTAATCAATAGGCAAACTCCGATCGATAAATATATATTAAATAGTCACACTTGAACAGGTAAATATATAATAAATATATGAACTCAAATAGAAAAATATATACTTAGTAACCGAACTCAAACCAGTAAATATAAATAATCAATAGTCTAAACATATTGAATATATTCAACATAATCAATCATTAGGTTTTACCCAGAATTTATATAATAAAAACATCCTCCTCCTCCATCCCATCTCACAGTGATATGTATAGAGATATTAAATAGGTGAACAAACATAAGTCATTGCTAAAAGAGCGTAAATTCATAAATCCACTGCTCGAGAAAAATATTGGGAATAATTAATTATAAAAGTATAGAAAGGGTCAGAATCTCTCACAACTTGAGTAAGTACTAGTATTAGAATCATAGACCAAAATCTACATCGGTCAAATCTTTAAAATTATTTCAAACCTCTTTACACATAGGTTATAAGACGGTGCAATATTTCGTATGAAAATATCTATTTAAGGTGAGAAGTGGTTTTTAGCCATTATTTAGGAAAACTAGTAATAAAAATTATATTTTAGTTAGAATAGTACCATTTACCATAATTAATGATCATGAATGTACCAAATCAATGCATGCACGCACCAGTATTCAAACAATGAAATAATAAACATTAATATGATGCTAAACTACAACCATTTTCTCTACATGGATGGAATACTTCTTGGAACTGAACCAATTATTATAAAGAACAGGCCTCTGACCCAAGAATAGATCCAGAATTAGCTACAACATCATGGTCCTGACCCAAGAATAAAATCTAAAAATTAAACTCATCACGAGGTCCCTCGAAGGATAAGGAAGGAAGTTGTGCTCAAAAGAAGAGTACAAATAGAACACAAATCAGGTCTCAAATTAATCCTTAGTGTTAAGAAATCCAAAGATCTAATTTCTACGAATTTATCAAGAAATTGAACGAATCTTACCATGAATTAGAAGGGATATCATAGAATAATAGATAATCATGATTCCCAAATCATCTACAAGCTTCAATCCCACTTAATCTCACTCTTTAGGTGTTAAGATCTCAAGATATGGATGAAAAATAGTAAAAATGATGACATAAGGGGTCTATTTTTACCCAATCCAGGCATCCGGGTGTCGCTATCACAATCGCACCATGTTTGGCCTGTCCATGCAAACTGCGTTCGCAACTAAAGCCTCGCGATCATAACACATCATGGATGACAAGGCTTGTCACGATCACGACACATATATCACAGTTGCGGTCACGATAGAAATGGCACTAAATACCAACTGAAACTTGGAAAATCTTCCATGTTTCTGCCAAGCCCTTGGGATTCATTCAGAATCTTCAATAAGTAAATGAAATATGTAACCATACCAAATTCATAGTTTCGAACAGAATAGCATAATTGAATTTTCCATCCAAGGTTGTTTCAACCAAATATAGATCCCACTCCTATATTTTAATCTCTTAACTTTACAACCAATTGCTCAAAATAAGTTCGGGGGCCTCGGTACCCAAACCAATAGTCTACCTAGCCTAAAATCAATGATCTAAAAATTTTGATGTAGTAAGAATTTGTATTCTAGGTCATCTACTAAGAGTTTTGGTCTGAGACAAAATCATAACCAGTGGAAGCTCCAAACTATGGAAATAAACCTAAAATCCAAATGAACTTTTCGTTCATTAAATCAATAGTTTTGGCAAGTCATAAATGACTTATAACTGTTGTGGGATGACTCAAAATACAGGAAAGGAACACAAATTAAGGAAATAACCTAGAGGTTCATTACAATATCCACTACTAAATGGAATTTCATCCACGAAAATCAATGGATAGAAAGATCTCAAAAGCTTGAAAGGATGAGGTACTGGGCCTGCATGCTTCCAGCATGACTTCCTAGATAACATCCTCGAAGAGAGAACATTACCAAGGGAATTTCTACAGGTATCAATTTTTCAACAAGCTCTCTTTTTTCACTTCAAAATAGTCAAATCTCAATATCAACTACTAACTAGATCCAACCAAATCAAAAAAGGTTGGTGCACGTAACTCTGAACAACAACATATTGGTAATATCTCGATACCCATACAAATCAATAAAGGATCATCGAAGCCAAAGAAAAACCAAGGCATGAGTCATACAACTGACTTCAAATCTAAATATAATATTCCTTTACAATTGCACACCTACTATCTACTCAAAACAAGGAGGAAAATCACCTTAGTCCTATCCGCTCAATATCATCATAGAGAACTCAAGGATTTAAAGATGATATACTAAGAGTTCAATGGAAAACATGAGAATTAGCTCATAAGGCACTACCTACGCCCGTAAATAAGATATCTAAGTTGCACAACCTATGATAATACTACAAGTTGTCCAAATAATAATCAAAATTTAAATCCTAGAGTCTGAAGCACAATTACTCTTTATTGAATGACCCATTCTAGGAAGTCCAATCAACCAACAATGAAGCTAAGCTGAATCCAGCTCAAGCATAACACTCCCACTGAGTATATCATCCGAAGTTCTCAAAAAGAGCTGAACAAAAGAACTATCAATGGGACCATGGGCTATCATTTAGACACTTATCAACTATAATCCATTCAAAGTCGAAAGAATCAAATAGGTAACCATAGAGTAGGCTCAGCTAGCCTAGGGATGGAATCCGAATAGGGAAAAATTCAAAAACAAAGGTTGCACTCAAGATCTACAATTCTAAGATGAAATTTCAACAAGAATCATAAATCGATCGATCTCAAATAGCTAAACAAAACCTGAGGATGGGTAGGAATTTATACTATAAATCTATCATAACTTCCAAATCACTATTCTAAGGCATCAACTAAAAGCTAAGATATTAAGTCTATATTAATGTCCACTACTCAAATTGACTTTAGTATCCAAATCTAACATATTTAAGCTAAATCATACCTAGCTAAACATAAAACATAGATAAAGAAAAAAATTGCAATAAAGGATAAATCATTAGTCAAAAATATGGGAAATTAACTCCATATCTATTAGAGGTCATGAACTATCACTATATGCTCAAGAATACCGTACGGTTGCAAACCACATTAGTAATGGCTAAAACCCTAGAAACTCAAAGAAATGCAACTTCAGCTGAAAAATAATCAATTTGGAACTCCATCTCTACCAAGAATAGCTCGAGGCATAAATCACCAAGGAAAAGCACTCCTCCAAGAATCATTAGGCCAAAAAACTCTAAATGTTGATCTCCTAAATCCACCCAAATAGGACAATCACAAGTCAAGAAAACCATAAATAACCCCACCAAGGAAGGAAGTACTAAGACTGACCCTTATGACGAGGTCAATATCACTATCAGAAAATGAACCATCCACTCAAGATAAAGAACTTCTAATTTACTAACACAATAGGCGATCTCAAGAAAAACCTCCTGCTTCTAACTCACTAATAAAACTTTAGACAAAAACCATGTCATGGCTAGAAAGGAGCATCTAATCTCCATACCAGCACCAAGAGTAAAACATCACAAGGAGGTAAATCCCACAAATCTAAAAGATAAATCCAAAATATCTCGACATCAATATCAAAACCATTATCAGGTGATGAAATACCCACAAGCATAAATGGACCCCAAACTGGTCAATCTAAAAAATGGGTGATGTATAAAGCATATCCAATTTAAAAATATTCAAAACCTAGGAGGAAAATGCAAGAATCATAAACTCAAGAACGGGCAATATAACCTAGGAAGAAAGTCTAAGAATTCCAAACTCAAGTGAGGAAAATAACAAACCTCAACTTATTATAAAAAAAGGAATTATTAAATAAGGATATAGATTCTAGGGCCAACGAATAACAATCGTAAGGAATGGAATTCTATCAAGATAACATTAGAACAATTAGCTTCACAATGCGGATCAATAACATTAAGCAATGACAACAATAACAACACTAGTATAAACATAAATATAATGAATAGGCTATACCAAAATGAATATCAATAGCAAGTATTACTCAAGGGCTACAATAAGGATAGTATGCCAAAGTAAATAGGACTAAAACCCAAATGCTACATCCATAGGGAGAAAATATCAATAAGGATATACTCCATCCAATAATATAAAAAATAAAACACAGTGTCAGTCACATCATCATTAATTTAATAACAAGGCACACACCAACTAATATAAAGTCATCAAGGCATATAATCATCTATGGGTACAAAGACTCTAATAAACACAATAAAAAACAAATATGGGGAAATAAAAGCACACCACTGATTGTGAAATTCTCAACCACATGACTAACAAATCTTAGGGAGAATAAATATGAACAAGTCCAAAATTGGACCGGCCAACTTAATCATCAATAGAGGTGCCAAGTGCACTATCTCATACTGAAGGGTTCCACTATATCATGAGGCTAATTTAAATGAGCTAAAGTACTAGATATCATATGCTTGGACACTCTATAGACAAGTGACCAATCTCTCTATAGTTTTAGTAAACTTATGAAGCCCTAACCTAGTGAGAGACATGAACGGGGCCCAAATGGCTGTCCAACCAATGCTAAGAGCACTCTATACTACCTTGATCATCCTCCCCATAATTATGCCTACTTTATTAATTCTAGTTAGTGGGGATTACATGTTAACTTTGTCTGATAAGCTAATCTAATGTCTGGGGCACTCTCCGAACCAATGTACCATCTCAACACAATAAAAACAAACTCTACCAATACCTAAGATACTGCTCCTCATAATATAGAATGGCTGCCATAGCTTGAAGACCCATACCAAAATCTCTGCAAAGTCTCATAGGAACTTTGCCTGTTGTGATCACCAAAACTAATCTATGAGCCACCCATAGTCTGAAATACTACTTGCGTAGAATTGATAGGCTGCAAGTTAAACTGACCTTCATGAAAAAGGATCTTTACTCCCATATGGAATACCAATAGCACTATACTAATAGATTGGTCTCTTACTGCCACTTCTAGAAGTTTCAATACATACTCTCTCTATGGCCCTCGCATAATCAACAATTTGAGATAAGGATGACCTAGTTTCTATCAAGTACTCTGATGCCAAATGGTATGGTGATTTTACAGCTCATTTGTACTCATTATTCATGCACATTACCATATTTTGGTTGAAAAAATGAGACATAATTATTATTGAATGTATAATATCCATGTAGGCACATAGTTGATGAGATATAAATGTCTGGGTTGGAGCTAAAAAATATCAATAGGAAGCAAAATTGTGCAACTGAAAACCTAGAGCAGACATGGCCTCATTTACCACAGTTCCAGTTTGATGACCGTGATGGAAGACAATAAATAAGGTCAACCTAACATGGTTGTGAAAGCTAATCACAATCACAGTAGCTATAATCATGGCTAATCCAATGCGATAGTAGTCTAGTAGAAAAATACAGCCCAAGGGTAGAAAACTAAATGCACGTGGCTACTCCCTAAATCTGACAAAAAAAGACTCAAACCCTAATAAATTATTCTAAACTCGATCTTCCCTAATTTTTAGACATATTTCTAGGGTTATAGCCTTCATTTTTGGAGAAGACAATATTGTATAAATTTAGTTGAAGAATACTTTGGAGCCACTTCCAAGTGAAGAATTAGTCAACTCCCATTGAAGATTTGTTGGATGTCATAGTTTGAAGTAGCTTTCACTTAAGATTTTCTCAAATCAAATCAAAGGAGATTTTTGGTAAAATATTTACTAATTTATCTTATGAGTAGCTAGTTTTTCCTCTTGGGATTATGCTAGAATATGGTCGAATCGCATGTGGGTTGTGATTTATTTATGCATATAGTAATATGTTGATTGATTGAATTGGTTGGGATTTATGGGTGAAAACCCTAAATACTCAAATGGGTTTGTGGGGGAAAATCCCAAGATCTTGAAAGCTCAATCTATCTTTGAACTAAGGGTTTAGGTGAATAGTAGGAACCAGCATCATCCTTAAAAGAGGGATATGGGAACCAAAACAATAGTAGACAATTTTTTGCATAGTTTACTAAATTTTCACTATGTTAGACACAAGAGTGATTGTGAAATTGACTATTACTTGGGTATCATCCTAGAAATAGGGATTCCTAATTAAGAGATTGGGTGGCTTTATTTGACACACTCGTTAGGTACTTAAAAGAGTCAATGAGTTAAATCTTTAAGGATATGTTGAAATACTATCCCTAAGGACTTAGTTAGATTTTTCTTTTGTTTTACTTTTCTCTATGACATCTCCTAAAAAATATGATTTTTTAATTAGAAGTCCTATCTTGATGATCCATGTCCATATTATGACGGACCCCACTTCAGAAGAGATTCCACATAAGTTCCATAGAGAGAGATCGAAACACTATCTTGATCCTATTTGTAGTATGATTATTCTTTTTGTACTGGTCGAGATGGACATTGGAGTTATTAACCAAATGCCCCATCCCCTTATTATGCTAACTGAGTTTCTAGTTGTTTTTATGATTTTGATATGTCTTATGATGAGATGAAGAAAAAGAAACTTACTGGATCCAATAGTGTTGATGAAATACATCAAACTATTTTGATCGGGTAACTACAATGGGGGAGAATGTGCAAGACATACATTAATCTAATGAGGCATCTGGTAGAGAAATTTTAAAGATAGAGAAAATGGGAAAGGAACCAAATTTTTCAAATACCACTACCTTGCCCGTTTTCTAAGAGGAGGTTAATAAAGAAAAGAAACTAAGTTATGGTGATGAGCTTGGTATCGAAGAATCCTGAGTGATTTCTTAATCAAGTGAATCAAATAATGTTGAAGATGTCAAAATAAAGGAAATAGTATTAGAGTCAAAACAAGAGCCAAAATACATCTCCTATAACTACTCTAGTTGATTTGGGCTGACGGTGTTTTGAATGAGGAAACTCCAGAATTAGGGGTTGGGTCTCATTCAAACCTTATATCAGCATTATGCTTAAAGCACGTGAGGAGAATCCATCCACCTAGTAAAATAATGGATTGTGCAGAGAATCCATCGCAATATTTTTTGATTTTACACTTCAAAAGAGCTCATGGAATCGCCACGATCAATGGACAAGGAACTCAACTTTCGATGAACAACTAGTGGTCTATTAATGTCCTTACCTTTACCCAAGTGTCCAAGCCAAAAATTTGATGTGAAATTGGTTAAAAGTCTCAAGTCTTCATAATGGCGAGATAAAAGCTCCCTAATTATTTCCCCGCATCTTCCAAGTTTCACCTTAGAAGGTCTTTATCTTCTTTACCAATGTCTCTCAATGCATAATGAATAAAAGTTGGTACGGAGATTCAAATCATCTTAGTGGAAGCACAAATGGGAGTTAAGAAGGCATCAGGCCAAGATGTTAAACTAACCGCTCGATGGGAGGCACCCTATCAAGCCACTAAAAGATGTTTGTATCCTTTTATTTGCGCATGAATCATTAGATTATATTTTTGCATTTGTTCATGCAAAATCCATGAAAAGGTAGTGCTATGAGGAATTGAAATTAAAAAGCTGGAAATGTGAAATTGGCATGTATGGACTGAATAAAAAAATTTGGGAGACCTTATTTCTAGCCTTGATTATCATGACCGAGGCCTATTTCTCCAAGATCACGAAGGCTGCATGTCTGTGATTGTAGAACTAGGAATGTGATCATAGTTAAATTATCTTAAATGACCATCCGACTGCCATTTCTTCACACGTACTTTCTCAAATTTTCTCAAAAGTTTAGGCATTATATATAGTATCCAAGTGTTCATCTTTATCCATAGCATCCTCTAAAATTATAGAACTAAATCTGTATACTATGTAGTTGATTCAATGCCCCAATGAGTTCAATGTGAATTCATTCTAGTTTGGGACTATTATCACGCATTCTAGGATGAGGTTCTTTGATTATGATATTGATGTGCCTCATTGGAATAATTATTTGGGGTTTAAATTGTGTGTTTTGAGAGATGTCCAAAACTGTCGACTATGATCTCACGTACCGCAATCGCAGTCCTAATAACCGCAATCTCAGAACTATGATTATAGTTATTGCTCCACCATAGCGGTACCTGAGGGCAGTCTTTTGTATTAGCCAAAATTTTTTCACACCCATTTCTCACCCTAAAAACTTCTATAATAATACCACTTGAGTTTATTTTACTAATCTAGCAAGATTTTTGTATGATAATGATACTGGTGCTCTGGATTGTAATGCTTACTGGTACTAAGCAGCAATGATTAGAGATTTTCACAATACCAGGTTCATGGCAACCGAATGCTAAAACCTCTAAAAAATGATCTGCAAAGGACAAAACTACTCCCAAATAGGGGTATTTGCCTTGATAAAGTAGAGGGGAATCTCCTAACATTCCATGCATGACTCACTGCTAATGGGTGGATGTGTTTTACGATGAACATCTAATATGACAATGAACATAGGGTATGTGAGTTATACACAATTCTTAGATATTATTCTCTCACATACCTAGTGATGATGATTTGGGGTATTCAAGTAAAATTCAGCACAAAATAGATTAATGAGATATATGGGATCCCGGATGCTGACATAGAGTAGTTCCAAGCAAAAGCATATAAGACAGGGACCTAGATGGAAAACATATTATGTCTGGGATAGGAAATTCCTTGAGGCAATACTAAGAGAGATATTTTGATAAATGACTTAAAATGTGAGGCCAAGAATCGCTGAATTTTATCTATAATAGAGTATCATAGTCCACTCATATGACTATTGTCATATATTTTCAAGTGAAAATAGTGGCTTGCATTCTTTCTGGCATTAATCTTAATATGGGCGCTATTGTGCTCTCAAAGTAAAAGCAATTAAATAAACATGGAGGTATGCTTCTTTTATATCCTTCCTGTATCACTAAGCTTTGTAAAAAGGCAGAGGTGGAAGAGTATGCTATAGATTCCTGGGCGTACCCAGGCCTCCGCATCTTCCCACATAAATTCTGAGGTAAGGATGCCCTTGGCCAGAGCAAGAAAAGGAAGGTGGACATAGGTAATTCGACCAAGAAGGACATAGACTCTTGTAGACCTTCATCAGCTAAGCCCTTTGATTATATGTCAGGTCAGATATAGATGGTTAGGGAGCAATTTTCCCAATTTCCTTAGGCACCGAGACAGTCTTCTACTACTCGATATTCATACATAGCTCAGTCAGATTATGAGATATATCGAGAGGAGCAAAAGAAGAAAGCAGCCACAGTTGCCATCTTAGAGAGAGCTTATTCAGCCTTGGTTATATCACATAAGGACCTTATAAAATTGCATGAGAAGATGGTGAAGAAAGATAAAAAGAGAGATAAATTCTTTAAAGAGCTGTCGAAAGGATTAAAGGGCATCTTCAAGGTCCTCAAACCGAATGATCGACTACCTTTTCCTAGGTTGGAGAGTTATGATGAGGCCCTTGTGGATTGGTCAAGTGATGATGCCGGTGGTGATACTGTTGAGTCAGAGGGAGAGAGCAGCTCCTGATACATATTTAAGGAGGACCCTTACCTTTTCAATATGATTTTATTGATTATACAGTGGGGACACTTCTTTCCTTTTAGTTGGGGGCGCCTTTCCCTATAAATGTACAATTTGATGTGTTTCCACATATTTTATATTATTGTAATGACGTAGTTGATGCTGTTTTTATTTAGTTTTTGGGTGCTATATTTAGGTACTCTAATGGTGCCTATGTTTTCATGGATTATCATGTAGTTTTATATTTTTGTTTTTATTTTGTACTTTAGTTTTATTTTGATAACTATGCTAGATTGAGTGACAACACTCTTAAGGGTAAAGCATCGAGTTTGGGTTTTGAGCCATAGATGAAGGGGAGTTTTGAGTACCCATGGCATCTAAGTCATTAATGCTTGGGAACTCATAGAAACTGTGGCATTATAAATATGGGATCCCATTGTGCACCATTGGAGAAGTTTGAGTAGCCATATGATTGGTTTTCCTATATCAAGACAAAATGTAAGGCAAAAGCTTTGGTTGTAGATGTATGTTAGAAAATTGAGCATAGTGCAGATGCAAAACAAACAACCACCTTCATACAAAATATTTTCAAAAATCAAGGGCATGGACGTGAGCAACTTTGTAACAAAAATCTTTCTCAGTTTGTGACTCCACAAATGTTTGACTTCTTAATAGGGATAGATACTTAAATTTTGTCTCTAACAGGAGGGGCAACTGAGGATCCTTGGAAAATTTTTCATAACATGTGTGGTGAGCTATTTCCAGAAATCGCTTGTACAGTTGTGTTATCTAGAACTTGCCCCGTTAGACTCTCAAAGCTAATTTTGATTATGTTTGGTTAGTAAAATGATGTTAGCCCATCTTTGTGACATTGGAAAACCAATTTAGCCTAAAAATCCTACCCATGCATAAATATAATCCGTAGTTACATATTTTAAGCTGTTAGACCTTTCTTTGGCAAAAACATTACAAATTGTGAACCCATTATTTTATCCTTCTTTTGAACCATGCCTTCCTTGAACTTTAAAATACAACTTGAGGTTAAAAGCCTATGTTGGGAGGTGGTGAAGATTGATGGAATTAACTGTGAGTCCACGAAGTTATAAGTGAAATACCTAAGTCTGAAAGCATTAAAAATGAATGAATAGTAGAAGAAAGGGTCAAACAAAGGAAATAATTGCACGAAAATTGCAATAAAAAGAAATAAAAAAAATGTGTGAGCAAAGGAAGCAAAAAGCAGACATATAAAAAGAGAAAAGATCAAAGAGGAGTTGCCCAGAGTCAATGTAGTGGATTATATAGTGTCATTTAGAATTTCAAGGAAGGGTGTAGCCATGTTTTTCCTAAATGATATCCTACCCTAATCCAGACCAACATTAGAAGCTCAAAAGGTCCTTTGAGTTTTTCAACCATTTATTTTCTTTGTAGTGTCAATTGAAAATAGGGGAAAACCTATGGTATGACACTTGTTGACATAGAGATTTCATTGTTGAAGGAGAGAGTTTTTTTACTTAAATTTCTTATTGCATATTTTGTAGCTTGGAGTGTAGAATTTTCTTTCTTGTGAGGAGGAATATGAATGAGTTGAGGTAGGTGATTTTGTCATCTTTCGAGCAATGAGGAAATTGGAGTTTAACTTAGTTTTGGTCAAGAAGTGAGTCACTTTTAGAGTATTAGTTGTTGTTTCTTGGTTGTTCCTTAAAGTCTTGTGGATCCTTAGATGTTACCTTTTATGATGATGAGTGTAGTAAGAATAGCTTAACCCATGTATACTAAGTTACTTTTGGTACCGACTAAGCTTTAAGTCATTGTGATCTTTAAGGAATAAAAATTGGGCATAAAAGTGTAATGTCTCATGATAAGGGATAGCTTTGCTTGAGGACAACCAAAACTTTAAGTTGAGGGTGTTGACCAGTGGTGATTTTACCACTCATCTACACTTAACATTCATGTACATTACCATGTTTTGATTGATTACATGGGACATAATTGTGATTGAATGCACTAATATCCATATTTTGCAGGCACATAGTTGATGAGATAGAAATATGTGGGTTCGAGCTAAAAGTCATCAAAAGAAAGCAAGAAAGTCCAGTTGAAGACCTGGAGCAGACATGGCCTCAGTTACCACAGTAGCGGTCTGAGGATCGTGACCGCGGTTAGTCAATAAGGTAAACGTAATGCAGTCACATGAGGTAATCACGTTTGTTGTAGCTATGGTCATTACAAAGCCAATACAATCGAGGACTAGCGGAAAAATTCATCCCAAGGGGAGAAATGTAAATGCACGTGGCTGCTCCCCTAATTTAATAAAAAGAAGACTCAAACCCTAATTAATTATTGTACATTCCATCTTACCCAATTCTTAGACATAGTTCTAGGGTTATAACCTTTATTTTTTGATAAGACAATATTGTATAAATTTTGGGTGAAGAAAACTTTGGAGTTACTTGTAAGTAATAAATTAGTGAATTCCAGTTGAAGATTTGTTGGATCTCATAGTTTGAAGAAACATTCACTTAAGATTTTCTCAAGTCAAATCAATGGATTTGGGTAAAATCTATACTAATTTATATTATGAGTAGCTATCTTTTCCTCTTGGGATTATGCTAGAGTAGGGTGCAATTACATGTGGGTTGTGATTTATTTGTGCATATGTTACTGTGTTGATGATGGTTTGTATTGTTGCTTGATTGAATTGGTTGGGATTTTATGGGTGAAAACCCTAAATACTCAAATGGGTTTGTGCATGAAAATCCCAAGCTCTTGAAAGCTCAATATATCTTTGAAAGAAGGGTTTGGGTGAATAGTTGGAACCAACATCTTCCTTGAAAAAGGGATGTCGGACCAAAGAAATAGTAGATAATTGTTGGCATATTTTGCTATATTTTCACTGTCTTAGACTTAAGAGTAATTGTGAAGCTGACTATTCCCTTTATATCATCCTAGAAATAGTGATGTCGAATTAAGGTATTGGGTGACTTTATTTGATGCACTCGTTAGGTACTCGAAAGAGTGAATAAGTTAAATCTTTGTGGCTATGTTGACAAACTAGCCCTAAGGGCTTACAACCTATCCCACCACATCATTATAAATTAGAACATGCACCAAATTATCATGTCTCCATGCATATTTTTCCCTTAGGAAAGCATAATCCCAAGATCCGTGCCTAATTGTATAGACTCTAAGTATACATATCCCTGAATTAGTACTCGAAAAATCCAAAAATAAATATTAAGTGTGATCTCTTTCAAACCCCCATTTTTTTTATCTTTTTGTACTATTGGTTTGAATTTAGAAAGTATTTGTCATTCCAAACTAATTTAGTCACCACTCGTATTATTCCTCATGGATTTGACCCTAATTCCAAAGTTGGGTAAATATATTAACGACGATCTGCTTGCACTTAAATTGACGTATAAGTTTAGCATTATCATGTGGCAATGCTAATCCACTAATAAATCCACACACCTTGTCCTGCTCAGAAGGATATAGTATAGGAATATGCCTGGCCCACTGGAAAAACCCTATCTCATACTATGAAACTGTTAAAGAACTAAGATGAACACCAATAGATCCAACTTTTGTTTGAGCACTACTCAATGATCTAGACGTCATCCCTGGCTGTGAGGTATCCACAATTAGACTCAGGATCCTTAACGATGAACCTAGAATGGTTGAATTAGTTGTGACCTCTACTAAAGCCTAAGCTAGCCCTAAATTCTCTAGCTAACACTGAACGTCTTCGATATCCATCTCTAACTCTCTAGTTGGACGCAACATTGAAGCTGTAAAATCACATGTTGAAGTATCGTTCACATCTGTGAAAAATCTCGCATCGTCTATTTGGGACCAAATAGAGTCAAAGAATGTGCTTTTGGCTAGAAATATGCACAAACGATAAGGAGTCAAGAAATAAATTTTCTAAGAATCTACTGTAAACTATAGAGAATAGGTTATGAACATTTTTGCACTGATCCATAGGACCCTACAAAATATTTAGCTCTTGTATTAATATACCGGTTACGCTAAATTTAATACTAATTTTTCATGACCGAATTTCTTGGGTTCTGAGGGAACCTACTATAACCTACCAGTAGGAAAGCAAAGCTCGTAGTCCAAAACTACTTGTAATTGGCAACCAAGAGAGTAAAAGGATGAATGTAGAACAGATGTAATAAAGACAAACATACATAAGATAATCCAAAAACCTTGTGAAATTAGTATAAAACTTTCTAGTATGTTAAGAAAACAAATGAAGTTTCAATGGAAATACACTAATACAACTTAACTCCAAATGCAACATACAAGCTAGTCTAGTGCATAATAGGGCGAAAAGTAATACTTCGAAAGTCAAGAGCTCACCCAACATATTCGAACCGAATATGCTCTATGCGACACACACATCAACGGTGATAACATATACTATAACCTCAGGTTACAAAAGGGTAATATAAGTACCAACATATAATACTCCATAGATAACTGCAGACTAAGCTCCAAAGATAATGGAAATATATACAACATATAAATAGAATGAGAAACTACACCCAAATGTTCAACAACCACATAAGAAAGCCAATGAGATAATAAGGATAATTTATCCTATTCATGTCAAAGAAACTAGCATAATATCTAAGGAAGTATTAAGGATGAACTATCCTATTCCAACTAAGGATGAACTATCCTATTCTAGCCATACTTAGGAATCTCCACTCTATACTGCATACAATCTGCAAATATACAAATAAAGGGTTAAGGAAGGAAATATCAGTATATAAGGCCAAAGAATAAATATACAACAACACCAACACCAACAAACCCAGTGTATTCCCACCTAGTGGGGTCTGGGGGGGGTAAGATGTACGCAGTCCATACCTCTACCTCTGATGAAGTAGAAAGGCTGTTTCCGATAGACCCCCGGCTCAAGGCACGAGATACCACACAAACACATAGTAAAGCACAGAAGCAGATTACATATCATAAATACGGCACCCATACATAATATAAAATAGAGGAAAGCAGAGGAAAGCACACAGATTCGTAATAAAACATGGAACACGGAACTATATATAACTAAAGAAAGAGATATACGGTAATACACTTTCATAGATAAATAAATAAATAAAGAAAGAGATATACGGTAATATCTTAGCTATATATAACTATATATATACACTTTTATAGATAAATAAGGTCACCCCAAAGAACCACCTAAATATCAAACTAGCATTTTTAGACCTCAAAATCATATAGGAACTAGTACTAGTATACTTTGGGTTTTTAATTCATACGTCTAATCATTTTCAATAAAGAATAATACTATAATAAATATAGAAGAGCTAGAATCACACCTCAATCTCGATACCAAATTGTAAACCAAGCTATCATAAAATAGCCATAACAATGATCATAACAATAATAACAATAGTAATGACAATGTGAGTAATCGGCTAGTCAAGACAAATAATACCTAATTGAGTTTATCATGAAACCCCCACTTCCCCGGACTTAGAAGATTCAATAAACATACAACACACCTTAAGCCATACTCATCACCCATATGTATGCAACCCCCAATAAGGATGATAGGTAGAGGCGCATACTTGTGATAGTCCATTCGTATGCAAGAATGAATGCTAAGATATAATCTATGACAACATAACCAATCCAAATATCATGTGTAACCAAGTATACACTCTAACCACATCAGTATTATATTAATATCCGTACTCGAATCGGTAAATATAATTAGTTGACGGACTTAAACCGGTAGATATATATTCAATAGGCGTACTTGAACTGATAAATATATGATCAATATTTGAACTCAACCTGGTAAATATATAATCAATAATTGAACTCAAATTGGTAATATTATAATTAATAGCCTCAAAATGATCAACCATTATCAATATCATCAACATCATCAATCATTGGGTTTTACCCAGAATTTATATCATCAATACATATCATCCTCCATCCCATACTAGAGAGATGGGTATATAAATGTATAATAGGTGCACAAAATCATAATCATAGACTGGAATCTGCCTTAGTAAAATCTATAAAAAAATATTATTTTCGATCTCTTTACACATACCTATGGTGTAATTATTATTATGATGAAATTTGTTTTTAACGTGAAAAGTAGGCTTCAACCCCTATTTAAGAAAAACAGTAATAAAAATCATATTTTAGTTGGAATCTTACTATTTACTATAACTAATGATCATGAATGTACTGAATCTATACATGTCATCACCGATATTTAAACAATGAAATCATAAACATTAATATGTGAATAAACTACAACCATTTTCTCTACAAAATGGAATATTTCTCAAAGCCAAACCAATCATTATCATGAACATGGACTCTGGCCCACGAATACATCCAGAAATAGCTACAACATCATAGTCATTGCCTTAGGCACAAGTGTATATCTGTCATAATCATAACATCATACTCTGGGGAAAACCATCACAATTCTACAAGTAATACATAAGAATTTCTATAGATTCTTTACTCTCATCTATAACTAATTTGCTAACAACGTAGGTTAATATGATTTTGGATGCATAATATGTATTTCACCTTACAGGTCAATTCACCCATCTAATCCCCAAGCTTCAATAATAAATACTAAGTCACGATGTTCAACCCATAATCAATCTTAGCATTTACATTCATATGCAACATATAAAGCATATCATTTTATGAAGAATAGTAAACATACTACCTTGATGCTGAATCAAAAATCCTTAAATCGCGCCCAAATCATTCCTCTTCATAACACTATCCCAAGAAATTTTAACGCTATCAGATTCATAATCTATACATTACTAGGAGTAAAATAAGAGCAATATTTCTATATAATAGGTCGGTTCAAATATTGGGTCATGAACGAGCCTGTGGGGCCTGTTAATGGAATCCATAAATTGAACTTGTCATGATGTCCCTGGAAGAAGAGGAAATTTGTGGTCAAAATTTTAGAACAAATGGTACACAAATAAGCTCTCAAATCAGCCATCAAAGTTTAGGAATAGAAAACACTAATTTCTAAGAACTTATCAAGAAATTGAAGGAATCTTATGATGAATTCGAAGAAAAATCATAGAATAATCAATAAACGTGCTCACCAAGTTATCTACAAGATTTAATATCACCTAATCTTACTATGTAAGGTTTAAGATCTTAAGATATGGATAAAAATGTTTAAAATCACAATCTAAAGGGGTTAATTCATACAAAGTCGAGGAATTTGGGTATTGATATTTCCATTACACCATGTTGGGCCTATGAATGCGAACTGTGATCATGACCAAAGCCTTACAATTGCAGCACATCACTACTGACAAGGCTTTTCATAATCATGACATATGTCTTATGATCACGGTATTTTGTGACTACTAAGGTTATTGACCCTTGGCTCGTGATAGCGATGGCAGCAGATACTAGTTGAGACTTGGAAAATATTTGAAGTCTCTGCCAAGCCCTCGAGATTCATTTGAAAAACCATATATACAAATGAACGATATAACCATACTAAATTCAACATACCAAACTCAATGGCATAATTAGATTTTCCATCCGAGGTCATTTTGACCAAATCCAGGTCCCACACCCATATTTTAATTTCCTAACTTTCCAACCAAGCTCAAAATGAGCTCAGGTGCCTCAGGATGTGAAGCAATAGTCTATCTAACCTAAAATTAACAATCAAGAGGTTTTGGCACAATCAGAATTTACATCCAAGGTCGTCATCTAGAAGTTTTGGTTCGACACCAAATCCTAACCAACAAAATCTCAAAAATAACGATAGAGCCTAAAATCCCAAAAAAAATATCCGATTATCAAATCGACAGTTTTGGCAAGTCATAAATGGCATATAGCTTTTATGGAAAGGCTTGAAATGCCATAAAGGAATGCAATCAATAAAATAACCTGGAGGGTCAGTGCACACACACTCTAACAAGAGAAGTTTCAATAATCTATAAAAATACCATATCTTGCCCTTATTTTCTCTACCTTAGTTTTTAGATAGTCAGGTTAGGATCACTGTAGGATTTTTCTTGTCTTGTAATGTAGGCTTGGGGGTTGGTAAGGTACATATGACAATTTAGTGACTAATCCTCCTTGGAACTACACCTACCTTTGGGTCAACTTATCAACCAACTTTCTCTTATTGCACGCATATTTCATCATTTTTATTCTTTTGTTGTACATTTAGGTTGGGTGTTGTCTCTTTAATTTTGATTGTATTTTTTTCTTTTTGCTTTTCTTACCACACCTAGACTTACTTTTTTTTCTCTTATTTACCCTTCTTCATACTCACTTTATATTTTACACCCCTATGATAGCCACCCTCAACTTAGCTGATTTTCTTAAGTTGAGGTGGACAATGTCCAAAGAGGACTATAGACAAAATAGGTTCATTGTAATTCAAATAGGAAGGTGAAATGTGAAACAGAAAAATAGTTTATAGAGGATCAAAATATGGATCAATGAATACTTATTCACTTTTGTTAGTTCATTTAGGTTAAAAGTGAACTTATTTCAAGAATGGACTATGTTCCTTTCCTAACAGATTATTCTACAACCTAGGAAATCCTAACCGGGAACGTTCTGGATTCAACACACAAAGGTAACAAAGTAGTATCTCACACACACAGAGCATAGAGTTTCATCACAATCTACTACCTATCCGATTCATGCAGTTGTTAGCTATGCCTATTCTATCCCTAATTATAATGCCATAATAGGATTCACAATGTTTACACATATATATATCTCCCACAGATTAAGAAAAAAATTTTAGAGGGGTATCATTTTTCAACATATTGATCCGGCCAAATTACACCTCTTCTTACGAGAGAGTAAGCAGTTGCTGTCAAATATAGAGCCCAACTAGGTTGGGTGTCAAATACCATAGGGAATACTGTGTTACCAAGTATTGTAGTTGTTACTGGACTGTTGGTCAGAGGTTCCTGAATAGGGGGTCTTGGTTTTGATCTGAACTGATAGTTACAAGATAACAATGAAGCAATATGTGTATTAATATTTGATTACAGAGAATGACAGGTTAGGGTTATGTACACCTTGTAGCTTTTACTTACCTATAGACTATGAGTATTAAGGATTTATACATGCATGCACTTACAGAGAGATATATTCAAATTCTAAATCCAAGTGTTTCTCAACCATCAAGGATAAATTCACTTTAGTTCTCTCGAATCCAAAGTGTACAACCTATCATACGAACTTTCCAAATCATCAATCCTATTAAGGCATTAAAGTGTAAAATGGAGGTTGGAAACCCTATTTTCTTATCAATACTCTCTTTTCAAACATTAACTTTTATATCAAACAAGTTATTGCTATAATGACACATTCCCTATGTTTGCAACCACGAGAATTCAATCATAAAGAAGAGAGTAATGATATAAGTGGATCAACACATCATAAATTCAAAAACCCATAGCAATAGAGAGTGTACTATAATGTTTCTATTACCCTAACAAATAAGCTTATCGACTCATGAACCAAAAGGAAATAACCATAAGAATGTTCATCATACCCAAGATTAGAGGATGATCTTAGTGTCCACAAAATAGAGAAAGTAAGAGGAGAAAACGCTTTTCACTCTCACCCTTAGCTAAGCCGCCTTTTCTTTTTTCAAAATAATGCGATACCACCGTAAAAATTCAGCCATAAGGTTTTAATAATATCCTTCTCTAATAAATTTCTACTGAGTCCTCAACTATTTAAAAATATCGAGTTTTCCTAGGAAAAAGTTCCCATCTATCACATTCAGTCCAATAGCTGCTTTCCTTTTATGTGAAGTTTCCTCTGCTATACATAGGCCCCCAAAGTGCTTAATCTTCCTCATTAGTACCTGAAAAGAATGCTAATCACATAGGTCAGCTCACTTAATTAAAAATAGACTAAAATTTCAAGAATTATGTATTTTATCCTCAAAACTTAGCTAAAACATAGGTAAGTTATGGTGCTTAGACGTATAAATACGCCTAACATCACCACCCCATACTTAAAGCTTTGTTTCTCCTCGAACAAAATCACGCATCCATGCAAACACGTAACTAAACTTCATAAGGGCAACACAAAATGCTCAACAAGACATACACAACAAATATTAACAAAGAGTAGATTTCTGGACCATTACTATTAACAACTCATCCACTAACACAGACTCATTAATTTGGTTAATTTATCTACAAAAGTTAAGCATAGAAATCACATAAAACTACCCAAAAATCATCAACCATGTGCGTTCACACATGAGAGTTACCTATAATCACTCATAGTTTTGCATTCTTAAAAAATATGGGTATAAGAATCAACTTGTTTGCTCTCACTATCACAAAGAATTCTTAGATTACAACTGCTGACCATATGCTTTCCCTTAGTGTAATGCTCCACTAATATTAGAATGCTAAGGTTAGGATCTAATAGGTCTATTACGGGTTGTAATGTAGGCAAAAGGGATGGGTTGGACTATTTCGGCCAAAAATAGTAACTATGTTCCCTAAGCACTTAGCACACTATATTAAGCCATTTAGACCAAATTTTAACAACCAATCTACCTTCCTTTCACCTACCAACATCTTTTATTTTTGCTCTATTTTATCACTCAATCAAAAACACTATGATGGAAGTATACAACTCTTTTTATTTTTTCATCAATTTCTTGTTACGCACCCCTATGATAGCCACCCTTAGCTTAGGTTGTTTGCCTTAGTCGAGGTGCATAATGTCCAAGAAAGGACCAGGGCCAAAACAGGTCCATTGTAACATGTTTGACTACAAATTCATCACTTTTAGTGTAGCACCTTGCCACTCCCAATCAAAATATTTTCATGTACCAATAACTAAACTTTGGGGCATCACTTTCACCTTTTCTTTTCTCTTATTTTGCCAAATTCTTAACACAACTTGATTCTACAATTTAAAGCTCTTAGGAAATTTTGGATCAAATTATGGTCTTCAAAAAATTAGATTAGGCTACATATGAGGTTGCCAAAGAAAATTGCTAAAGGCTCAATAGGTGTTCAACTAGGACAATCTACAAAGGTAGGTAAAAAGAAAACAAAAATAAGGGCTGCCAAGAAATGCCTAAATCATCTCCTGAACCGTCAATCTTTATTTCGCTTCACACGCACACTAGGCAAGTTCTTACATCAGTCGCAACAAAGAATATACAATAACCTTACACACAAATGGCACGTGGTCAACTTAATAAGGAGCATTATAGAGTCTTGACCCAATAGATAAATGAATTAAACCACAACCAATTATCACAGAACTAGTCACAACTTAGAGGCTAAATGTTTCAATAGTAGTGATTCAGCACAAACTCATGTTATAATACTATGCCGTCTATAAGAACAATTTTATGCAACAATCTGACTAATTCTCTCTTAAGACAGTCGTCCTCCATCTATCATTAAGAAAAATGACTAATCATGACTAACTAACTACGACTAAAACAACTGCAGAAGACAAACAATGCATATAAGTATAGGCAATATAGCAGACAAGGCAATCAAGGCGTACTTGTACCCTCACCCTACACTAAGAAGGAACACACTGCCCTTAGTGTAAATAAATAAGCAAAAACCTAGTTAGTCAAACTCTTCTTCTACATCTGGGGTCATACCCCCAGCGTCAGAATCATCATCGGAGTCTTAATCACTAGAGTTGTCCTCCATATCAGAGTCTAGCAGTCGGTGATCATCGTCTGTCGGCACATCATCATCTAGAGGTTCTTTAAAATTTACCCCCACTTAACGCATGACTCAAGCATGATCATTAAGCGGGTAGTCATAGTTAAGCTGCCAAAGCTCTGCATCAGTAGGAACCTGACCCCCATTCATCATAATGAACGCCATCATGCCATACAAATCAGAAAAAACTCTCATCTCGAGCATCTCTTTCAGCAGTGGTAAGGTTGATCCCTTGACTAGTTTCTGGTTCTTGATTTTCATGAGATCCACCTTCTTTGGGTTTTGTGGCAACTTATGGTCTGCTGGCTCCTCCTTAATGTGCTCTTTTCTTAAAATTGCAGTCAACAAATTGCCAAAACTGAAGTGGGACTTGCTGTGCACCCTTGCTTTACGTATCGAAGTGTGTATAACTACACCAATGCTGATGGGCACATTCTTCATTAGATCATATACCAAGCAGACTCGATCACGCATGACCTTAGTGTATTGTGTTCTAGAAATCAAGCAGGAATTGACTATTCTTAACTATATGTGAGCTTCTCTATTCAAAAAAGCATATGGGTAAGTATTGTGATGATCATTATCCTTATGATGAGTCAACCGGTCATGGACCTTGATCCAAACAAAGTATGTTTGATGGATCTGTAGGGAGGTTTGTTGTAGAGCTCCTTAAGTGGTGAGTGATCCACACTTGGAGTACCCAGGAAAGAGTTGAAGAAATCAGCATTCAATTGTAAGACCTGCCCTTTAATCTTTACTTCATTTCCCGTATTCCTTGGGGACCAGTTGGCATAAAACTCGCAAGTCAAATCAAGATTAGACTCGCCTATGTCTCGAAATATGAAGTCAATCTTTAGTTCCATAATCTTTCCCAGAATGCGAGGGCAGTTCTCTGCTAAACTTTCCTTTTGCATCACTTCCACATGTACATATTTGTTCACTTTATTGTCTCTGCACCATTCCTTCCCTTTCTCCTCTAGAACCCATTTGATCCCAAAAGTGTGTCGAGGAACTTGAAGAGAGGAGAAATCAGCCTGGTCTTTTCTTGCCCTTTTTAGACCTTTTTGTGATGTGGATTCTTTCTCTTTTCCCTATTGTCCTTTTGGAGCCATGTTACCTTTGATGTAGTTGATTTTCTCACCAATTTTAAAACCAATTATCTCCTTAATCACTGCAGTACCTACACTTATTCAGAACAAACAAATAAGATAATTAGAGGGATGGGTTGCCTCCCACCAAGCTCCTTAGTTTTGGTTGTGGCTTGACTCTTCTTTTTGAATTTTCATTTACCAAAAACAAAATCCTAGTAAAACCATGGGTTGCCTCCCATGTAGCTCTTGATTTATTGTCGCGGCACGACATAGTTATCTCGATTACTCAGACTTCA